>NC_088375.1:195296447-195603157 GCF_037993035.2 Macaca fascicularis
CTATATAATCACTTTAATAAATAAAAATCATTTGATGAATGCATTCATTTTTCAAATCTTAGCAAATTAGAATTAGGATACCTTAACCCTATAAAGGATATTTGCCAAATTCCTAAACATCAAATTCAACGGTGAAACTCTAGCATTCCCATAAAAGTTAAAAATAAGAATGCTCTTTATTCAAAATTTGATGGGAGTTTCTAGCTAATGTAATAAATATAATAGAAATCAGAGGCTTAGGAAATAGAAGGGAAGAGGTAAACACCATCCTTACATGCATGATTCATTTTCTATCTGGAAAATAAAAATCTACATGCAAAGCATTAGAATTAGTAAGAGTATTTGATAGGTTAGTTGAATACAAGATCATCCTACACATTCTGATAGCACTCTTGTTAATTGCTTATTGGAGTAGCAACAACAAATAAGTACATATTGTGTCAGGAGTTGGTTCCTTCCGGTGGGTTCTTGGTCTGGCTGACTTCAGGAAGGAAGCCGCGGACCTTCACAGCAAGTGTTACAGCTCTTAAAGGTGGCACCGGCCCAAAGACTGAGCACCAGCAAGATTTATTGTGAAACGCGAAAGAACAAAGCTTTCACAGCTTGGAAAGGGACCCAAAGAGGTTGCTGTTGGTGGCTGGGGAGTGGCCAGCTTTTATTCCTTTATTTGTCCCTGCCCATGTCCTGCTGATTGGTCCATTTTACAGCACACTGATTGGTCCATTTTTACAGAGCACCGATTGGTGCATTTTACAGTGTGTTGATTGGCACATTTTACAAACCTCTAGCTAGCCACAGAGCACTGACTGCTGTGTTTTTCAATCCTAGCTACAGAGTGCTCATTGGTGCATTTTACAATCCTCTTGTAAGACAGAAAATTTCTCCAAGTCCCCACCATACCTAGAAGTCCAGCTGGCATCCTCTCAGTATGGCTGAATGTGGTGGTTCACACCTGTAATCCCAACACTTTGGGAGGCTGAGGTGGGTGGATCATCTGAGGTCAGGAGTTTGAGACCACCCTGGCCAACATGGTGAAACTCCACCTCTACTTAAAATACAAAAATTAGCCAGGCGTGGTGGTGCATGCCTGTAATCCCAGCTACTCAGAAGGCTGAGGCAGGAGAATCGCTTGAACCCAGGAAGTGGAGGTTGCAGTGAGCCAAGATGGCTCCACTGCACTCCAGCCTGGCGGACAGAGCAAGACTCCGTGTCAAAAAAAAAAAAAAAAAAAAAAAAAAAAAAAAAGCCAGGCATGGTGGCTCATCCCCGTAATCCCAGCATTTTGGGAGGCCAAGGTGGATGGATCACGAGGTGAAGAGATCGAGACCATCTTGGCCAACATGGCAAAACCCCGTTTCTACTAAAAATACAAAAATTAGGTACGTGTTGTGGCTCGCATCTGTAGTCCCAGCTACTCGGAGGCTGAAGCAGGAGAATCACTTGTACCCGAAAGGCAGAGGTTGCAGTGAGCTGAGATCGCACCACTGCACTCCAACCTGGCAACAGAGTGAGCCTCTGTCTCAAAAAAAAAAAAAAAAAAAAAAAAAAAAAGAAGAAGAAAAAAAAAAAGAGAGAAATAATGTATTATCAAAGTATACCATTTCCAATAGCAACAAAAATTATAAGGCACCTAGAAATATACATATAACAAAAGATGACTAGATGTTTTCTCAGAAAACTATGAAACATTTTTAAATGTAAAGGATACAAAACTAAACATACTCTTAACATACAACACAGCAGTCATGCTTTTTAATATTTAACCAAATGAGTTAAAAACTTATATCCACACAGAAAACCTGTGCATGGATGATTATAGCAGTTTTATGCATAATTGTCAAAACTTAGAAGCAACTAAGTTGTCCTTTAGTAGGTAAATGGATAAACTGTGGTACATCCATACAATTGAATATTATTCAACTCTAAAAATAAATGGGCTATCAAGCCACAGAAAGACATGGAGGAAACAAATGCATGTTACTAAGTGAAAGAAGGCAATCTGAGGCTGGGCACAGTGGCTTATGTCTGTAATCCCAGCGCTTTGGGAGGCCAAGGCAGGTGGATCATCTGAGGTCAGGCGTTTGAGACCAGCCTGGACAAGATGCTGAAACCCTGTCTCTACTAAAAATACAACAATTAGCTTGGCATGGTGGTGCGCACCTGTAATCCCAGCTACTTGGGAGGCTGAGGCAGGAGAATCGCTTGAACCCAGGAGGCAGAGATTGCAGTGAGCTGAGATCATGCTATTGCTCTCCAACCTAAGCAACAGAGCAAGACTCCATCTTAAGTAAAAAATAAAAATAAATAAATAAATAAGCCAATCTGAAAAGGCTACGTATTGCATGATTCCAACTAATTGACATTCTGGAAAAGGCAAAACTATGGAGACAGTAAAAAGGACAGTCATAGTCATGGGTTAAGGGGAAGGGAGGGATGAATAGGCAGAGCACAGATTTTTGTTGTTGTTGTATGTTCGTTTTTGTTTTTGTTTTTGTTTTTTCTTCTTTGCAATGGCACAATCTCCTTTCACTGTAACCTCTGCCTCCCAGGTTCAAGCCATTCTCCTGCCTCAGCCTTTCAAGTAGCTGGGGCTACAGGCATGCACCAGCACGCCTGGCTAATGTTTATATTTTTAGTAGAGACAGGGTTTTGCCATGTAGGCCAGGCTGGTTTCAAACTCCTGACTTGAGAGGTGAAGCCAGTTGGACTTCCTGGGGACTTGGAGAACTTTTCTGTCTTACAAGAGGATTGTAAAATGCACCATTCAACACTCTGTAGCTAGGATTGTAAAATGCACCAGTTAGTGCTATGTAACTAGCAAGGGAATTGTAAAATGCACCAATCAGCACTCTGTAACTAGCAAGGGGATCGTAAAATGCACCAATCAGTGACCTGTAAAATGCACCAATCAGCACTCTGTAAAACGCAGCAATCAGCAGGATCCTAAAAGTAGCCAATCACAGGGAGGATTGAAAAAAGGGCATTGTGATAGGACAGAAACGGAACACGGGAAGGGACAAATAAGGGAATAAAAGCTGGCCACCCCAGCCAGCAGCTGAAACCTGCTCCAGTCCCCTTCCAGGCTGTGAGAGTTTTGTCCTTTTGCTTTTCACAATAAACCTTGCTACAGCTCACTCTTTGGGTCTGTGCCATCTTTAAGAGCTGTAATACACCCCACAAAGGTCCACAGCTCCATTCTTGAAGTCAGTGAGACCACGAACCAGGTCCAGACAACCTCAGGTCGGCCTCCCAAAGTGCTGGGATTACAGGCGTGAGCCACCATGCCCGGCCCAGGGCACAGATTTTTAGGGCAGTGAAATCATTCTGTGTTATACTATACTGGTGGATACATGTCATTCACATTTGTCAAAACCCATAAAATGTGCAACACAAAGAGTGCAACCTAATGTAAACCATAAACTTTGGATGACGATGATGTGTCGTTGCAGGTCCATCAACTGCAACAAATGCATCACTCTGGTGGGGGATGCACCCCTTTGGTGTGGGAAATAAGGAATGTGGATACTGGGGAGGCTGTGTGTTGGTTGGCAGGGAGGCAAAGGATGTGTGGAAACTCAGATTTGCTGTGAACCTGAAACTTCTCTAAAAAATTAAGAAAAATCTAAATAAATGGAAATATTTAATTTGTTCATGGATACAAATATTCAATATAGTAATGTGGCAGTTAACCTATAATTAAATCTATAATTCCAAAGCTATTGCAACAAAACAAACTAATCATCGTTTTTCATGGAACTAGACAAACTGATTCCAGATCCATATGGATATAAAAAGGTCAGGCCAGGCGCGGCGGCTCATGCTTGTAATCCCAGCACTTTGGGAGGCCAAGGCGGGCGGATCACGAGGTCAGGAGTTCGAGACCAGCCTGGCTAACACAGTGAAACCCCGTCTCTACTAAAAATACAAAAATTAGCCAGGCATGGTGGCAGGCGCCTGTAATTCCAGCTACTCGGGAGGCTGAGGCAGGAGAATCGCTTTAACTTGGGAGGCATAGCTTGCAGTGGGCAGATGTGAGGCCAATGCACTCCAGCCTGGGCGACAGAGCTAGACTCCATCTCAAAAACAAAAAAAAAGTAATAATAATAATAAATAAAGGTCCACAAATAGGCAAGAAAGGACCAAAAGGGAAGGAAGGGAAAGAAGGAAGAAAGGAAAAAGGAACGGAAAGGAAAAGAAAAAAGCTAGAAATAAAATAACAATGCCAATTTAAACTCCACAACCGGCTGAGCACAGTGGCTCACGCCTGTAATTCCAGCATGTTGGGAGACAGAGACGGGCGGATCACCTGAAGTCAAAAGTTCGAGACCAGCCTGGCCAAACTGGCGAAACCCTGTCTCTACTAAAAATACAAAAATTAGCCAGGCAGGTGGCAGGCACCTGTAGTCTCAGCTACTTGGGAGGCTGAGGCAGGAGAATCGCTTGAACCAGGGAGACAGAGGTTGCAGTGAGCTGAGATCATGCCACTGCACTCAAGCCTGGGCAACAGAAGGAGACTCCGTCTCAAGAAAACACAAAATAAAGTAAAATAAATGAACCAGTTCTATATGTAGAAATATAATGTGACAAAACAAGTTGCAGTAATATATCTACAGAAAAATATTTTTAAATCACAGTTTTTAAAATTATTAAAATGATATTGCTTCTCAGCCTTTTGGCTAAGATCAAGTGTAAAAATTATCAAAATCACTTCACACCCATTAAAATGGCCACTATCACAAGAACAGGAAATAAGAACTCTTAATGAAGATGCAGAGCAATTGGAACCCTTAGGCCCTGGGTTCCAATTCTCTGAACATTGGGTTGGTGGGAATGGGGAATGATGCAGCCACTATGGAAAATGGTATGGAGGTTCCTCAAAAAATTAAGAATAGAATGACTATATGATCCAGCAAATATCATTTCTAAGTTTATGTCTAAAATAATTCAAAGCAGGATCTCAAAGAGATAGTTATACACCCATATTCGTTACAACATTATTCACAATAGCCAAGAGGTAGAGGCAACCCAAAAATGGCCATTGATGATGCATCAATAAAGAAAATGTGGTTTATTCACACAGTGGAATATTATACGGCCTTGAAAAAGAAAGGAAATCCAGTCACGTGCTGCAACATGGATGAACCTCAAGAACATTATGCTAAGTGAAATAAGCCAGTCACAAAAAGACAAATACTATGTGATTACACACATGTGAAGAATCTAAAGCAGTCAAAATTATAGAAGCAGAAAGTGGAAAGGTGGTTGCTGAGGGTGGAGGTGGGGGAGGGAGAATTCATGTTTAGTAGATACACAGTTTCAGTTTTGCAGCCAGAAAAAGTCCTAGATGTCTGTTTCACAAGCCTTTAAATACACTTAAGGCTACTGAACCTACACTTAAAATGAGTCAGGGAGTAAACTTAAAAGTTACATATTTTTCTAAGTACACAGAAGTAATCTTTTTAACCATTTCAAAGTATGCAACTCAGTGGTTTTTAGGATATGCAGATGTTTTGCAACCACCACCACTGCCTAATTCTAGAACATTTTTATCACCCCAAAAAAGGACCCCACACCCATTAATCAACCACTTGTGTTCTCCTCTTCCCCCTTGGCAGCCACTAATCTGCTTTCTGTCTCTGTGGATTTGTCTATTCTGTGTGAACGTAGTCATATAATACATAGCCTTTTGCAGCTGGCTTCTGTCACTTAAAACGTCTTCAAGTTTGATCTGGCCGGGCGTGGTGGCTCATGCCTGTAATCCCAGCAGTTTGGGAGGCCGAGGTGAGTGGATCACCTGAGGTCAGGAGTTTGAGACCAGAGCTGGCCAACATAGTGGAACCCTGTCTCTACTAAAAATACAAAAAATTAGCTGTACATGGTGATGGGTGCATAGTCCCAGCTACTTGGGAGGCTGTGGCAGGAGAATCGCCTGAACCTAGGAGATGGAGGTTGCAGTGAGCCAAGATCACATCACTGCACTCCAGCCTGGGTGACAGAATGAGACTCTTAAAAATAAATAAATAAATAAATAGAAAGACAATTGAACCATTTAAATAAATGAACCAGGCTGGGCGCAGTGGCTCACGCCAGTAATCCCAGCACTTTGGGAGGCCCAGGTGGGTGGATCACCTGAGGTCAGGAGTTCAAGACCAGCCTGGCCAACTTGGCTAAACCCCATCTCTACTAAAAATACAGAAATTAACCAGATGTGGTGGCAGGCACCTGTAATCCCAGCTACTCAGGAGGCTGAGGCAGGAGAATTGCTTGAACCTGGGAGGCAGACATTGCAGTGAGCTGAGATCATGTCACTGCATTCCAGTCTGGGCGACAGAGTGAGACTCTTGTCTAAAAACGGAAAGAAAGAAAGAAAGACAATTGAGCCACTAAAATAAATTACCCAGATTGGGAGTGGTGGCTCATGTCTGTAATCCCAGCACTTTGGGAGAACAAGGCAGGTGGATCACGTGAGGTCAGGAGTTCAAGACCAGCCTGGCCAACTTGGTGAAACCCCGCCTGGGCAACAGAAAGAGATTCCGTCTCAAAAAAAAAAAAAATTAAAAATTAAAAAATAAAGGAAAATAAATGAACCAGATCTATATGTAGAAATATAATGTGAGAAAACAAGTTGTGGTAATATACCTACAGAAAAATATTTTTAAATCACATTTTAAAAATTATTAAAATGATATCACTTCTTGGCCTTTGGGCTAAGATCAAGTGTAAAAATTATCAAAATAAAATCACTTCACACCCATTAAAATGGCCACTATCACAAGAACAGGAAATAAGAACTCTTAATGAAGATGCAGAGCAATTGGAACCCTTAGGCCCTGGGTTCCAATTCTCTGAACATCGGGTTGGTGGGAATGGGGAATGATGCAGCCACTATGGAAAATGGTATGGAGGTTCCTCAAAAAATTAAAAATAGAATGACTATATGATCCAGCAAATATCATTTCTAAGTGTACATCTGAAATAACTCAAAGCAGGATCTCAAAGAGACAGTTGCACACCCACATTCATTACAACATTATTCACAGTAGCCAAGAGGTAGAGGCAACCCAAAAATGGCCATTGATGATGCAACAATAAAGAAAATGTGGTTTATTCACACAGTGGAATATTATACGACCTTGAAAAAGAAAGGAAATCCAGTCACTTGCTGCAACATGGATGAACCTCAAGAACATTATGCTAAGTGAAATAAGCCAGTCACAAAAAGACAAATACTATGTGATTACACTCATGTGAAGAATCTAAAGCAGTCAAAATTATAGAAGCAGAAAGTGGAAAGGTGGTTGCTGAGGGTGGAGGCGGGGGAGGGAGAATTCATGTTTAGTAGATACACAGTTTCAGTTTTGCAGCCAGAAAAAGTCCTAGATGTCTGTTTCACAAGCCTTTAAATACACTTAAGGCTACTGAACCTACACTTAAAATGGGTCAGAGGGTAAACAATGTTAATTTTTTTAAAGTACATAAAAGTCATCATTTTAACCACTTTAAAATACATAACTCAGTGGTTTTTAGTATATGCAGATGTTTTGCAACCACCACCATTGCCTAATTCTAGAACATTTTTATCACCCCAAAAAGGAGCCCCGCACCCATTAATCAGCCACTTCTGTTCTCCTCTTTCCCGTTGGCAACCACTAATCTGTCTTCTGTCTCTGGATTTGCTTATTCTGTATAAAGGTAGTCATATAACATGTAGCCTTTTGCATCTGGCTTCTGTCACTTAAGTCTTCAAAGTTGATCTGGTGGGGTACGGTGGCTCACGCCTGTAATCCCAGCACTTTGGGAGGCCGAGGTGGGTGGATCACCTGAGGTCAGGAGTCCAAGACCAGCCTGACCAACATGGTGAAACCCTGTCTCTACTAAAAATACAAAAAATTAACCGGACGTAGTGGCGGGTGCCTGTAATCCCAGCTACTCGGGAGGCTGAGACAGGAGAATCGCTTGAACCCAGGAGATGGAGGTTGCAGTGAGCCGAGATCATGCCATTGCACTCCAGCCTGGGCAACAAGAGCAAAACTCTGTCTCAAAAAAAGAAAAAAAGGAAATAAGCCAGTCACAAAAGGACAAATACTATGTGATTACACTCATGTGAAGAATCTAAAGCAGTCAAAATTACAGAAGCAGAAAGTGGAAAGGTGGTTGCTGAGGGTGGAGGTGGGGGAGGGAGAATTCATGTTTAGTAGATACACAGTTTCAGTTTTGCAGCCAGAAAAAGTCCTAGATGTCTGTTTCACAAGCCTTTAAATACACTTAACGCTATTGAACCTGCACTTAAAATGGGTCAGAGGGTAAACAATGTTGCGTGTTTTTTTGAGTACATAGAAGTCATCATTTTAACCATTTTAAAGTATACCATTCAGTGTTTTTTAGTAGATGTAGATGTTTTGCAACCACCTCCACTGCCTAATTCTAGAACATCTTTATCACCCCAAAAAGGAACCGCACACCCATTAATCAGTGACTTGTATTCTACTCTTCCCCCTTGGCAACCACTAATCTGCTTTCTGTCTCTAAGGATTTGCCTACTCTGTATAAAGGTAGTCATATAATATTGTAGCCTTTTGCATCTGGCTTCTGTCACTTAAAATGTGTTCAAGGTTGATCACGCAGGGTGGGGTGGCTCACACCTGTAATCCCAGCACTTTGGGAGGCCGAAGCAGGCAGATTGCTTGAGCCCAGGAGTTCGAGACCTTCCTGGGTGACATGGCAAAACCTCATCTCTACAAAAAATACAAAAATTAGCCAGGTGTGCTGGTGCGTGCCTGTAGTCCCAGCTACTTGCAAGGCTAAGGTGGGAGGATGGTTTGAGCCCAGGAGGTAGACGTAGAGCAGAGATCGCACCACTGCACTGCAGTCTGGGTGACAGACCAAGCGCCTGTCTCAAAAAAAAAAAAAAAAAAAAAAAAAAGCCAATCCATGTTAGCATGGATTGGCACTTGATTTATTTTTATTGCTTAATAATATTTCATTATGCCGGGCGCGGTGGCTCAAGCTTGTAATCCCAGCACTTTGGGAGGCCGAGATGGGCGGATCACGAGGTCAGGAGATCGAGACCATCCTGGCTAACATGGTGAAACCCCGTCTCTACTAAAAATACAAAAAACTAGCCGGGCGAGGTGGCGGGCGCCTGTAGTCCCAGCTACTCGGGAGGCTGAGGCAGGAGAATGGCGTAAACCCCGGAGGCAGAGCTTGCAGTGAGCTGAGATCTGGCCACTGCACACTGCACTCCAGCCTGGGCGACAGAGCGAGACTCCGTCTCAAAAAAAAAATAATAATAATAATATTTCATTATATGGATAAGCCACATTTTGTTTATCCATTTATCAGTTGTTGGACATTTGGATTGTTTCCATTTTTTTTTTTTTTTTTTTTTTTTGGCTATGAAGAATAATGCTTCCATTTAACACACATTCTGTTTTGCTCATCGAAATAGATTGGAAGGAAACACATCAGATTAGTAGTAACAACTGCTCCTGGGAATGAAAGGAAGGGAGGAATTGGACTGGGCAGAGGAACAAAGGGGACTTCAGCTCTGTCTATGGTGTTCTATTTGTTTTATATATAAAAAAAAAATCTGAAGCAAAAATGTTAACAGTTGCTTATTCTGAGTGGTAAGCACATGGGTGTTAGTTAAGTTCACCTCTGAGCTTTCTATATTTTAAATGTTTAAACTAAAACAGTGCATACTCTGGACCTACACCTTCCTATAGCATCAGGGGGTTGTGGTGTCCAGGATAAGCAAACATTGACGTGTGGGGAAAGGCCAGAAGGAAGAGGCCAAGCCATGGCTAGAGGGGGCAGGCTAGAGGCCCTTTGAGACCCAAGGCAGAAGCTCTGACCCCACCCGCATGACTCTCCTGGGACCCCCCTCCAACCAGGTAGAGGGCCTAGATCTAATCTCCATGACTCCTCAAAGAAAAGCCAGGACAAGGTCCAAGTTGGGAGAGACTGTCTGCAACCCCATGTCTCCTGACTTCTCTGGGTGCTCTGAAAGGGGTCATCCACCCCACTGTCTTTACTTTCCACCTTCCTCAATCCTTTGCTTAGGACCATTACATCATTTGTGAGGCTGGGTGCAAAATGACAGTGTGGAGCCCCTTGCTCAAAGGCTGATGCCAAGGCAACTCCTAACTCCACAGGGGCAGCCACAGTCTGAGCAGTGTCAACATGCCAGGGACTGAGGCAGGAGCCATCAGGGTGAGTAACTAGGTGCATGCATCTGTTCACGCATGCTTCATTCAGATGAGTGCTTAGCATGTGCCAGGCCCAACTGGGCCCTGAACATAGAGAGGGTGAGCAAGACACAGTCCAGCTTTGAGAAGCTTACATTCTAGAGGGGGCATAGATGTAATCACAGACACACAAGAGATCATCACAAATGGCAGTAAGTGCTATGAAGGAAAAGTAGAAGGACCAGGAGATAACGATGGCAGGGTCCCCTGATCACAAGACTCCCAGGGAGGGACACTGGAGCCACGATCTGAGGGCCGTTATCTTAGCAAAAGAGGGGGATATAGTGCAAAGGTGAGATTGGGAAGAGCATTCCAGAATGTTCCTGGCAGATGAGCATGTGACATCTTCAAGGACCTGCAAGGCGAGTGTAGCTAGAGCCAGGGAGGGAGGGACAGAGAGCCCCCGATGAAACTGAAGAGAGGTCAAATTTCCTGAGCCTTGTTCTAGTACCATCGACGGTGGCTCCTCTTGTACTATCGTTTCCTTAATATTTTTCTTTAAATTGACTCCCTTTGTATCCTCTTAAGCAAGAATATTTATGAAATTAAAGAATGACATAACACTTCTATATTTCTGATTCACAGGTAAAATTTTAAAATGTCCTTCCTCATCCCACCTAAAATTGTCCACCTTATCACCTCAGTTTGGAAAGACTTTTGCCAACTCCTTTCTTAAGAGCCCTGGGAAGCCTCTAGCAGGATTTCAGCTGGGTGAGAGGCTGGTGACATGGTCTCATTTACGTTTCTGAAAAAGGACTCCGTCTGCCATGTGTAGAGTGGATTGCAGGGGGGATGGAGAAGGAGGTTGTTGCAGGTGTACGGGAGGAACCACTGGGGGATAAGATTTGGGTGTTCAGGAGGAGAGGGGAGCTGGCCTCTCCCACCAGTGTCTATACAAGCCCCGCTCTCCAAAACCAAAATCTTTCTTTTGTGTCCTTGTGCTGACTCAAGGCCAGTTCAGTGGGTTCTCCTGTGACCCTTCTGTCTCAGTGTCAGCTCCAGGATTCAGGACGGTGTGTCCAGTGCCCCTGTGAGAGCTCAGATCCCTGGGTCGGTCAGGCTGACCACAGTCAGGACTTTGGGTCACACCCAGTCAGGCCCTGTCGTTTCCAATACAACAAAAACAGCATCCACAGACGGGCCACTCTGTGCATGTTTCAGGAACTGAGTTATATTATTTCTTTCTTTCTCTCTCTCTCTCTCTCTTTCTTTCGCTCTCTTTTTCTTTCTTTTCATATGGTCTGGCTCTGTCACCCAGAATGTGATGCAGTGGTGTGAACACAGTTCACTGCAGCCTCAAACTTCTGGACTCCAATGATCCTCCCACGTCAGCCTCCTGAGTAGGTAGGACTACAGCCGTGTGCCACCACATCTGGTGAATTTTTTTTTTAAGAGATAGGGTCTTACTATGTTGCCCAGGCTAGGGAATTCCTGGGTTCTTGTGATCCTCCCAGCTCAGAAGTTATATGATGTCTATCACTCTATCACCTATGTGTTGATGACCTCTAAGTCCACACCCTTAACCACTGGGCCATACTGCTTTTTTTCTCCCTCATGACCCTTCTCTCACAGCCTGCCTCACTCCCAAACTTTCTACCGTCAGGAAGACTTGACTCCCTCTCACATTGCTTCCCTGAGGGCTTCTGTCAGCTCTCCCAGCCTCCTCTGGGAAGGGTCCTTCCCCATTACTGCTTCTAAACCATTGCTCCTCCAGTCTCCTGCAAAACAACAAAATCTCTACACTTTTACGACTCCTGCAAAACTGCCCTGTCCTCCTCCAGTTCACAAGGTATATGATGAAGGAGCTGGGGAAGGGGGATGCGGAAATGTGCCCACCATGAGCTAGATACCAGGGTGCAATGGTGACCAAGAGTGATACAACCTGGCACCCCCCATGCAATGGGGAAAGGAAGCAATTCCAGGACAACTACCCAAGGAAGGGAAGGAAACCTTTCTAGAGCAGGCGATTTCTGAGCTACAGATTTCAAAAAGGCTGGAGCAATGCTGGAAGGTGGTAAGCACAGTCATGGATTGGATAAGGAGGGAGAGGAAAGCAGAGGCAAGGAAAGGACAGTTCTGGAAGCCTTTGTTAAGACATTTAAAGTTTACTCTGGGCTGGGCACGATGCCTCACACCTGCAATCCTAGCACTTTGGGAAGCCAAGGTGGGTGGATCACCTGAGGTCAGGAGTTTGAGACCAGCCTGACCAACATGGTGAAACCCCATCCCTAATAAAAATACAAAAATTACCCGGGCATGGTGGTGGGCGCCTGTAATTCCAACTACTCAGGAGGCTGAGGCGGGAGAATCGCTTGAACCCGGGGGGCAGAGGTTGCGGTGAGCCAAGATAACGCCGCTTCACTCCAGCCTGGGTGAAAGAATGAAACTCCGTCTCAAGGAAAAAAAAAAACAAAGTTTACTCTGAGGGCAATGGAGAGTTACTGAAGCAATTCAGCAGGACTGGATTTAGATTTGTTTATTTATGCATACATACATATGTATATAAACATACATACATACATACACACACACACACGCACTTATTTAGAGACAAGGTCTCACTGTGTTGCCCAGACTGGAGTGCAGTGGTGTGATCATAGCTCACTACAGCTTCTAATTCCTGGGCTCAAGCAATCCTCTCACTGGGGCTATAGGCAGACGCCATCATGCTCAGATAATTTTGTGTGTGTGTGTGTGTGTGGAGGCCAGGGTCTTGCTCTGTTGCCCAGGCTGGTCTCGAACTCCTGGCTGCAAATGATCCTCCTGCCTTGGCCTCCTAAAGCATCTGGATTACAGATGTGAGTCACTTTGTCCAGCCTGGATTTGCATTTTAGAAAGATGCTGGCTGGGTGCGGTGGCTCGCACCTGTAATCCCAGCACTTTGGGAGGCGGAGGCAGGGGGATCACCTGAGGTCAGGAGTCTGAGACCAGCCTGACCAACATGGAGAAATCCCGTCTCTACTAAAAATACAAAATTAGCCAGGTGTGGTAGTGCATGCCTGTAATCCCAGCTACTCGGGGGGCTGAGGTAGGAGAATCGCTTGAACCCAGGAGGCAGGGGTTGCAGTGAGCCACACACTCCAGCCTGGGCAACAAGAGCGAAACTCCGTCTCAAAAAAAAAAAAAATTGGCTGGGAGCAGTGGCTGATGCCTGTAATCCCAGCACTTTGGGAGGCCGAGGAGGGCAGATCATGAGGTCAGGAGATTGAGATCATCCTGGCTAACATGGTGAAACCCCGTCTCTACTAAAAATACAAAAAAGAAAAAAAAAATTAGCCGAGTGTGGTGGCGGGTGCCTGTAGTCCCAGCTACTCAGGAGGCTGAGGTGGGAGAATGGCATGAACCCAGGAGGCAGAGCTTGCAGTAAGCCATGATAGCACCACTGCACTCCAGCCTTGGCAACAGAGCGAGACTCCATCTCAAAACAAAAAAAAAAAAAAAAAAGAAAGAAAGAAAGAGAAAGAAAGAAAGAAAGATGCCTCTGGCTGCTGTGGGAGAATGGAAGGGGATGGGAGGAGACCCAGGCTGAGAGACCGTTTGGAGTGAAAGGGAGAATTAGGATAGGCCTAGGGATCCCACAAGGTATGAGCAGGATATGGCTGGATGGGGGAGTAGAGTAAAAAGAGAAACAGGTTTATTCCCAGGCTCTTGTGATGTGGGCAATTGGGTGAATGGGGAGGACCAATTGAGTACCTGCCCTATGCTGGGAACTGAAGATGCTGGGAACTGAAGCACCAACAAGACCCACCAGACCCCTACCTTTGTAGAGCTTTCCCTTCAAATAAATGAATACATGACAGATTTTCATACATTCTGGGAAGGTAATAAGCAGAGCACCACGACAGAGAAACATAGAGGCACCTACTAAAGAAGAGTGACTTCCATGAGGAGGAGATGTGTGGGCTGAGACCTGGAGGATGAGAAGGCTCCAGCCAGAGAAAGTGAGTCCTGGAATAAAAATATAGCTAATGCAAAGACCCAAAGGGCCAGGGTAGCTGGAGGGGATGTCATACACCAGGGAGGAGTGCTTGGAGGAGAGCCTGGAGACTAAAGGCCTGAGTGTCACCATCAGGGCCCAGAGGAAGTGCCTGCAGTGTTCAATACACCAGGCAGGGACACAAGAGGAGGGGCAGGGAAAGACCCTCAGTTCAGCCTGGGGCTTCATGAATTTCAGGTGGCTCATGGTTCATCCAGGGAGCATGTTGGAGCTCGCTAGAGTGGAGCTGGGCTGTCAATGCGCCTGTGGGGGTCACTGGCATGGATGGTAATCAAAGTCAGGCGATTAGAGGAAACCACCCAGGGAGAGCAGCATAGAGAGCCAGGTTTAAACTTGAACCTGCAGCGGAATGACCTGGGGAGATTGTTAAAACACAGATTGGTGCCAGGCGTAGTAGTATGAGCTTGCAGTCCCAGCTGCTCCAGAGGCTGAGGCAGGAGAATCACTTAAGCCCAGCAGTTCAAGACCAGCCTGGGCTACATAGTGAGATTCTCACCATCATGTATCTTAAAACAAACAAACAAACATGCATTGCTGAGCTCCCACTCCTGAAGTTTCTGATTCAGTAAATCTTGGGTATTCCCAGGTGATTGTGAGCCTGCTGGCCCAGAGGCCACACTTCAAGAACCATTGATATTACATGGGAAGAGAGGACCTAACAGTAAGAAACAGGACCACGTAGAGGATGATAGAGAAAGACCAACTTGTGAAGACATTGCTGAGAAGGGGCAACTGGAGAGGTAAAACGAAGTTGTGTGGATAATTGAATAATATCTGTCTCCCCACTAGGCCATAAACTCTAGGAGGGCAGAAGTCAGGGCTGTTTTGGTCTCTATTGTATCCCCAGCACCTACCACAGATCCTGGTCCCAGAAGGCACCAGTGTTTGTGAAATGGAGGTGGGGAGATGTGAGTCAACTTACAGACGCCAAGGAAGGGAAACATTTCAAGGAAGAGGCAGGCAATGGTGTCAAATGCTCCAGAAAGGCAAATAAGATATGATCTGGGTACCCCTTGCCCACTTCAGCACCCCTCATTCTCAGCCAGTTTTTCCAGAAAACTGAGGTTATCCACCAGAAGCTGCCTCCCCTTTCCAGAATCCTCCTCCCATCCTTTATTTCTTTCCTCTCCTCCTTGGGAGGAACAGTGGAGGGCAATACACTCTTCTGTCCTGGCCTAATGCCTCCCCTAGAGCCCCAGGTCCCACCCCCTCCTTATTCCCTGGAGACTTGGCCCCATGACTCTTCACTCTCTTCGGGATCTTCCATCTTCTCCCTTCAACCAGCTCATCCTCAGCAACAAACACCCTCTAGTCACTGCCATCTTGAAAAGCCTCGCTGGTTGGATTTACAGTTGGAAATCCCACCTAGCTAGCACCACTGCCACCGTTGCCACCCCTCGGGTTACTCCTCAGCCCCCTCACTGGCCCTTCAGTGTGGGCATTCCAAAGGGTTCCAGTGTTTCACCTTCTCCCCTCCGCTGACTTCTGCCAACATGCAAATGCTGATGACTCACTAGCCTATGTGGTCATTTGTTCACTCAGCCAACATTTCTGGAGCAACCACTCTATTCCAGACATTGTGTCAGACAGTAGCGACACAATGGTGGAGAAGACATTGTCGCCTGACTCTGTGTGGTTTATAGTCTAGTAAGATAGGTGTGCTAGAATTGCTAGAGAACGATAGACAGAGAAGGTAAGTAGCAAAGCAAAGTGGAGGCAGTGCTACCTTAGACGAGATTGGCATGAAAGGCCTTCTAGGGGAGGTGATGTTGAAGGGGCACCTACAGAGTGAAAATGAGCCAGGCAGTAAAGAATCTGGCAAAGAGCCTTCCACGCAGAGGGAAGAGCAATTTGCAAAGGCCCTGAAATGCAAAGGGTTCAAGGAGTAGAAAAAAGGGCAGTGTGGCTGGAGCATCATAAAGAAAGCATGAAGTGGAATGAGACTGGGGAGGCAAGCATCAGTTAGCACATGCAGGGCCAGTAAGCCACAGTAAAGAGTCTGGATGCTCTTTTTATTTATTTATTTATTTATTTTTTGAGACGGAGTCTCGCTCTGTCACCAAGCTGGAGTGCAGTGACGAAATCTTGGCTCACTGCAACCTCAGCCTCCTGGGTTCAAGCAATTCTCCTGCCTCAGCCTCCTGAGTAGCTGGGATTACAGGCATGCACCACCACGCATGGCTAATTTTTTGTATTTTAGTAGAGACGTGGTTTCACCATGTTGGCCAGGATGGTCTTGATCTCCTGACCTTGTGATTCGCCTGCCTCAGCCTCTCAAAGTGCTGGGATTACAGGCGTGGCCACCATGCCCGGCCTATTTTTAATTTTTATTTTATTTTATTTTGTTTTATTTATTTACTTACTTATTTTTCTGAGATGGAGACTCTTTCTGTCACCCAGGCTGGAGTGCAGTGGTGCCATCTCGGCTCACTGCAACCTCCACCTCCTGGGTTCAAGCAATTCTCTCACCTCAGCCTCCCAAGTAGCTGAGATTACAGGTATGCGCCACCATGCCTGGCTAATTTTTGTATTTTTTGGTAGAGATGGGGTTTCACCATGTTGGTCAGGCTGGTCTTGAACTCCTGAGCTCAAATGATCCACCCGCCTTGGCCTCCCAAAGTGCTGGGATTACAGGTGTGAGCCACCACACCAGGCCATTCATTTCTTTATTTTTATTTTATTTTAATTAATTAATTAATTATTTGTTTGTTTGTTTGTTTGTTTGAGACGAAGTCTCCCTCTGTTGCCCAGGCTGGAGTGTAGTGGCACGATCTCGGCTCACTGCAAGCTCCACCTGCCGGGTTCACACCATTCTCCTGCCTCAGCCTCCCAAGTCGCTGGGACTACAGGCGCCCGCCACCACTCCTGGCTAATTTTTTGTATTTTTAGTAGAGACAGGGTTTCACCACGTTAGCCAGGATGGTCTCCTGACCTTGTGATCCACCTGCCTCGGCCTCCCAAAGTGCTGGCATTACAGGCATGAGTCACCGCGCCCAGCCCCAATTTTTTTGAGATAGGGTCTCACTCTGCAGCCCAGATTGAAGTGCAGTAGCACAATCACAGTTCACTGCATCACTGCAGCCTCAAACTTGAGTAGTTAGGACTACAGGCATGTGCCACCCGGCCTGGCTAATTAAAAGAAAAACAAAACTTTTTTTTTTTCTTTTTTTGTAGAGACGGGGTCTTGCAATGTGGCCCACGCTGGTCTCAAACTCCTGGCTTCAAGCAATACCTACTGCCTCAGCCTCCCAAAGTGCTGGGATTACAGGCGTGAACCACCTACTCTGGCTGCTGTGTGAAGAGCAGATTGCAAAGCAACAGGAGCTGCAACAGGCAGCAAATTTAGGAAGCTATTGTATTGATCCAGGTGGGAAATACAGACTTGCAACCTCTCTTCTGAGAGCTGCCTTCAGATACCCAGCTTTTCTCTGGACATCCGCCCTCCCTCCTGAGTCCCCATCTTTAACTCAGTCCACATCTTTTCACTGTCATCTACTCAATGCCCTAAACTAAAAACCTAGGAGTGTCTTTTTCTCCCCCACTCTCTATTGCATGCAATCACTAACTCCTGTTGACTTTATTCCTAAATTTCCCTGGGATAAATCCTTTTTTTGTCTGTCCCTACTGCTATTGTCCTCATTTGAATTCCATTAAATAGCCTTCTCATGAGTAACCTCTTCCCTTCTCTTATGGGTTAAATTGCGCCCCCTCTCACTCTACCAGAAAAAAAAAAAAAAAAAAAAGATTTGCTTAAATCCTAATCCCCAGAATGGGACCTTGTTTTTGTAGGGGAGAAAAAGTAATGTCTTTTCCCCACCATTGCAAGGTTCATGGCTGACACCCCTATAACAAAAGACAGATGAACAAAAAGAGAAAAGCACAACACATTTATTTTACCAAAGTTTTATATGACTTGTGAGCCTTCTGAAGTGAAGACCCAATGACCCAGGAAAAGGTAGAGTAAATTATATCAGGAAAAAGAGAATGGCCCACAAGTCTCTTCTGGAGAGAAGTTTTCTGGCTTCTTCAGTGAGTTGATTACTCTCCCCTTGGACTTACAGTGATGGAACTTATTTGTGAGATGCCTGCCTCCTGTGCTGTTCATCTCAACCTCCCCAGTATCCAGCATACAATATATGTCAGATAATTGCTAGATGAATGGGTGGGTGGGTGGATGGATGGATGGATGGATGGATGGATGGATAGATGGACAGATGAGTGGATAGATGGATGAGTGGATGGATGGATGAGTGGATGGACAGATGGGTGGGTAGGTAAATGGGTAGATGAGTGGGTGGATGGATAAATAGTTAATTCTCCTTTATAACCTACCCAAGACCCTCTCTGTACTTCATTCAGAGTTCATTGTTCTTTCATTTTTGGATTTTTTGTGCCTAATGCCTATGCCATTTCTTTCACTAGACTGTGAACTACTTCAGAGAAGGGTCTGTGTCTGCTCCGTGGTAGCTACCCTTTCAGAGCCAACACTTACAAAAGCGGTGGTGGTGGGGGGTTGTTTTTTGGAGAGGGGGTCTTGCTCTGTCACTCAGGCTGGAGTGCCGTAGCACAATCACAGCTCACTGCAGCCTCAACCTCCCAGCCCAAGTGATCTGCTCACCTTATCCTCCCAAGTAGCTGGGACCACAAGCATGAAACATTATGCCCATCTAATTCTTTTTTTTTTTTTTTTTTTTTTTTTAGAGACAGGATCTCACTATGTTGCCCAGGCTGGTCGCAAACTCCTGGCCTCAAGCGATCTTCCTACCTTGGCTTCCCAAAGTGCTGGAATTACAGGCATGAATGAACCACCATTCCTAGCCTACAAATGTGGTTTTATTGAGGTTTTATTGAGTCCACACAATAATTCTTTGAGGCCGGGTGCGGTGGCTCAAGCCTGTAATCCCAGCACTTTGGGAGGCTGAGACAGGCGGATCACGACGTCAGGAGTTCGAGACCATCCTGGCTAACACGATGAAACTCCGTCTCTACTAAAAAATACAAAAAAAAACTAGCCGGGCGAGGTGGTGGGCGCCTGTAGTCCCAGCTACTCGGGAGGCTGAGGCAGGAGAATGGCGTAAAAACCCGGGAGGCGGAGCTTGCAATGAGCTGAGATCCGGCCACTGCACTCCAGCCTGGGCGACAAAGCGAGACTCCGTCTCAAAAAAAAAAAAATTCTTTGAAGCAGACAGTCAAATATATCATTGAGATGTAATTCACATACCATACAATTCACCTATCTAAAGTGTGCAGTTCAATTGTTTCTAGTATACTTACAGTTGTACAACCATCATCATGATCGATTTTCTCTTCCTTTTTTTTTTTTTTTTTTTTTTTTTAGAAACAGGCTCTAGCTGTGTGAGCCAGGCTGGAGGCTGGAGTGCAGTGGCATAATCATAGCTTGCTGCAGGCTTTAGCTTCTGGGCTCAAAGCAATCTTCCTACCTCAGCCTCCTAATAGCTGGGACTACAGGCATGTACCACAAAGCCTGGCTATCATAATCAATTTTAGAACATTTTCATCACGCCCACATGAACCACCCCCCCACATCCATTAGCGGTCATTTCCCATTTCCTCTTGAATCTCCCCACCCCAAGCCCTAGGAACTATCAGTCTCCTTCCTGTCTCTAAGGGTTTTCTTCTTCTAGACATTTAATAGAAATGGAATCATGCAATATACAGTCTTTTGTGACTGGCTTCTTTCACCTAGCATGGTTCTTCATATTGTAGCATGTACCAATACTGTATTTTTTATTGCTGAATAATCTTGCATTGTACAGATATCATAATTCCGTGGGGCTAGAGTGGGGCAGAGTGGGTCGTGGCCGGACACAATAGAGTGAAGCTTCTCAAACTATTTGGGATTTTGTGTGTGTGTGTGTGACAGAGAGAGACAGGGTCTTGCTCTGTTGTCCAGGCAGGAGTGTAGTGGTGTGATCGTGGCTCACTGCAGCCTGGACTTCCAGGACCAAGTTGTCCTCCCACCTCACCACCTTGCCTCATGCCCCAGTGGCTGGGACCACAGGCACGTGCCACCACGCCCAGATAATTTTTCATGTTTTTTGTAGAGATGAGGTTTTGTCATGTTGCTGGGGCTGGTCTCAAACTCCTGGGCTCAAGTGATCCACACACGTCGGCCTCCCAAAGTGCTGGGATTTAGAGGCCTGAGCCACTCATGCCTGGCTGTATTGGGGATCTTGATAAAATGAATATTCCAATTCCATAAGTCCTGAGATTCTGCGTTTCTTTTTCTTTCTTTCTTTCTTTCTTTCTTTTTTTTTTTTTTTTGTTTGTTTGTTTATTTTTGAGATGGAGTCTCGCTCTGTCACCAGGCTGGAGTGCAGTGGCGAGATCTTAGCTCACTGCAACCTCCACCTCCCAGGTTCAACCAATTCTCCTGCCTCAGCCTCCCGAGTAGCTGGGACTACAGGCGCCCACCACCACACCCAGCTAATTTTTGTATATTTAGTAGAGATGGGGTTTCACCATGTTGGCCAGGATGGTCTCGATCTCCTGACCTTGTGATCTGCCCGTCTCGGCCTCCCAAAGTGCTGGGATTACAGGCATGAGCCACTGTGCCCGGCCGAGGCTCACTCTTTTCTTTCTTTCTTTCTTTCTTTCTTTCTTTCTTTCTTTCTTTCTTTCTTTCTTTCTTTCTTTCTTTCTCTCTTTCTCTCTCTCTTTCTCTCTTTCTCTCTCTTTCTCTCTCTCTTTCTCTCTCTCTCTTTCTCTCTCTCTCTTTCTCTCTTTCTTTCTTTCGGAGTCTTGCTCTGTTGCCCAGGCTGGAGTGCAGTGGTGTGATCTCGACTCATTGCAACCTCTGCCTCCCAGGTTCAAGTGATTTTCCTGCCTCAGCCTCCAGAGTAGCTGGGATTACAGGTGCCCACCACCATGCCTGGCTAATATTTTTTTGTTGTTGTTGTATTTTTAGTAGAGATTGGGTTTCACCATGTTGGCCAGGCTAGTCTTGAACTCCTCACCTCAGGTGATACACCCACCTCGGCCTCCCGAAGTGCTGAGGCGTGAGCCACCGCACCTGGCCAAGGCTCTTTCTCATAGAAGGCATCCTTATGGTTTTGATCACACTGGTTGCCAAGGTCACTTCCTTCTGGGTGGGCCAGTTCTTTCTGGACATCAAATTGCAAATGAGAAGTCAACATGGTAAGTATGAATTAGAGCAAGAGTAGCTGGCTACTTTTTTTTTTTTTTTTTGATACGGAATCTCACTGTTGTCAGGCTGGAGTGCAGTGGCGCGGTCTCTGCTTGCAACCTCCAACTCCCTGGTTCAAGTGATTCTCCTGACTAAGCCTCCCGAGTAGCTGGGATTACAGGCACACGCCACCACGCCCATCTAATTTTGGTATTTTTAGTAGAGACAGGGTTTCACCTTGTTGGCCAGGCTGGTCTTGATCTCCTGACCTCGTGATCCACCCTCCTCGGCGTCCCAAAGTGCTGAGATTACAGGCGCGAGCCACCGCGCCCGGCCAGCTGGCTACTTTTGAAGGATGATTTGGTACAGCTGTAAGTGGAGCCTGCCGAGCCATCCTTCTTTTCTCTGGATCTGTTTCTGGGTCAGAGCCAGATCATAGGTCAGGAAGCTAAGCCACTTGCCTGCAGAGCTATCCTGGGCAGCATGCACGTCCCCTTCTCTCCTGAGCATCCCTCTTCCTGCTTTTGGTCATGACTTTCATGACAGGCACCTGGTCCCAGGTGCTCAGGGACTGGGTTGCTGAACATGCTTCCTGTTGACATGAGATGAATTTATGAGTATGAACTGCTTTGCTAGCAGAGCACTGTGGCTCATGCCTGTAATCTCAACATTTTGGGAGGCTGAGGCAGACGGATTGCTTGAGCCCAGGACTTCAAGACCAAGCTTGGCAACATGGGCAACATAGTGAGACAATGTCTCTTAAAAAATAATTATTATTATTATTTTATTATTACTATTATTATTTGAGACAGAGTGTCACTCTGTCGCCCAGGCTGGAGTGCAGTGGTGCAATCTCGGCTCACTGCAACCTTCATCTCCTGGGTTCAAGCAATTTGCCTGCCTCAGCCTCCCAAGTAGTTGTGGCTACAGGCACACGCCATAACACCTGGTTAATTTTTGTATTTTTAGTAGAGATGGGGTTTCACCATGTTGGCCAGGCTGGTCTCGAACTCCTGACTCCCAAACTGCTGGGATTACAGTAGTGAACCACCTTACCTGGCCAAAAAATATTTTTTAAAAATTAGCTGGGCATGATAACACACACCTGTAGTCCCAGCTACTCAGGAGGCTGAGGTGGGAGGGTCACTTGAGCCCACAAGGTCGAGGCTGCAGTGAGCTGTGATTGTGCCACTGCACTCCAGCCTGGGCAATAGAGTGAGACCCCACTTAAAAAAAAATTTAGGGCCGGGCGCGGTGGCTCAAGCCTGTAATCCCAGCACTTTGGGAGGCCGAGACGGGCGGATCACTAGGTCAGGAGATCGAGACCATCCTGGCGACACGGTGAAACCCCATCTCTACTAAAAAATACAAAAAAACTAGCCGGGCGAGGCGGCGGGCACCTGTAGTCCCAGCTACTCGGGAGGCTGAGGTAGGAGAATGGCGTAAACCCGGGGGGCGGAGCTTGCAGTGAGCTGAGATCCGGCCACTGCACTCCAGCCTGGGCGACAGAGCCAGACTCGTCTCAAAAAAAAAAAAAAAAAAAAAAAAATTTAGGCTGGGCATGGAGACTCAGGCCTGTAATCCCAGCACTTTGGGAGGCTGAGGCGGGCAGATAACGAGCTCAAGAGATTGAGACCATCCTGGCCAACATGGTGAAACCCCGTCTCTACTAAAAATACAAAAATTAGCTGGGCATGGTGGTGTGTGCCTGTAATCCCAGCTGCTTGGGAGGCGGGAGTAGGAGAATCACTTGAACCCGGGAGGCGGAGGTTGCAGTGAGCCGAGATCTCGCCACTGCACTCCAGTCTGGCGACAGAGCAAGACTCTGTCTCAAAAAAAAGAAAAAAAAGAAATGCTTTGTCACCTTTAAGGGCCATCCACAAGAGGCACAATCGTGGAGAGTCTGTGTTAGTTTGGGTCCTCAGAAACAGACACCAAGATGGCGTTAGATGTGCAAGAAATTTATTTGGGAAAATCCTGTAAGGAAAAAGGGAGGGGAATGGAGTAGAAGTAGGTGGGGCAAGGCTTCATACCATGATGCAGGTCTGATAGCTGTGTTAAAGAATAAAATTGTTCAAGGATACTTGTTAAAACATGATAAGGAAGACTTTACTCAGGACCATCTTGCAGTGGGGGAGACTGGGCTCCACTCTGAATACAGCATGGACAAGAGGGAATTGACTGCAAAGGAGCAGGGTGGGGGTCAGTGGATGGAAATTTTCTAAGAGGAAGTATCAGAAGTAAGGAGAATTCTGGCTAAACAGACCTAACAGGATTCTTGTTGAATGCAGGCCTGGGTGATCACACATCACCTCGGGGATGGTGGAAGATGAGGAAGCTGATATCCAGGATTGGTGGGGGGGGTCTGGCTAAACTGACTCAGCAGCGTTCTTTTGTTAAAGCTGGATTTCACAAGGAAGTGCACAGATTGGCCTAGGAGAAGTTTCAGAAGTCTGACTAGGCTAGGCGCAGTGGCTCATGCCTGTAATGCCAGCACTTTGGGAGGCTGAGGCGGGCGGATCGCTTGAGGGAGTTCAAGACCAGCCTGGCCAACATGGCGAAACCCCATCTCTACCAAAAAACATAAAAATTAGCTGGGCATGGTGACATGCCCCTGTAATCCCAGCTACCTGGGAGGCTGAGGCACGAGAATTGCTTGAACCCGGGAAGCGGAGGTTGCAGTGAGCTGAAATCACACCACTGCACTCCAGCCTGGATGACAGCGAGACTCCACCTCAAATAAAACAAAAAAAACCTGACTAAAGTTTGGCCAAGCAAAGAATCTTGGTCAGCTTTGCGAAAAAAGTGGAAGAGAAGGTTGGGTACAAAGAGCCTCACACTGTACCAGTTTTGAGAGAATCTTGGCCTGGTAGATGAGGAGGTCTCAAGCAATGGATATGTATTAGAAGAGTCCCGTGCCAGGCAGGAATAGGCTGGCATTTATGCTTCCACTATGCTCACCGTTGGCTGGAGTGGCCTGGTGGAAGCTACATGAACATGATAGGGGATCCAAAGGGACAATAGCTATCAATCAAGTACACACCCCACGGCAGCGTCTCTTGAAGGAGTTAGGAGCAGCACACTTCTGTGGCTGCCATACTTTTCTACCAGCTGCCAGGGGCCAGGCCACAAGCAGGTTACTCAACTGCCTGAGCCTCAGGTCTCTCTCTGCAAAGTGGTGATGGAACCTACTTTCCTTGACTGTTGTGAACATTAAGTAAAATGATGCAGCCGGGCGCGGTGGCTCACACCTGTAATCCCAGCACTTTGTGAGGCCAAGGAGGGCAGATCACCTGAGGTCAGGAGTTTGAGACCAGCCTGGCTAACATGATGAAACCCGTTTCTACTAAAAATACAAAAAAATTAGCCGGGCATGGTGGCATGTGCCTGTAATCCCAGCTACTCAGGAGACTGAGGCAGGAGTATCGCTTGAACCCAGGAGGCAGAGGTTGCAGTGAGCCAAGATTGTGTCATTGTACTCCAGCTTCGGCAACAAGAGGGAAACTCCATCTCAAAAAAAAAAAAAAAGAAAAGTAAAATGATGCATGTATGCCCCAGTAAATGTTAGTTTTTGGTTATTTATTTATTTTTAGAGACAGGGTCTTGCTTTGTCACCCAAGCTGGAGTGCAGTGGTGTGATCACGACTCACTGCAGCCTCAAATTCCTGGGCTCAAGTGGTTCAGTGATCCTCCTGCCTTAGCTTCCCAAGTAACTAGGACTATAGGTGCATGCCACCATGTCTGGCTTATTTATTTATTTATTTATTTATTTATTTATTTATTTATTTTTTGGGACAGAGTTTCGCTATTGTTGCCCAGGCTGGAGTGCAATGGCACGATCTTGGCTCACTGCAACCTCTGCCTCCCAGGTTCAAGCAATTCTCCTGCCTCAGCCTCCCGAGCAGCTGGGATTACAGGCATGCACCACCACACTCGGCTAATTTTTTTTTTTTTGTATTTTTAGTAGAGATGGGGTTTCTCCATGTTGGTCAGTCTGGTCTCGAACTCCCAATCTCAGGTGATCCACCCGGCCTCCCACAGGGTTGGGATTACAGGCATGAGCTACCGCGCCCGGCTCTGGCTAATTTTTTAAATGTTTGTAGAGATTGGGTCTCGCTATGTTGCCCAGGCTTGTCTTGAACTCCTAGCCTCAAGTTATTGTAGGCAGCATTAGAGTTAGAGCAAGAAAATATTTAAGTCTCAACCCACTCTTGCCAGCTTTGTTATCTTGGCCAGTTACTCTACAGGGCTTACAGCAGTGCCTGGCAGGTAGGACGCACTGTGTAGTAGTGGCTATTTATGTCATTATTTCCAAATAATAGTATTGGGTCAATTACTTCTGGGAAAGGTCATACTGTAGAATGGCATTCAAGGACCCCTGTAAGATCTCAACTTTACTTTTCAGTTGTCTTCCTCACTAGACACATGCACACACACATACACACTTCTGAGTTCTAGTCCTATTCAGCTGCTCACAGCAACCTTGAACATGTCACATTGTAATCATATAGTATTATTATCCACTGTCGATTAAATGCTTACTGTGTGCCTAGCACCATGTAAAGGTTTACATATATTATCTTATACCATTTCTAATCCACTGATGAGGAAACTAAGGCCAAGGACTGGGAAATGACTTACCCAAGCTCATAAATGACTTGTCTGCCTCTGGGCTTCTATTTGCAGAATGCTCTCCCCACTTCCACTCCAAAACACTATCTTCCTGGCCAGGCATGGTGGCTCACACCTGTAATCCTAGCACTTTAGGAGGCTGAGGTGGGAGGATCTCTTGAGGAGTTCGAGATCAGCCTGGACTACATAGTGAGACCCCGCCTCTACTACAACAACAACAACAACAACAAAAACTATCTTTTTCTAAAGGTCCAGCTCCATGGTCACCTCCAGGAAGCCTTCTCTGATCACCACCCTTGGTACAGATAATCTGTCTCTTTCGCCTGGAGCCCCTGTCTGCGGCGCCCATCTCCATATGCCTTGGGATGTGATAATTGATCCAGGTGTCAGTTGATCACTACACTGTGACCAATTCCAGGAAAGGAATAATGTCTTACTCATCTTTGTAGCCGGTGTACAGCCTGGGGACCTGAACAGGAGAACAGCAGTTATGAATCTCCTCGTTCATACCCCTGATCTCCACAGATGATGGATTTTCTACATTTGTTTCAGCTTTTAATACCAGGTTCTGGGCCGGGCGCGGTGGCTCATGCCTGTAATCCCAGCACTTTGGGAGGCCGAGGCGGGCGGATCACGAGGTCAGGAGATCGAGACCATCCTGGCTAACACCGTGAAACCCCGTCTCTACTAAAAATACAAAAAATTAGCTGGGCACGGTGGCGGGCACCTGTAGTCCCAGCTACACGGGAGGCTGAGGCAGGAGAATGGTGTGAACCAGGGAGACGGAGCTTGCAGTGAGCTGAGATCGTGCCACTGCACTCCAGCCTGGGCAATAGAGCGAGACTCCGTCTCAAAAAAAAAAAAAAATACCAGGCTCTTGGTCATGCCACACACACATTTAGTCCCGGTTTGAGGTCTGAAAATGATCTTGACACATAGCAGGTGCTCAATAAATGGTGGTGTCTTCATTCGTTTTTTGCTGCTATAACAGAATATCACAGATTGGGTAGTTTATGAAGAACAGAGATTCATTTCTCATAGTTCTGGAGGCTGGGAAATCCAAGACTGAAGGGCCTTCATCTGGCCAGGGCCTTCTGTCATCCCATGGCAGAAGGTGGAAAGACGAGGGACGAGGAAGTATGTGGTGGGGAGGGAAAGGGCTGAGCTCTTCCTTTTATTGGGAACCCACTCCTTTGATAATAGCATTAATCCATTCATTAGGGCAGAGCCCTTTTGACCTAACCACCTCTTTTTTTTTTTTTTTTTTGAAATGGAGTCTTGCTCTGTCGCCCAAGCTGGAGTGCAGTGATGCGATCTCGTCTCACTGCAAGCTCCACCTCCCAGGTTCATGCTATTCTCCTGCCTCAGACTCCTGATTAGCTGGGACTACAGGCGCCCGCCACCACGCCCGGCTAATTCTTTGTACTTTTAGTAGAGACAGGGTTTCACTGTGTTAGCCAGGATGGTCTCGATCTCCTGACCTTGTGATCCACCTGCCTCGGCCTTCCAAAGTGCTGGAATTACAGGTGTGAGCCACTGCGCCCAGCCTGCTCTCCATTCTTTTTTTTTTTTTTTTTTTTTTTTTTTTTTTTTGAGACAGAGTCTCCCTCTGTCCCACAGGCTAGAGTGCAGTGTTGCAATCTCAGCTCGCAGCAAGCTTGGCCTTCCGGTTTCACCCCATGCTCCTGCCTCAGACTCCTGAGTAGCTGGGACTACAGGCGCCTGCCACCACGCCTGGCTAACTTTTTGCATTTTCAGTGGAGATGGGGTTTCACTGTGTTAGCCAGGATAGTCTCGATCTCCTGACCTCATGATTCACCTGCCTTGGCCTCCCAAAGTGCTGGCATTACAAGCGTGAGCCACTGCGCCCGGCTGCCTGGTCTGTATTCTTTTTTTTTTTTTTTTGGACGGAGTCTTGCTCTGTCACCCAGGCTGGAGTGCAGTGGCGCCATCTCGTCTCACTACAAGCTCCGACTCCCGGGTTCACGCCATTCTCCTGCCTCAGCCTTCCGAGTAGCTGGGACTACAGGCATCCGCCACCACGCCCGGCTAATTTTTTGTATTTTTAGTAGAGACAGGGTTTCACCGTGCTAGCCAGGATGGTCTTGATCTCCTGATGTCATGATCCACCTGCCTTGGCCTCCCAAAGTGCTGGGATTACAGGCATGAGCTACCGTGCCCGGCCACCTGGTCTCTATTCTTAAAAGGACTTACTGAGCCCATCACACAGGTGGGGAGGCTTGGAGATGTGACGACCACTGTCTAAAGTTGTGCAGCCTGTCTTGGTGCTTGGGCCAGACCTCTAGGATCTCCGAGACCCTGTCTCTGGACAAGGAGAGTCTTCCTCCCTGAGCGGCAGAGCCGTTGTTGCTTATAGGAAATCGAGCTTTTGCAGGTAGAATTGGCCTCTTGCTGGGTGGATAGGGCTGGGGTTTCCTTGCTCTTACCTTCAGGTTCAAAGCTTTTTTCAACACACACTGCTTGTCTCTCTCTCTGTCCAAGAAGAGGTTGTTCAGTGAACGTTTAGCTCATAGTTCTGTCCCCAACACCCAGAACAGAGAGAACCTGGCTCTTAGGAATGCCACATAAGTTTGCTGAGTGAACAAACAAATGATGCCAGAAGGCAAAGCTCTTACATTTCTGCTACATGTAAAATCTTCAGCTTTCAGGAGGCTGAGGCAGGAGAATCGCTTGAACCTGGGAGGCGGGGGCTATGGTGAGCCGAGTTTGCGCCATTGTACTCCAGCCTGGGCAACAAGAGCAAAACTCCATCTCAAAAAAAAAAAAAAAAAAATCCTCAGCTTGAGAGAGCAGCCTCTATATCCATCTCCCCACCTTGAAGTTCTTCCTTCTTCCTCTTCCCAACCCTGAACATATTCTTTCTCTCGACATGTCAATACCATCTCTCAAGTGTAGACCCACCGAGAATAGGTTCAGCCCCAGTGGGGGAGAAAAAAGTCATGTCCCTTCCCACCGCAGCAAGGGCAGATTTGTACTGATGTGCACAAGCCTCCTTTCAGATCACTGGCCTGGTTACTTGTCCAGCCTCTTCCTACCCTACTTTTTGTCCCATGAAGGCCTGTTTAGATTTGGCAGACCTGGCGTCTGGGTTGCTCCTCTGGTGGCTTTGCATATCTTTCCCCTCTAAGACTAATTAAGTGATAACCTTGTGTTTAGATGCAAGGAATCTAAATGGTTTTGATTTCCCAGAAACTTGGGAGCTGTCCTTGACTCCTCACTCTCTTACCTCCTACATCCAATTAATCAGAAATCATACTGTCTAAATATGTCCCTAATTGACACACTTCCTACCACCTTAGCAGCCATCACCTCATAGGTCTTCTTGTACCTATCCTGTAATCCTTTTCCATTTGCAGTCAGACAGGTTTTTTTTGTTTTGTTTTGTTTTGTTTTGTTTTTTGTGAGACAGAGTCTCACTTTATTGCCAGGCTGGAGTGCAGTGGTACGGTGTCGGCTCACTGCAACTTCCTCCTCATGGGTTCAAGTGATTCTCCTGCCTCAGCCTCCTGAGTAGCTGGGACTACAGGCACATGCTACCATGCCCAGCTATTTTGTATTTTTAGTACAGATGGGGTTTCACCATGTTGGCCAACAGGGTCTCAATCTCTGCCTCGGCTTCCCAAAGTGCTAGGATTACAGGTATGAGCCACCATGCCCAGCCTAGGTTTTTAAAAAATGTAACTTGAGGGGGCCAGGTGTGGTGGCTCACGCCTATAATCCCAACACTTTGGGAGGCCATGGAGGGGAGGATCGATTGAGCCCAGGAGTTCGAGACCAGATCGACCACATCTCTACCAAAAATAAATTAGCAGGGTGTGGTGGTGTGTACCTGTGGTCTCAGCTACTCAGGAGGCTGAGGCAGGAGGATCGCTTCAGCCCGGGAGGTCGAGGTTGCAGTGAGCCATGATTGTGTCACTGTACTCCAGCCTGGGCAACAGAGAGAGACCCTGTCTGAAAAAGAAAAAAGTAATTTGGGCCGGGCACAGTGGCTCACGCTTGTAATCCCAGGACTTTGGGAGGCTGAGGCGGGTGGATCACGAGGTCAGGAGATGGAGACCATCCTGGCTAACACAGTGAAACCCCGTCTTTACTAAAAACTACAGAAAATTAGCCAGGCATTGTGGTGGGCACCTGTAGTCCCAGCTACTCAGGAGGCTGAGACAGGAGAATGGCCAGAACCTGGGAGGTGGAGCTTGCAGTGAGCCGAGATGGCCCCACTGCACTCCAGCCTGGGTGACAGAGTGAGACTCCGTCTCAAAACAAAACAAAACAAAACAAACAAACAAACAAACAAAAAGAAAGAAAGAAAGTAATTTGAGTTAAGGCACTTTGCTCTTAAAATCCTGCAGCTTGGCAGGGCATGATGGCTCACGCCTGTAATTCCAGCACTTTGGGAGGCCGAGGCTGGTGGATCATGAGGTCAGGAGATTGAGACCATCTTGGCTAACATGATGAAACCCCGTTTCTACTAAAAATACAAAAAATTAGCCGGGCTTGGTGGTGGGCGCCTGTAGTCCCAGCTACTCAGGAGTCTGAGGCAGGAGAATGGCATGAACCAGGGAGGCGGAGCTTGCAGTGAGCCGAGATCGCGCCACTGCACTCCAGCCTGGGAGACAGAGCGAGACTCCGTCTCAAAAAAAAAAAAAAAAAAAAAAAAAAATCCTGCAGGTTTACCCTTTGATCTGAGGATAAAGTCCTAAGTGTTTTAAGGCCATCTCTTTCATTTCCCACAACTCCACAGTTTGTCTCCCTCAGGGCTTTTTTTTTTTTTTTTTTGAAACAGAGTCTCTCTGTCGCCCAGGCTAGAGTGCAGTGGCACAACCTTGGCTCACTGCAACCTCTGCCTCCCGGATTCACACGATTCTCCTGCCTCAGCCTCCCAAGTAGCTGGGATTATAGGCACCTGCCACCACACCTGGCTAATTTTGTATTTTTAGTAGAGATGGGGTTTTACCATGTTGGTCAGGCTGGTCTCAAACGCCTGACCTCAGGTGATCTGCCTGCCTTGGCCTCCCAAAGTGCTGGGATTACAATTACAGGTGCGAGCCACCATGCCCAGCACTTAGGGTCTTTAAAGATGCTGTTCTCCCTGCCTTCATTTAAGGACTCCCCCTCCTTTCTTTTTCTTTTACTTTTTTTTTTTCTTTTTTGAGATGGAGTTTCACTTTTGTTGCCCAGGCTGGAGTGCAATGGCGCGATCTTGGCTCACTGCAACGGACCTCCCGGGTTCAAGTGATCCTCCAGCCTCAGCCTCTGGAGTAGCTGGGATTACAGGCATGCGCCACCACACCTGGCTAATTTTGGTTTTTTAGTAGAGATGGGGTTTCTCCATGTCAGTGAATCTGGTGTCGAACTCCCGACCTTAGGTGATCTGCCTGCCTCAGCCTCCCAAAGTGCTGGGATTACAGGCATGAACCACCGCGCCTGGCCTCCCCCTCCTTTCTTAGTACAAATATAGCTTGATAGTAATAGCTATTAACATTCATCCAAGGCTGGGCAAATGGTGGCTCATGCCTGTAATCCCAATACTTTGGGAGGCTGAGGAGGCAGATTGCCTGAGCTCAGGAGTTCACAACCAGCCTGGGCAACACGGTGAAAACCCGTCTCTACTAAAATACAAAAAATTAGCCCAGTGTGGTGGTGTGTGCCTGTAGTCCCAGCTACTAGGGAGGCTGAGGCAGGAGAATCACTTGAACCTGGGAGGTGGAGGTTGCCGTGAGCCGAGATTGCGCCACTGCATTCCAGCCTGGGTGACAGAGCGAGACTCCATCTCAAAAAAAAAAAAAACAAAAAAAACCTAAACAATTTCTGTGTATTTATATGTATTAGTTTATTCTCACAATAACCCTTTTAAGTGTTAATAAGGTTTATTAGTATAGTTCAGATGAGAAATTTGAGGGTCAGAGATGTGAACTAGCTTGCCCAAGGTAATATAGGTAATAAACTCCCCTGCTAGACAGTAAGCTTCATGAGGTCAGAGCTTGTGTGGGTTTTGGTCATCTGTGTCTAGTATTCATTTGTTTATTTAACAAATATCTAGGCCAGGTGCAGTGGCTTATGCCTGTAACCCCAACACTTTAAGAGGCCAAAGTGGATCACTTGAGGTCAGGAGTTTGAGGTTGCAGTGAGCTATGATCATGCCACTGCACTCTAGCCTGGGCAACACAGTGAGACTTTGTTGCTTGAAAAGAAATACACACAGGGGGGTGCGTGGCTCATGCCTGTAATCCCAGCACTTGAGGAGGCCGAGAGGAGTACATTACCTGACCAGCCTGGGCAACATACTGAAATCCCGTCTCTACTAAAAATACAAAAAGTAGCCGGGCGTGGTGGTGGGCACCTGTAATTCCAGCTACTTGGGAGGCTGAGGCAGGAGAATCACTTGAATCTGGGAAGTGGAGGTTGCAGTGGGCCAAGATCATGTCACTGCATTCCAGCCTGGGTGACAGAGCAAGTCTCTGTCTCAAAAAAAAAAAAAAAAAAAAAAAAAGGTCAGGCGTGGTGGCTCACCCCTGTAATCCCAGCATTTTGGGAGGCTGAAGTGGGCGGATCACGAGGTAAAGAGATCGAGACCATCCTGGCCAACATGGTGAAAACCTGTCTCTACTAAAAATACAAAAATTAGCCAGGCTGGTGGCGTGCACCTCTAGTCCTAGCTACTTGGGAGGCTGAGGCAGGAGAATTGCTTGAATCCGGTAGATAGAGGTTGCAGTGAGCCGAGATCGTACCACTGCACTCCAGCCTGCCAATAGAGCGAGACTCCATTAAAAAAAAAAAAAAAATAGCCAGGTGTGCGCATGCCTGTAATCCCGGCTACTTGGGAGGCTTAGGCATGAGAATTGCTTGAACCCGGGAGGCAGAGATTGCAGTGAGCTGAGATTGTGCCACTGCACTCCAGCCTAGGTGAGAGAGGAAGATTTCATCCCCAAAAAACAAGAAAATACACATACACACAAATATATATTGAATATTTGTTTATTTATTTATTTAATTTTTAGCAACAGAGTTTCACTCTGTTGCTCAGGCTGAAGTGCAGCGATATGATCATAGCTCACTACAGCCTTGAACTCCTGGCCTCAAGTGATCCTCCTGCCTCAGACTCCCAAGTTGCTGAGACCACAAACATGTGTCCCCACACCCAGCTAATTAAAAGAAAAGTTTTTTGTAGAGATGGGGTCTCACTCTGTTGCCCAGGCTGGTTTCAAACGTCTGGGCTCAAGCAATCCTCCTGCCTCAGCCTCCCAAAACACTGGGATTATAGGCATGAGCCACTGGGCCTGGCCAGTTACTGAACATTTAGTACCTGCTATGTTAAGCACTGTTCTAGATTCCTGTTCTTGTGAAGGTTATATACCAGTGTGGAAAAGATAGATACTAAACAGGTAAACAGATATAGGAACAACATAATTTTGGGTAGGAATAACAGGCTTGAAGACAAGAAGACAAGTTGGTGTGATAGTGATTAACAATGTTGACGGCTACTTGAGACCACAGGGGGTCTAGGAAGACTTTCCTGAGGAGGGAATCTATAGAAGGAGCACTCCCATAAATGTTCCTTTTTGTTTTGAGACGGAGTCTTGCTGTGTCGCCTAGGCTGGAATGCAGTGGTATGATCTCAGCTCACTGCAACTGCTGCCTCCTGTGTTCCAGCGATTCTCCTGCCTCAGCCTTCCAAGTAGCTGGGACTACAGGCGCATGCCACCATGCCCGGCTGATTTTGTATTTTTAATAGAGATGGGGTTTCACCATGTTGGCCAGGCTGGTCTCGAACTCCTGACCTCAGGTGATCCTCCCACCGCAGCCTCCCAAAGTGCTGGAATAACAGGCGTGAGCCACCGTGCCAGCCAATGTTTCTTGATTTAATATACTTAGTAGAATATAAACTCCATGAGAGAGGGAGTGACTTCTGGTCCACCATGGTATCTCCAGCCCCTGTATTGACATTGACATACAGTAGACTCAGATTAACCATTTATTTGAATGAATTAATATATAAATACACATATTTCTTCAGTCATTTACTTAAATTAGTGCTTTTGAAGGGGGATGTCTGTTTGCCTTTTGGCAATTTCTGTTTTTGGTTGTCACAGTGATGGCAAAGTTGGTTCCTGGCACTTATGGAAGAAGGGATGCTATATATCTTGCAATGTGTGTGGACAGTCCCATATAACATAGTCCCATAAAGTGATATGACCTTTTTTTTTTTTTTTTTTTTTTTGAGGCGGAGTTTCACTCTTGTTGCCCAGGCTGGAGTGCAATGGCATTATCTCAGTTCACCGCAACCTCTGCCTCCACGGTTCAAGCGATTCTCCTGCCTCAGCCTCCTGAGCAGCTAGGATTACAGGGGTTTCTTCATGTTGGTCAGGCTAGTCTCGAACTCCCGACCTCAGGTGATCCACCTGCCTCGGCCTCCCAAAGTGCTAGGATTACAGGCTTGAGCCTGGCAAGTGATATGACTTTCAAATGACCTGCCAGACCCTGATGCAGATGAAAAGTCTTTTTATAATTATCCAAGCGTATAAGAAACTTTAAACATAGGAGTAGAAAGTATTTCTGGGCCCTTAAATACAAACTAAATGTCCGGGAATGCCACCAGCATGTCAATAGAAGGGATGCTTGTGTTTGGTTTCATTGAAGCTTTACCAAAATGTGCTCATCTTTTCAGAAAATCCCATCACCCATGGATACTGCTTGCATTTCCAGCTCTTGACGATTCTACCTCTAGGCCAACAGTATTCTGAAAACTTCACAAACATTTACCTATTGGACCACCTATTACTTTAACTTATTTTATGTCACCTTCATTTCACAATTAGGCTTACTATCTAATTTTTTTTTTTTTTTTTTAGATGGAGCCTCGCTTTGTTGCCCAGGCTGGAGTGCCGTGGCTCAATCTCGGCTCACTGCAAGCTCCGCCTCCCGGGTTCAAGCGATTCTCCTCCCTCAGCCTCCTGAGTAGCTGAGATTACAGGCGCGTGCCACCACGCCCGGCTCATTTTTTGCATTTTTAGTAGAGACTGGGTTTCACCTTGTTAGCCAGGATGGTCTTGATCTCCTAACGTCATGATCCACCCACCTCGGCCTCACAAAGTGCTGGGGTTACAGGCGTGAGCCACTGCGCCCGGCCCCATACCATTTAATTTTAAACCTCATGCGTGTGTGCAAGTTAAATGGCTTCTAGGTTCCATTCCCGGGTGATGGGTAGGAGGGTCTTAAGATTCATTGGTTATAGAAAGGGGCCCTGGGGGTCTCCTGCAACCGCGAGCTTAGGCGGTCCTCCGCGCGCCAGGGGTCGCTGTGGCGCCGCGCGGCCGCGCCGGGTCGCTCTCGCGTGGCCGCCCCGCCTCGGGCCCCCGGGCCGAGTGGGCGGGCACGACTGCGCCCAGGTCGCGAGGCGCCCTTCGACCAGCAGCGCCCGGGGCGGGCGGGTATAAATGGAGCGGTGGCTCCCTCGGCCGCCTCTCTCCGCCCCGGGTCGCTGCCGCCTGCGCCGCTTTCGGGCTCCGCAGCCTGAGGAAAAAAAGAGAAAAAGATAAAAAAAAATCCGAAAACGCTTCAAAATCCTGAAAAAAAAAAAAAGGAAAAGAAAAAGCGAATCCTCCTCGGAGAACCCGCGGGGAAGTCACTTTCGCACGCTTCCGGCCTGCCCCGCGCCCGCCGCCGCCGCGCTTGGCGTCCGTCGGTCTCCGTCCATCGGTCCGGGGGTGAGCCGCCCGCCCGGCCCGTCGCGCCCTCCCCACGCTCGGGCCCGAGCCCCGCGCCGGCCCCGGCGCACCACGTGTCCGCGCTGCCCTTCGCCGCCCGCCCGGGGCTCGCCGAGTCGGCGCCCACAAAGATTTGGTTTCCCTCTGCCCCGGCGGTTGTAATCTTAAACCGCCGGAGCCCGAGGCCTATATTTATAGAGAAACGCGTGTCCCCGGGGCCGCCGTGGGTAGCGTCCGGTCGCCTCTTAAAGGATTTTTACCGTTCGGAAGGGGATTCCCCGTTTAATTTTTTTCCTACTTTGATTTTTTGAAATTTGGAGCTTCGCACCAGGACCGCGGAGAAGTGCAAAGTCGTGGGGAGGGCCGTATTGTGCGGAGAGCCTTTTGTCTGCGGTGCCGCGGCCGTGGGAGCCGGCCCCCGCCTCCCGTTTCCGTCCCATCTCCGAGCCCGCCGACTCCAGCTCGTCCTCGCCGCCCCGGTGCCACCTGTGAGCCGCGGCGCGGGCCCGGGCTCTGAGGGCGCCCCTTTTGTCCTGCGGCGGGCCCGATAAGAAGTCCTCCTGGCGGGGCTCGGGGTGGTGGGGGGCGGGGAGATGAACGCTGCGGCCAGCAGCTACCCCATGGCCTCCCTGTACGTGGGCGACCTGCACTCGGACGTCACCGAGGCCATGCTGTACGAAAAGTTCAGCCCCGCGGGGCCTGTGCTGTCCATCCGGGTCTGCCGCGATATGATCACCCGCCGCTCCCTGGGCTATGCCTACGTCAACTTCCAGCAGCCGGCCGACGGTGAGTAGAAGCTGTGCCCACACGTGCGTGGGAGCCCGGCGGACCCCGGGAGTCGTCTTCTGGCAGGGCCCTCCTGCCAAGGAGGGCAGCATCACGACAGCATGTTGCCACCGAAGCTTGGAGCAGGGTGCAGAGATTGAGAACGCAGACCTGGCATCAGATGACTCGAGTTTCAATCTTGTTTCTACCACTTGCTAACTGGGTGACCTTGGGCTACTTACTGGTGTTGCTGGTAGTAGGGTTGGAAACCAAGGAAACTGTAAAACAGGATTAGAGTGAAGCCACTGGCATTCCACTGTGTGTGGTCCTTGTCAGTGGGGCTGGGCTGTTACAGACCCTTGCTTGTGCCCTTCACAGGCTGGCCAAAAAGGAGGGACGTTTGAAACACAATTCCCGCAAAAGTTCTACATTGTAGAGTTCCTGCCCGCTCTGCCACCTTTACTAACCTTGACTATCTGATGTTGTGCTGATAAAGGATGGGTCAGGGCAGGCAGGAAGCAGGGGGAAGGTTTCTGTGCGTTAAACTAGCAGAGATTTAGGTTAGTGCCACAGGAGCTGCGTGTGCCAGGCCAGCTCCTTAGTCTGTGTGTTTGCCACTGGAGTGGAGAAGTGCTTTGCGCTGGACAAATGGTATCCAGGCTCTGTGCTGTAAAGAGTGTTGTGGAGGTAGTTTGGGGAAGCGTCACTTGAAAATCTGGTGGCATTTGTCACCTCAGCTGTAACAGTGGTTTGCACTCATCAGAGCCCTTTTACTTCATTTAATCTGAAGAAAATGGGACTCCTGAGAAGGAAAAGGAATGCAAAAAGTTGGAAACCAAGTTGGGACTCCCAGCACAGTGCTCTGCCACCTCAGATTGTGGCCTTAGCATGGAGAGAGGTATGTTGCAGGCGTGGCAGGAGTGAGGCCAAAGGAAATCTGATCAGAGGCTGCACGTGACTCCAGATTAGAAGGGAACAACTGCAGAGATCATTACTGGGAGAAACAAGCCATGCTATGGCAAAGGATCTCCAGGTCGCTAGTTTTGAGGTCCCCACTTTGTTTTCTGTCTGAGGCCCAGAGTTACTACTTGCCCAGGTTGCAGCTGAGACCAGAGAATTGGACATGTTAAGAGGAACTAGGTATTGCTACCGTCAACCCAGTATGCTCCAAGCTGAGTTCTGTCTATGGCTATAGGAGCGCAAAGAAGGTAGCTGAGTGTGGTCTTTTTAAGGGATAATGTACCACATTAGCTGTTGTCTGCCTTCTTGACTTTTGAACAAAAGTCATGTCACTTAGAGATAGCAGAAGCCATTGGTCAGTGTGTCTGCCAACACATACTTCTGCAGGACTTCTCCCTGCTATAAATAAGTGCAGCCAGATTTGTCAGACTAAGCCGGCTTGCCTTGTGCAGTGCTGTCTGGAAATAGACGAGGAGCTGTGTTGAAATGGGCTCCTTTACTGCTAATTAATGAAATAGTTTGCGATCCCAGCTATCTATCTCTGATCGCCATCACAAGCAAACTCCTCCTTTCCTGGACTGTTCCTGACTTGGATCTGTCTTGTCATCTCCCCTTTTCCCAACTGCCCCCCATACAGATGAGCCCACCTTCTGAAGGGGGTGGGGAAGTTTGTTGGAAATAATGAGTGAAAATAAATTCTCCTGGTTAAAGAAACAGTTGAGCTTGTGGAGCGTCAGAGTTGGGGAATTTTGTCCCCCCCCTTAAGTGAGATGTTGCCTTGAGGCAAGGAGCAGATTCCACTGCTCTGACCCTGTCTAAATCCCCTCATGGAGGAGGTTCTGGGTAATGTCACCGATAGGAGATGTCGTCACAGCCTTAAGGAAAAGTGGCCACCAGATCTGGGGATCCTTGTTGCGATTAGTGATGAGAAGTGTTTTGGCTGGCAGGTGGTGGTATATTTTAGCTTCTGGTTCTTTTTGTTGTTGTTTGTTTTCGCTCTTGTTGCCCAGGCTGGAGTGCAATGGCACGATCTCAGCTCACTGCAACCTCTGACTTCCGGGTTCAAACGATTTTCCTGCCTCAGCCTCCTGAGTAGCTGGGATTACAGGCGCCCACCACACACCCAGCCAATTTTGTATTTTTAGTAGAGATGGGCTTTCACCATGTTGGTCAGGCTGATCTCGAACTCCTGACCTCAGGTGATCCACCTGTTTCAGCCTCCCAAAGTGCTGGGATTACAGGAGTGAGCCACCATGCCCGGCCCAGCTTTTGGTTCTTTAAATTGTCTCTGGTGCACATATGGACTTAGTTGGGAAGCTACAGAAGCTTCCAAGGCACTGGATGGGGAAGTTGGTTGGGCACCCAGGGTGGCTGAAGTCCTAGAATTCTACAGAACTTCGATTAAGGCTTCAAAAGGTAGATGCCGGGCCTACCATCTGCGTGCTGTCTGCTTAGGCAGAAGGTATGGTGGTTTAATCCTTGTTGTGATAGTACAGAGAACTTTTCCATGTGTGATCAGTTGTATCCATTTTGGTGATTGGATTTTTATTCTCAGAAACTGAAAATAAAAGAAATTGGACTGAATTCTGAATTCAGGGATAGCACCTTTTTTTTTTTCCAGATCATTTGCTCATACGTTTAGTTGCTTGTCTCCGTAGATGGATTGCAGACTAAATGACTTGATAACTTTGATGCACTACCTCACTGAAAAATAAATCAGATAATCTAGTATTAGTTTCCTAATCACTAGCTAGCTGCACAGCTTAGTCACCCTAAACATAAGTTTGTTCATTTTGTAAAATGTATAATTTCAGCTGTCCCACCTGAGTCATGGTGGGTGGCAGTCTGCAAAGTCTTCCAAATAGTAAAGCTTAGTCAAATGTGAGGTATTATCATTGGATCTTGGTGTCATTAAGGCCATTTAGATTATCTTTATTTATGGCCCCTTTATCCAACAAGGGCACAGACCCAGAAGGGCGTTTAGACTTCTGTCATGAAGTAGAGTCATTAGCTGGAACTTATTCTACCCTTACTAACAGTGCAGGCTGGAGGAATCTGATGCCCTTTTATTTTAATAGAGTTGCCTTTTATCAAGAGTGATTACCTTGAAAAGTCCTGTAGTAATCTGTTCTTAGGATGTTGGCCTGTGGGAGCTGACGTTTTCTCTCCTTATTGAAATGTGTTTCTCTCTTACAGCTGAGCGGGCTTTGGACACCATGAACTTTGATGTGATTAAGGGAAAGCCAATCCGCATCATGTGGTCTCAGAGGGATCCCTCTTTGAGAAAATCTGGTGTGGGAAATGTCTTCATCAAGAACCTGGACAAATCTATAGATAACAAGGCACTTTATGATACTTTTTCTGCTTTTGGAAACATTCTATCCTGCAAGGTAAACATTGATTAAATGATTTTAGCAGAATAATTGATTCTCAAAAACAAGATAAATACCAAATGGAAAACTACCTTGGCATCAGGATACAGGAATTTTCAAAATGCTGGACATGGAATTCTAAAAGTTCCCATGGGTAGTCTCAGGGCCACACCCAGTGTAACCAGCACACGTTTTCATACCCTTGTTCTTTCCTCAGCCTGAAATATCTTTCCTGTTCTTTAGCCTTGGAAAGCCCCAGGTTTTTCTTTTGGGATGGGGGAAAGGAGAGGACCAGAGAAGTGTCTCTAGTCTTCAGGAAACTTAATCACGTTAGAAGCATAAATTCACTCTGTTCCTTCTATGTATCTGTTTTATGCTGAGCACTTTAAAACTTAAACAGTGGTGGTGTAGGTGTTTAACGCCATACTGCACTGAAAATCTGTTGTGGCCTTGGAAAATGTTTTGTCTTCTGCAGCACTGTGGTTTGCACCCAGATCTCTTAAAATGTGTTGTTGTTGTGTTTTAAAGGGACAGGGTCTTGCTCTGTCTGTCACCCAGGGTGGAGTGCAGTGGTGTAGTAATAGCTCATTGTAGCTTCGATCTCCTGGGCACAAGCCATCCTCCCACCTCAGCCTCCCAAGTAGCTGGGACTACAGGCATGTGCTACCACATTCAGTTAATCTTTTTATTTTTTGTAGAGACAGGGTCTCTCTCCATTGCATAGGCTGGCCTCCAGCTCCTGGCTCCAATGATCCTTCTGCTTTGACCTCCCAAAGCATTGGAATTACAGGCATGAGCCACAGCACCCAATTTTAAGTGTTTTCTTTGTTTTTTTGTTTTGTTTTGTTTTTTATAAAAAGAAAACATTTGGAATAGAAGAAGCCTAGTAGTGGCTACCTTTGTAAATGGAACACTTACTAGGTACCTGGGGCTGTGCTAGGTGTGAGAAAAATTGTACTGGTGTACTTGGCCACCTTTGGCCATGGATGGGCCAGAGCCTTCTCAGGCACAAGATACCCTGAGGTTCTCATGTCTCAGGAGCTGGCCAGTGGTGCTAAAGTGGTCCACCTTGTCTTTGACAGGTGGTGTGTGATGAGAACGGCTCTAAGGGTTATGCATTTGTCCACTTCGAGACCCAAGAGGCTGCCGACAAGGCCATCGAGAAGATGAATGGCATGCTCCTCAATGACCGCAAAGTGTGAGTGTCCCAGTCCGGAGCAACAACCATCGCATGAGCCAGCCGTGGCCCCACCTCGGTATTAACTGGCACACACAAGGCGGCTACTGGTTCTCGGCCCAAGTGTGGCCTGCTCCTACCTCTCCACTCCAGGGCTGGTGAGTCTCCCTGCCTGAGCCGTGGCAGCCCTTTTGACTCGCCAAGGTGGGCTTCCTGCCCAAGCCATGGCCTGCCTGCCGCCTCTCCCTTAAAGGCATCTGTCTGTGGGTTTTGTGAGCATCAACAACTGGGGCTGGCTGGAAGGCAGCTCTAAGCTCACTCTGAGTCGGGGTCTTGGCCAGCGGCAGAGTGGAGAGGGCCCTGGACTGACCAGGAGCTGTATACTAGCAGTGTGACCTTGGCTTTCCTGTGACTCAGGTCTGTCCATGGGTCCCTCGCTAGTGGTTGATGCCAAATTGTCCCCGCGGTTCTCCATTTTCTGACTTATGATTCAGTGACCTAATGCAAGTCTGGCTCCACAGTAATACTTGGTGACAATGAAAAATCCCATCCCTTTGCAGAAAAACTTCGTAACAGACCTGTTGCTTTGGTGTGGTTGTTACTGTAGAATGCAGAGGGGGAACTTAGCAAAGCCATGTGGGGAGAAGAAGGGACAATAAGTCTTGGCTATTACAAGCCAAAATATTTTTTGTCCTTTGTGTCATTCAGCATACCAGAGGATGGGTTATGTTTATAATGTCTGTGTGTCCAGTGGTTGATCTACAGATATCACTAAAAAGAAATATAAAAATGTCAGTGTATGGATAAATTTTCTTCTAAGTATAAGAGTACCAAAATAAATTTAAAAAGGAAGGGGTGCCCCTTCGCTCCAGCAATCTCATACCTAGGATTAACCACTGTTAACAGTTTGGTTTGTATCCTTCCAGACCTTTTCTATGCATTTACATAGTTGCACAGAAATGAACGTTTTAAAAACATGGCCATCAGGTTTCTTCATGAAGGCAGTGTGATGTGGTAGGAGTAGCCCTGGTCTAAGCCAGGAGCCCTGGGGCTGGTCCTTACAGGATAGTCCTGCCTTTTTCTCTTTCTGCTGGGGACTTGGGTATCTCTGAGCCTCCTCGGTGGTGGATGGGGATCTCATGTTTTAACTTCTCCTGTCAGCCTTTAACTTGTATTCCTTTGGGTCCCTGGATATCATGTTTTATTCCTCTGGGTGATTACTTTTTTCATGGTTTCTTTTTAGATTTGTGGGCAGATTCAAGTCTCGCAAAGAGCGGGAAGCTGAGCTGGGAGCCAAAGCCAAGGAATTCACCAATGTTTATATCAAAAACTTTGGGGAAGAGGTGGATGATGAGAGTCTGAAAGAGCTATTCAGTCAGTTTGGTAAGTTGAGGGTCCTTGTCCCCTTTCACAGTCCAACAGACCCATCTCTTCTTTCTTAAGAGATGAGGGCACTGCTCCAGAAGTTTGCTTCAAGTGAGTTTCCAGAGGGAAGCCTTCTCTCCTTGAGCTGTGCTTGAGATGGTGTTACTAATAGTTCTGTCCTTTGGTAATAGGTAAGACCCTAAGTGTCAAGGTGATGAGAGATCCCAGTGGGAAATCCAAAGGCTTTGGCTTTGTGAGTTACGAAAAACACGAGGATGCCAATAAGGTGAGTGTACCACAAAGGTTGGGAAAAACTTGTAAGAGGTGGCCCCAGAGTATGGGCAGAGTCTTGCTAGCACCTAGCTAGAGCTGGGATGGTCTGAGTATCTAGTAGTAGATGTACCATTACTATACTCTGGGATCATCTTCCTGGGTTCCACATGTTAACATCATGTAGGTGTTCACAAAGCACTTGGCACATACCTGTCACCTCAGCTGTCAGTTGTTGAAAGAATAGGACAGATGTTTGTTCCCCTGCAAAGGTGAGAGAACTAAAGCCCAGTGAGTGCTGATTTCATAACAGCACAGCAGCTACTTGTGGGCAAAGCATTGTGCCAGACCCTCAACATATATCACTTAAATACCCACAAAAGCACCTGCAGAATTTACTGGCAGCCAGAAGATGATATCGCCCTGGGCTCATGTCAGCACACTTGTGTTTATACACCTGTGCTATTTCTATATTATCTGGATCAATAACCTATTTAAATATTAACCTCATTTTACAGATGAGGAAGTTTGGATTTGTGTGACAGACTTCAGAGGTGGAATGAATTTAGTTTTTAGTCCTATAGTAGAAAGAATACTTGTTGGGACTTAGACCTCTGGAATAAGACCCCATCACTGCAACTTTATTTTAAAGACATTTTTCCTCTCTAGGCTGTGGAAGAGATGAATGGAAAAGAAATAAGTGGTAAAATAATATTTGTAGGCCGTGCACAAAAGAAAGTAGAACGGCAGGCAGAGTTAAAACGGAAATTTGAGCAGCTGAAACAGGAGAGAATTAGTCGATATCAGGTAAGGTGGTCTTGGCCCAGCCTAGCAATGGGATTTGCTGTGAAATATTTGCAGAACACCCTTATGTTTAGCAGGCTTTCTTTTTGGGGATTTGGAGTCTGTTCTTCCCATTTCCCCCAAGAAGATTAGGTTTAAAAGGATATTTACCTACTACATACATGACAGTGATTATTTTAGAACCAGAAACAAGAGAAATGAGTTTATTCATCAAGAAGCTCTCTATTCTGGAAGCCTCAGCCTGTTGCTAGCCATGTAGATTCCTTTTACTTAAATGAGCCTCCTTTGTTTGGCATGGCTTCAAGAAGACCCCTCCTGGGGTAGGGGGTGAGTGGTCACCACAGCAGCTGTGGGGAGAGGTGACAAAAGGTGACTGCACTGATGATCCTTGTCAGTTTCAGGGCAGTAGTTTCACAACTTTGAGCTTGCATCAGAATCACCAGCAGAGCTTGTTAAAACAGATAGCTGGGCTCCAGCCCTAGAGTTTTTCTGGTTCACTGGGTTTGGGGTCTGGCCTGATAATTTCTTTTTTCTTTTTTTTTCCTTCTCTTGAGATGGAGTCTCGCTCTGTTGCCCAGGCTGGAGTGCAGTGGTGCGATCTCGGCTCCCTGCAAGCTCCGCCTCCCAAGTTCCCTCCATTCTCCTGCCTCAGCCTCCCGAGTAGCTGGGACTACAGGCGCCCGCCACCACATCTGGCTAATTTTTTGTATTTTTTGTAGAGAACAGGGTTTCAGCCTTTTAGCAAGGATGGTTTCGATCTCCTGACTCTGTGATTGACCCACCTCGGCCTCCCCAAAGTGCTGGGATTATAGGCATGAGCCACTGTGCCCAGCTGAGAATTCCATTTCTAACAAGTTCCCAAAGATGCTGGTGCTCCTGGTCTGGGAGCTACCCTTTGGGAACCACTTTCTAAGGGAATATTTGTGGTATAGAAATGCAATTAACAGTGATCTTTTTCCTTCAGGGAGTGAATCTCTACATTAAGAACTTGGATGACACTATTGATGATGAGAAATTAAGGAAAGAATTTTCTCCTTTTGGATCAATTACCAGTGCTAAGGTATTATAATACTGAGATTTGGAGATTGAAAGCAGTAGTATTCCATTATAGGTTTATTGGCATTTGTTCCATTGAAGGAATAGCATTTAAATTATGTTCATTTCTGAAAGTAGCTACTACGTTTTTCCAGCAAAACTTCTGGATACATTTTGGAGAATGGCATTTCATTAGGTTAGCATTACACTGTTTCCCAAGCACTGGAGTCTGGAGAGGAATTTGGCCCAGCCCCTCCCAGCCAACCCAGAGCACCTGAATCTTTCCCATTCCTTGCTGCCTCGTGCCGGTGTGGGGACAGATGGTGCTACAGAATGAGCAGAGGAAATCCAGACAGGTTATTTTCCATTTGTCTTGGGACCTGTCTCTACAGCTCTGCCACATTTTCTCCTTGAGAATGAAGGTATTTTAAAGATTTTGGGAGTGGGCTTGGGAACTTCTACCCTGGTCTTAGAGAGGAAAGGGGAGCGGAAGGTTTTTCCGTGTTTCGTAGTGTGCATCATTTGCTTGATTTTCTTTGATAATCACATCAACTAAGTTAGCAGGATAAGTAGGAACCTCATTTTAAAGATAAGGAATTTTAGTCCTTGAACAAGAGATTGCTGACTACATGGGGATGGTGTACTGTTTGTCCTTAGCACTTTGGGAGCAGGATGGAAGCTGGTGGCATCTGAACATTTTGGGTTATGGCCTGATGCAGACTCCGGTCTTGCTAAACAGAGGTGTACCAGATGCCACAAAATCCTTTAGTTGATGAGAAGGGAAGCCATGTGGGCTGTTCTAAAGGCATAGTGGCCCTGCCCTGGCTCTTAGGGGAATTTGCCCCCAACCTGGGAATGTGGAAAGCAATGTTATTAGTTGTAGTACGGAGTTGGCCAGAGGCCAAGTGTGGGTTTGCCCAGTTCTTACCCTTTCCTTTTTGCTATGACCCCCTTGATTGGACCCCATCAGTGTAAGGAATGATCTTCTCTCCTTGCTTATCTGCCTAGTAGTCAAGTTGCACTTTGTTAAGAGAGCAAAAGAGCCATACCTTGAATTGTCACCATTTTCAAGATGATGGTGTGGCATTTTTTTTCACATACATACTGGCCTACCTAATTGGTAGAGAGTTATGGAGTGATGCACATCTTTACGTCCCTATTCTCCACTTCAGGAGGCTCTCTGGGCCATTAACTAAGACATAAAACAATGACAGTCACACCAGAGAAGACAGTGAATAACCTTTTCAAATAAGGAAAAATGCAATTTGTGAATGATGAACTTAATGTGGAAGAAGACTGCCTGAACCAGTAGACCTGTGGTTTTGCAGCTGTTTGGGGTATTTCATGGAAATTGAGCCTCAGGAGGGCAAGTAAGACTAGGATCTAGGCACCTATCTCTAAGCTGGCCATCTCGTTGAATTAATGGTGGTAGTCATTGATTACCTGAACATTTTATGACTCCTGTCCACATGTGGTATTCCTAAAGTGTTATCCTGATGTTGCTAAGAACTTGTTAAGAGTTTTGTCCACCGAGGTCTTGGAGCAGATGAGATTGGAAAATAAATTGCTCAACACTACCCTCGAGATGTTTTGTGGTTACCCAGGGGTAGCTATCCACCAGGTATCAGGAAACATCTTTGAGTTCCTGGTTTTACCATTAGCCATATCATAGTGTTTTGGAACTTTAGCATCACCTGGGGACTTAAAGAAAATGCCTTAGAGGTTGTGACTTAGTTGGTCTGGGGTAAATCCTATGCCAGTTTTGAACCCCTGACCTAGGCTCAGTGACTGCAGCATAACCCAGGCTTTCTGGTTCTTCTGAATAGTTCCCTTCCCACCCAGGGACATCTTTTTTTTCCTATTTGTGGGTTTGTTTTGGTTTGTTTGGTTGGTTGGTTGGGTTTTTTGTTTTGTTTTGTTTCTGAGATGGAGTCTCGCTCTGTCGCCCAGACTGGAGTGCAGTGGCGTGATCTCAGCTCACTGCAACCTCTGCCTCCCGGGTTCAAGCAGTTCTCCTGCCTCAGCCTCCTGAGTAGCTGGGATTACAGGTGTGTGCCACCATGCCCGGCTAATTTTTGTATTTTTAGTAGAGATGGGGTTTCACCATGTTGTTCAGGCTGGTCTTGAACTCCTGACTTCGTGATCCACCCACCTCGGTCTCCCAAAGTGCTGGGATTACAGGCATGAGCCACTACACCTGGACCTTTGTTTTTTTGAGATGAGGTCTCAGTACATTGCTCAAGCTGGTCTCAACCTCCTGAGCTGAAGCAGCCCTCCCACCTTGGCCTTCCAAAGTGCTGGGATTACAGGTACGAGCCACCACACCCAGCCAAGGACACCTTATTTTTTAAGTAGCTGGTCTCATTTTGTAGGTAATGCTGGAGGATGGAAGAAGCAAAGGGTTTGGCTTCGTCTGCTTCTCATCTCCTGAAGAGGCAACCAAAGCAGTCACTGAGATGAATGGACGCATTGTGGGCTCCAAGCCACTATATGTTGCCCTGGCCCAGAGGAAGGAAGAGAGAAAGGCTCACCTGACCAACCAGTATATGCAACGAGTGGCTGGAATGAGAGCACTTCCTGCCAATGCCATCTTAAATCAGTTCCAGCCTGCGGCGGGTGGCTACTTCGTGCCAGCAGTCCCACAGGTGGGTGTGCTGTTTGGTCACAGCTCTTGGGAACCTGCCTGCTGGCAGTATTCTGCAGTGGTTGGGGAGAAGGATCTTTCGTTATTAGAGTTCTAGAATGTCAGAGTATGGAACCTTCAAGTAAAAATGAAGGACTTACCCATGGTCACATACACACACACCCACAGTGGCAGTGGTAGAGTAAAACAGTCCCCATTAGCTGACCCCTCAGCTTTTGAATAGAAAGAACATTTAAATAATTAGCTTAGGTCCTGGTTAGTGAGATGAGATATTTCTAGGGTGGTTCAGTCCTTAAGAGGGTGTTTGGGTATTCTTCTGTCTTACAGGCTCAGGGAAGGCCTCCATATTATACACCTAACCAGTTAGCGCAGATGAGGCCTAATCCACGCTGGCAGCAAGGTGGGAGACCTCAAGGTAGGTGGTGGGGAACAGTGATTTGACGGCCTAGGATACACCTATCCTGGTCTCCCCTGCCTTTTCTGTTTCCCTGCTTTGAGGCATAGCCTAGGTTCTGGTCCACATCACTTCTTAGTGATGTGCAATTTTTTCTCTTCACCAGGCTTCCAAGGAATGCCAAGTGCTATACGCCAGTCTGGGCCTCGTCCAACTCTTCGCCATCTGGCTCCAACTGGTAATGCTCCGGCCTCTCGTGGCCTCCCTACTACCACTCAGAGAGTCGGTGAGCAAACTGGCCTTTAGAAGTGTGGCCCGGGGAGGAGGGAGTCAGGATGACTAGGCTCTGCCCTGGGTTGGTCAGTTTGTTGGGCTCTTATTGAGTCCTGGTTCTGTAATCTTAGCTGTGTGCTTAGGTGGCCACTTCAAGAGTAGAGAAATATGAGTTCTAGGTGTGTCAGTTGCTTTTAACATTCTTTGCTCATCGGTGACTCGTGAAAAAGTTAGTTGTAGAAGTTTGCTAGCTGGATGACTACAGAGGCAGCCTGTTCTTTTGGGTGGGGTGAGGAATACGAGGAAACAGCTCGTACAGAATATGTCCTGTATTCCAAGATGTGGAAAGAGTTGTATGTTATCCTTTGGCTCATCCTCGAAAGTAGTAGTGGCCCCCTGTGCAATGTGTTGCGTAAACGTGCTTTGAAATTTCTCCTTCCGTGGGACGTGGCCAGTTGGACATCTGCTGCCAACACTGATGTGCATTTGCTGGTCTGTTGTAGGGTCTGAGTGCCCGGACCGCTTGGCTATGGACTTTGGTGGGGCTGGTGCCGCCCAGCAAGGGCTGACTGACAGCTGCCAGTCTGGAGGTGGTATTGGATGCACACAGAAGGGGGAAAGATGGGATTTGACGGGTCTTTGCCCAGACTGATGGGCTTTAATTGTATTTGTTCTTTCCCTAAGGCGTTCCCACAGCTGTGCAGAACTTAGCGCCACGCGCTGCTGTTGCCGCTGCTGCTCCCCGTGCTGTTGCCCCCTACAAATACGCCTCCAGTGTCCGCAGCCCTCATCCTGCCATACAGCCTCTGCAGGTGAGGTCCACCAGACAGAATGCTTAAAAGGATTTCCCCCATTTCCACTTGATGTAAAAGAAGCTTTGCTTTGATTCCTTCAACAGGTATTAAATGCCTGCTCTGTGTTATGACGCTATGTTCTGATTCATTGTCCCTGCCCTTTAGGGGCTCACTAGTGGGAGAGAAGGGGCTTAAAAGTGCTCTGCCTGATGCCAGTTCACTCAGAAATGCCTCACAGGGGGCAGCCAGTGCTTCCTGCTCTCTTTGTACGGAATAATGTGCTCACTCAGCTCTTTGAGCCTCCAGGTCACTTCCACATCCAGTGACCTATTGGATCCTTGGCTGCTCTGCAAGATGATTGGTACATTAAGGCAGGAAATAACTTCAACTTACAGATCGGATGTTCAGCTTCAAAGATGTAAAGTGTGTGTAGGAGGGGAAGGGGTTGAACCTAGAGCTTCGATTTTCTAAGTGGTAACTTGCAGTCTCTAGACCTGTGCTCTAGATGCAACTAGTTTGTTTCAGAGCTTAATAGCAATTTGCCATGGAGGTATCACCCTAAGCCCTCAGGCCCATAAGCTGCTTAGTAGATTACTCTTTAACTGTCCTGTCTCATACTCTCTGAGTTGGGGATTTCTTAGAACTTGATGCTATGTAAAATACCTTTTCTTTGCAAGGCTTTGACTAGCATTGACATTGCATGTTGACAGTTTTTAGCATTTGATACAAGAACATTTGGTACAGTTACGGTGATGTGGAATGTAATTATAAATGTGTTGATATTTACACCCTTTGATCCAGTCTGCACTGAGATTTACCCTAAAGGAAAAGAGTAATTTTCAGGAAAAGCTTATATACAAATGTTCACTTTACCCTTATTTATAACAAGGCTTTTCATTCTTGAGTAACTGTGGGTGCATTAAGGAAATGTCAGAAAATGCTTGCCTAGTGCTATAAGTTTGTTTTATTATTTACCTTTCACTTCGCTTTCTGATAGCATTCCATTTTCATTGTAATTGGTTGTGTTTATGTCCATACCCCTCTGTTCCTCACCACATCCCTCAATCCTTCAAGGACTGAAATTAGTTCCTTTAGAGCAAGGCCCACCACCTCCTCTCCTCTTTCACATAGTCAGATGTTCAGATACTGAACAGGCGCTCAACCACCATCAAGTGCTGTCCTTTCCTCGGTGCTAACCCACTGCCTTTCCTGGTTCCCAGGCACCCCAGCCTGCGGTCCATGTGCAGGGGCAGGAGCCACTGACTGCCTCCATGCTGGCTGCAGCACCCCCCCAGGAACAGAAGCAGATGCTGGGTGAGTGACCCACTTCCTTGCAGAAGAAGAGGCCCAGAGCCTGGTGCCAACTAGGACACCAGTGTCCATTGTTTACTGGGATTTGATTTGGTTTTTTATTAACTACCCTCCCCATAGGAGAACGCTTGTTCCCACTCATCCAAACAATGCATTCAAACTTGGCTGGGAAGATCACGGGAATGCTGCTGGAGATCGACAACTCTGAGCTGCTGCACATGTTAGAGTCCCCCGAGTCTCTCCGCTCCAAGGTGAGCTGGGTCGAAGACCCTGCAGCTTCAGCTCTCAGCTTGGGAAGATTGGGGGCAAACTTGGACACCCAGGTGCAGCAGAGAGTGGGGTCTGCTGCCCCCAGGACCCTTCTCGTCATGCCTTGACTGTGACTAGAGGCTGCTGTGGGTATTTGGGAAAGTAGTTAGCACCAGAAGCCTAGGGATCATCTGTACGGTTGGCTTTGGTCCACTACTAAGTCTGGGCACTAGGGAGGGGTAGAGTAGCTCTCCTAGATTCACTGACCACCTGAAGATTTCTTGCAGGTAGATGAAGCTGTAGCAGTTCTACAGGCTCATCATGCCAAGAAAGAAGCTGCCCAGAAGGTGGGCGCTGTTGCTGCTGCTACCTCTTAGACAAGGAAAAACCGTATGTGTGGCTCTTTTCATTTTTGTTCCTATGAGCATTGTCTTCGTGGTTTGACCTGAGGTTGTATATATGCTCACTGCTTAGCTCTGGGAATACAATAAGTAGTTACATGGAGTATGTTGCAGGTGACTTCTTGTAAGGACTGTGGACTTTGTCTGCAGGGGCTTGAGTGAATAAAGGTTAACTAATACTGGTTGATGGTGGTAGGTGTCTCCAGATAGGGAAAGAAGAGAGTAAAATGAGCTAAGGAGAAAGCACGTGGTAAGAACCAGAGCTGGTGAGCTGGTGTGTTGGGAGGGTTGACTTGGCATAGTCATGACCCTCTTGTCAAGGGCCTCAGGAGCCTTGTCGTCTAGTGGTAAAGACCAGAGATGCTGCTAAACATCGTACACTACACAGGAGGACAGAACCAACAGAATGCCCGAAGTGTCAATAGTGCTGAGGTTGAGAAATTTCTCTTCTAGAATACCTTCCTTTATCCACTAGATGTTAATGAATCTAAATTATTTGATTATGCATTTATTTGTGTTGGTGCTTTTCTTTACAGGATTCAAAAGCCAAATAACCCCTTACGGAATTCAGCTCAAGGTTTGAAGACTTCTAGCTTGTCCTATGGACCTCAACACCAACGATTACAAATTGCAAATTTAATAGGTCATTTTGTATCAAAAGGTCAATTATGAAACACCTAGAATTTTTCAATTATACGAATATGTTCTCTGGGTTCTGCTGTGGCCCCAGACAGTGTTAACTTTTTTTTTTTTCTATTGTGGGTTTTGATTTTTCCCCCAGAAACTGGTTTTATTTGATGTACCCAAGTCTTACGTTTCTCAATAAAGAAAAAAACTCCATAAAACTGCCTCTGTCTCTGACCACAGTTTTACTCTATGAATTCCAGTTTTCACTGGAAGTAACTTTAGGATGTGAATTGGTTCCAATGATAGTTTATTCTTTCTTGACTTGAAGCTGACAAAGGTTAGCAAGATATACAGAACTGTTAAATATGATCCTGTCCCACAGCGTTCTGTTATGATTGTTGTATTAGCCCCACTTAACTTACAGGGAACAGATCTGATGTGGTCAGAGCAGACCGTGGGTCGGGCCCAGGAAAATTTGGAGCAGAGTGGGGTTGGTGAGCTCTGCAGATACCAGCTGGTTAGTTGAGCCCCGTCTTTCCATTCCTGAACTCTGTTGGGGCGGGGTGGGGGGGTGTCCTGTCCCTTCTTATCTCCTGCAGTCAGTTTATGCTGCATTTGAGTCAGCAGATCCAGTTGCCCAGATTCTGCAACCAAGGTTCCCCTAGCAGGGGGAAAATGTTTGGGAGGTCTGTGACTACAGCAAATGGTGCTGAAGTCCTCAGTGCTTGTGGTTTCTTTGATGCTCAAAGTGACAGTAGTGACATCCTAAAGGCCAAGATCACATCCCTTTGCAGCCTGCTTTCCCTGCGGCTCCAGCCTTGCTTGCTTTCCCTCCTGGAGCTTGCTTGATGCTTGCTTAGTGCCCCATTCAGGCAGTCCTTAGAATGCTCATCCCTCTTGGCAGGCTTCTTAAGATCTGGTGTCACCTTAACAGATCTAAAGGAGATGTCCTTGTTTCCTGACGGCCCCTTCTTTCCTTAACCTGGTGCCGGATGGGGCGGGGCACAGTACGGGCTTCCGGCGGAAGCACTGGAAGCAAGATGGCGGCCGCCGAGACGGTCCTCAAAGGGTATGCTGGTGTGGAGCGAGGCAGGGTCCTCGTGGGCAGTGCAAAGATTGAGCTGGGGGTGGGCAGAGTGGACAGAGTAGGGCAGGGTGCAGATCCATGGCCCTACGCATCCTGGGCCAGGTCTGTGCTGCTTCACGCTGTCGATTTGTGAGTGGTGCCGGGTAGCGCAGCCCAGATCCCTTTTCCCTACTCCTTCTGACCCTGCACTTAGAGTGGTGGTTGCGATCTGCTACCATGACCTCAGCCCTTATTCCAAACTGTGGCACCCATTCGTTCCACAAACTCCACAGCTCTGGCCCATTAGAGGAAGGAGGTCCCAGAATAGCTGGGAAATTACGAAAACAGCCTCACTGCACGGGTTGGTGAATGCTGTGATGCGATTGTGTGATGGACGGTGATGTTGAAACCAGACGGGAATGACCACCCCATCCGGAGAGGTGAGGGTAAACTTTCGGGATGCTCTGAGTCCAGAGATGAGTTTGAAAGATGCAAAGTTAACCAAGCAGCCAAGTTGGGAGCCAGGCTGTTGCCTGAATGGAGATAAGCAGCGAGAGCCAAAACCCAGAGTCTGGCCGTACTTAGTATATACCATACTAAGAAATGTGGATTTTTCTCCGTTGGCCATTGGATTGCTTTTGAAGAATACCAACGAGAAGAGTAATGTAATCGTATTTGTATTTTCTTGGGATAATGGAGGAGACAAAAAGAAGGCGATCCCGTTCAGGAAATTGTCGCCATAAACCGGGGCAAAATGTAGGTCAGAAGAGGGAGAGGAGTGTACCTCACAAGTGGTTTTGTTATACCCAGAAGAGTATTGGGACCCCTCCCTTTCTGTCCTCCCTGTGCTCATGTTGACAAGGTGTTGGAGCAACTGCACCAGACGTGTGGAGACATTGATTCAGAATGCTCTTGGTGTCTGCAGAGGGGGTGGAGGACATTTCTTCGTGCTGCTTTTATTCCTTTTGGAAACATCACAGATATTCTGATTCTGCTGTATTATGAAACAGTTGACACTGAAAAGTCCCTCTTAAGTCAGATTCCTGATGCCAGGAAAATAACTTAGTAAAAAATTTTATGTCATGGGCATTCTATGTATGGCTGGTGTATAATGCATTTCAGGGGGATGTCTCTTTAGGTCAGCATGGTGGTGATCTTGGAGATGGAAAAGGAAGGTTCTGAGGACAGCAGGGCTAGGATGATGGTGTGGCTGTGGGTTGAAATTTACAAAAATTAATCTGTTGGATTTGAGGGTAGACTTTAAGTTGGAACCATTTGGGGGCTTTGATTTCTCATCATTTAATATAAAAAGTGTATAGTAAAAAGGGCGGGCGCAATGGCTCACGCCTGTAATCCCAGCACTTTGGGAGGCCGAGGCAGGTGGATCACGAGGTCAGGAGATCGAGACCATCCTGGCTAACACGGTGAAACCCTATCTCTACTAAAAATACAAAAAATTAGCCGGGTGTGATGGTGGGCGCCTGTAGTCCCAGCTACTCGGGAGGCTGAGGCAGGAGAATGGCATGAACCTGGGAGCAAAGCTTGCAGTGAGCCGAGATGGCGCCACTGCACTCCAGAGCGAGACTCTGTCTCAAAAAAGAAAACAACGACAAAAAAAACAGTGTATAGTAAGAATCAGGAGGATAGTGTTAGACAAAAAAATTTTTTTTTTAATTTTTGAGACAAGAGTCTTGTTCTGTCACCCAGGCTGGAGTGCAGTGGTGCGATCTCGACTCACTGCAAGCTCTGCCTCCCAGGTTCACGCCATTCTCCCGCCTCAGCCTCCTGAGTAGCTGGGACTATGGGAGCCTGCCACCACACCTGGCTAATTTTTTGTATTTTTAGTAGAAACGGGGTTTCACTGTGTTAGCCAGGATGGTCTTGATCTCCTGACTTTGTGATCCGCACGCCTCAGCCTCCCAAAGTGCTGGGATTACAGGTGTGAGCCACCGCGCCCAGCCCCCAATTTTTTTTTTTTGAGACGAAGTTTTGCTCTTTGTTTTCCACACTGGAGTGCAGTGGCATGATCTTGGCTCACTGGAACGTCCGCCTCCTGGGTTCAAGTGATTCTCCTGTCTCAGCCTCCCAAGTAGCTGGGATTATAGGTGTCTGCCACCACGCCCGGCTGGTTTTTGTCTTTTTAGTAGAGACAAGGTTTCACTATGTTGGCCAGGCTGATCTCAAACTCCTGACCTCGAGATCCGCCCGCCTCGGCCTCCCAAAGTGCTGGGATTGCAGGCTTGAGCCACTGCGCCCAGCTCTTAGAAAAAAAATTTTAATGTTTGGTTCTTGTTTCACATCACCTGCTGGGTAGGTGTACTCTACCTTATCTGTATACCGGAACTACCTTCTTGGCAGCTATGCTGTTAAATAGCAGAGTGCAACAGGGAAGCTCAACCTCAGCAGTGAAGCCTTGGCCTCTGCTTACCTGGTTAAGTTTTTCTTAAATTGATATCACAGTTACGGTGCAAGTTTCTATTTGATCTTTTGTTTTTATTTTCTAGGTTAAGAATTTTAGACCCAGTTCTGCTACTAACTTTCTGTGTGGACACAAACTCACTGAGCCTTCAGTTCTTCAAATTTTTTTTTTTTTTTTTTTTTTTTGAGATGGAGTCTCACTCTGTCACTCAGGCTAGAATGCAGTGGTACGATCTTGGCTTACTGCAACCTCCGGCTTCCGGGTTCAAGGGATTCTCCTGCCTCAGCCTCCCAAGTAGCTGGGACTACAGGTGCCTGCCACCACGCCCGACTAATTATTTTTGTATTTTTAGTAGAGACGGGGTTTCACTATGTTGGCCAGACTGGTCTTGAACTCCTGACCTTGTGATCCGCCTGCCTTGGCCTCTCAAAGTGCTGGGATTACAGGCGTGAGCCACCGCACCCAGCCTATATATATATATAATAATAATAATAATAATTATTATTATTATTATTTTTAGAGAACGGGGTCTTGCTCTATCACCCAGGCTGGATTGCAGTGTCGTTGATCATAGCTCAAGCGGTCTTCCTGCCTCAGCCTCCCAAAGTGCTGTGATTACAGGTGTGAGCCACTGCACCTGGCCTCTTCATATCTTACAACGGTAAGACTAGCACGTTCAGGAGCCCTTCTATCCCTGAGTTTTTTTCGTTTTTGTTTTTGTTTTTTTTTTGTGGAGACAGAGTCTTTCTCTGTCGCCCAGGCTGGAGTGCAGTGGCGCGATCTCGGCTCACTGCAACCTCCGCCTCTTGGGTTCAAGCAATTCTCCTACTTCAGCCTCCCAAATAGCTGGGACTACAGGTGCATGCTGCCACACCTAGCTAATTTTTTGTATTTTAGTAGAGACAGGGTTTCACCATGTTGCCCAGGCTGGTCTCAAACTCCTGAGCTCAGGCAATCCACCCCACCTCAAAGTGCTAGGATTACAGGTGTGAGCCACCATGCCCAGCCTATCCCTGAGTTTTATGAAGTAGTAATTCCTACTGCTCTTGGTTTCCCCCAGCTAAAATCAGTTTTTCCTGGGAACAAAGACCATGATGCTCCCTTCTTTAGTAGTCACCTGACCCAATGGTAAGGTCAATGCTCTATACATAATTAAAGCTTGTTTGGAATTAATAATTGTTAGATAAACAACTTTTTCTATTTCTGTAAGTTTTATAAACAAAGGTCATCAAAATGCTTGAAAAGTAACTTCAGGTTTTACGTTCTGTAGTGGTACAACTGAATTTTATTTTAATTAGTTAATTAATTAATTTATATTTGAGATGGAGTCTTGCTCTGTCACCCAGACTGGAGTGCAATGGTGTAATCTGGGCTCACTGCAGCCTCCACCTCCTGGGTTCAAGCGATTGTCCTGCCTCAGGAGCTGGGACTACAGGCACTTGCCACCATGCCCAACTAATTTTTTTTGTATTTTTAGTAGAGACGGGGGTTTCACTATGTTGACCAGTCTGGTCTTGAACTCCTGACCTTATGATCTGCCTGCCTTGGCCTCTCAAAGTGCTGGGATTATAGGCGTGAGCCACTGCACCCAGCCTATATATATATTTTTTTAAGAGACGGGGTCTCACTCTGTCACCCAGGCTGCATTGCAGTGTCGTTGATCATAGCTCAAGCAGTCTTCTTGCCTCAGCCTCCCAAATTGCTGTGATTACAGGTGTGAGCTACCGCACCTGGCCTCTTCATATCTTAAAACAGTGAGACTACTGTGTTCAGGAGCCCTTTTATCCCTGATTTTTTTTTTTTTTTTTAATGGAGATGGAGTCTCTCTCTGTTGCCTAGGCTGGAGTGCAGTGGCGCGATCTCGGCTCATTGCAACCTCCGCCTCCTAGGTTCAAGCAATTCTCCTATCTCAGCCTCCCAAATAGCTGGGACTACAGGCGCACACCGCCACGCCAAGCTAATTTTTTGTATTTTAGTAGAGACAGGGTTTCACCATGTTGCCCAGGCTGATCTCAAACTCCTGAGCTCAGGCAATCCACCTGCCTCAAACTGCTAGGATTACAGGTGTGAGCCACTCAGGTGTGAGCCACCATGAGTTTTTTTATAAAACTATCCCTGAGTTTTATAAAGTAGTAATTCCTACTGCTCTTGGTCTCCCCCAGCTAAAATAAGTTTTTCCTGGGAACAAAGACTATGATGCTTCCAGCTGAGCGCGGTGGCTCACGCCTGTAATCCCAGCACTTTGGGAGGCCGAGACAGGCGGATCACGAGGTCAGGAGATTGAGACCATCCTGGTTAACATGGTGAAACCTCATCTCTACTAAAAGTACAAAAAAATTAGCCGGGTGTGGAGGCTGAGGCAGGAGAATGGCGTGAACCCGGGAGGCGGAGCTTGCAGTGAGCCAAGATTGTGCCACTGCACTCCAGCCTGGGCAACAGAGCGAGCCTCCATCACACACAAAAAAAACTGATGCTTCCTTCTTTAGTAGTCACCTGACCCCAGTGGTAAGGTCAATGCTCTATACACAAGTAAAGCTTGATTGGAATTAATGATTGTTAGATAAACAACTTTTTCTATTTCTGTAAGTTTTATGAACAAAAGTCGTCAAAATGCTTGGAAAGCAACTTCAGGTTTACATTCCATAGTGGTACAACTGAATTTTATTTTAATTAGTTAATTATTTGTTTTTGAGATGGAGTCTTGCTTTGTCACCCAGGCTGAAATGCAAAGGCGCAATGTAGGCTCACCGTAGCCTCCGCCTCCTGGGTTCAAGTGAGTCTCTTGCCTCAGCGTTTCGAGTAGCTAGGGCTACAGGCCTGCGCCATTGCACCCAGCTAATTTTTGTATTTTTAGTAGTGACAGGGTTTTACCATGTTGGCCAGGCTGGTCTCAAACTCCTGACCTCAGGTGATCTGCCTGCCTCGGCCTCCCAAAGTGCTGGGATTACAGATGTGAGCCACTGCGGTCAGCTTGAATTGTACAAAGTTTAAAATTAGTTCATTGTTTATGTATATTTATTTAGAATGAAATGACTAATATTTCTGGATGCATTGCTGAAGAAACCAGGAAAAATCTAAAAATTGTTTTTTCATTTTGTAAATGACATCTGGATATGGCATGTTTCCTCCTATTGCTCACATATTAACAACCCATTTCTGTTTTTGCAGAAAAGCACCAAGGATTCTCTTTTGTTGAATTTGTGTTGGCAGAGGTAAGAAGTTTTCCTTTTAATGTTTTACTAGTGTCACTCTTGTCATTGATTACCAAAGGTGTCAGTCTGTTTGGATGGATGTGGTAGTTTCCTTTGGCTGTTGTAACAAATTACCATAAATTTGGGTGGCTTAAAACAACAAATTTATTATCTCACAATTCTGGAGACTAGAAGTCTAAAATCAAGGTGTTGGCAGGGCCATGCTCCCTCTGAAGGCTCTCAGGAAGACTTTTCACTTGCTTTCCTGGCTTCTAGTGGCTCCTCACAATTCCTTGGCTTGTAGTATCACTCTAGTCTCTGCCCCTGTCTTCACATGGCTTTCTTCCTTGTATGTGTTTCTGTCTTCTCTTATAAAGATACCAGTCAGGCCCCACTTCTTTTTTTTTTTTTTTTTTTTTTTTTTTTGAGGCCAGATCTCACTGTCACCCAAGCTGGAGTGCAGTGGTGTGATTATAGCTCACTGCTTCCTCTAACTCCTGGGTTCAAATGATCCTGCTACCTCAGCCTCCCAAGTAGCTAGGACTGTAGGTGCATACCACCATGCCTGCCTAATTTTTAAAATTTTTACAGAGATGGGGGTCTCACTATATTGTTCAGGCTCATCTTCAACTCCTAGCCTCAAGTCATCCTCCCACTTCAGTTCCCCAAAGCACTGAGATTACATGTGAGCTACTGCACCCAGCCCACCACCCAAAAGACCCTATTTCTAAATAAGGTCCGATTCTGAGGTTTAGGTCCATATGAATTTTGGGCGACACTATTCAAGCCACTGTAGTGGCTTGGTAGTGGCTTTTGCAGAGAAACAGGAAGTTCTGGTTGAAGGATGGCCCACTAGGCCTGGCTCAAAGTTCCCCTCCTGTATTCAGAGTATAGAAGATAGGTCTTGGAGAGGCCTGAGCCCTCTGGCCTGGCATCACTCATTCCTGTTTTACTGTGTGTATTCTCTGTCTCCATCAACTGGGCACCCATCCATACCAGCTCTAACAGGCAATACACACTCTTAGTAAAATACAGTCTAGGCAAGTAGGAGGGGAGATTGTGTCTTGTTTTGTGTGCTTGTGCTACTGAGTTTTTATTTGAACACTGTAAGAAGAGTTGAACTATAGGCATGAACTTTTTCATTGTTTAGTTTTGGTAGGATGTTGCAGAAGCTATCAACAACATGGTATGGCTGACAATCTTTGTTTTTTACTGAAGCTGTTATTTGGTGGTACTTTTTGGTATAGGGAATGCTCATGTACCTATTGTGTTTCCAATTTCCGTAGTTTCAAAGTTCTGTAGCAAGCACAGGTCATCATTATTTGAAATAATTCAGTATGAACTAGCTACCTATAAAATTAATTCTTCTTTTTTTTTTTTCCTCCCCGAGACTGAGCCTGCTCTATCGTCCAGGCTGGCGCGCAGTGGTGCAGTCTCAGCTCACTGCAACCTCTGCCTCCCGAGTTCACGTGATACTCCTGAATAGCTGGGATTACAGACACGTGCCACCACACCCAGCTAATTTTTGTATTTTTAGTAGAGATGGGGTATTACCGTGTTAGCCAGTCTGGTCTTGAACTTCTGACCTCAAGTGACCCTCCCGGCTCGGCCTCCCAAAGTGCTGGGATTACAAGTGTGAGCCACCACATCTGTCCTAAAATTAATTCTTAACCAGACATCTTTCTCATTTCACATTTGTTGAATACCAACCACCTTTGTTGGCCAATCTCTTGACCATTTTGCAGCGAACTACAGCCTGTGGTCCAAATCATCCCACAGTTTGGTTTTGGTCTTTTTTCTTTTTTTTGAGACACAGTCTCGCTGTCTTACCCAGGCTGGAGTGGAATGCAGTAGCACAATCTTGACTCACTACAACCTCCACCTCCTGGGCTCAAGCAATCCTCCCACCTCTGCCTCCCAAGTAGCTGGGACTACAGGTGTGTGCTACCACGCCCAGCTAATTTTAGTATTTAGAGATGGGATTTTGCCATGTTGCCCAAGCTGGTCTTGAACTCCTGAGCTCAAGCGATCTACAGCCTTAGGCTCTCAAAGTGCCACAGTCTGTTTTTTGTGTCCTTTGAGCTAAATAATTGTTGTCTTTTAAAGGGTATAGGGGAAAAAGGCCCAATATGCAGGAGAGGCTGTATGTAGCCTACAAAACCAAAAATATTTACTATCTAGCCCTTTTCAGAAAATTTGCTAATCCCTAGGGTAGAACAATGTACTGCAAATAAAATGTAACGTGATTGCAAGGTCAATTTTTTTTTATTATTATTATTTTTTTTGACAGTTTCACTCTTTTGCTCAGGCTGGAGTGCATTGGTGCAATCTTGGCTCACTGCAGCCTCTGCCTTCTGGATTCAAGTGATTTTCCTGCCTCAGCCTCCCAAGTAGCTAGGATTACAGGCGCACACCACTATGCCCAGCTAATTTTTGTCTTTTTAGTAGAGACAGGGTTTCACCATGTTGGCCAGGCTGGTCCTGAACTCTTGATTTCAAGTGATCTGCCAGCCTCAGCCTCCCTAAGTGCCAGGATTACAGACATGAGCCACCACACCCAGCCTGCAGGGTCAGTCTGTGAATCTTATGTAAGAGCAGCATTTCATGTAGTATATGAAAGTGATTATGGAGAACTGCTGTGATTAGCTGTAGTCAGAAAGAGCCATTGAAGAGTTAGGTTCTCTTAAACCAATTAACACCTGAAGAAGATAAAATCTGCAAGGATTGTGACAAATTGAGTGCTTCAAAAGAAAATTATTTGAGGCTGAGTATGGTGGCTCACATAATCTCAGCACTTTGGGAGATGGAGGCAGGAGGATCACTTGAGGCCAGGAGTTCAAGACCCAACCTAGGCAATAGTGAGGCCCTGTTTCTACAAAATAATAATAATTTTCTTTTGTTTGTTTGTTTTTGAGACAGAGTCTTGCTCTGTCATCCAGGCTGGAGTGCAGTGGCACACTCTTGGCTCGCTGCAGCCTCTGCCTCCTGGGTTCCAGCGACTCCCCTGCCTCAACCTCCTGGGTAGCTGGAATTACAGGAGCATGCCACCATGCCTGGCTAATATTTGTATTTTTAGTAGAGATGGGGTTTTACCATGTTGGCCAGGCTGCTCTCGAACTCCTGACCTCAGGTGATCCTCCTGCCTCGGCCTCCCAAGGTGCTGGGATTATAGGTGTGAGCCACCATGCCTGGCCAAATAATAATATTTTAAGAAAAGAAAATGATTTTAATTCCTATTGCCACTGTAACAAATTACTACAAATTTAGTGGCTTAAAACAAGACAAGTTTATCTTACACTTTTAGAGGTCAGAAATCCAAAAGGGGTCTCACTGGGCTAACATCAAGCTGTTGTCAGGGCTCTGTTGCTTCTGGGGGCCCCAAGGAGAATCTGTTTCCTTGCCTTTCCCAGCTTCTAGAGGCTACCCACATTTTTTGGCTCTTGGCCCCTTCCACTTCAAAGCTAGCAATGGCCTCTCAAATCTTTCTCACACTGCATCACTTTGAAGCTGTCTACTTCTCTTTTCCATATTTAGATGACTCTTGTGATTACATTGGGTCCATCTGAATAATCCCGGGTAATTATTTTAAGGTTAGCTAGCAAACTTAATTATATCTGCAACCTTAATTCTTTCCTGTCATGTAACATAACATACTCATAGGGGGTTCTGAGAAATAGACTGTGGACATCTTTGGAGAGCCATTCTGCCTACCACAAAACCCTTAAATGCCGCCCGCCCCTGCTTTTTATTTTTATGATCGATATTCATGACTAAATATGAAACAAGGATGTCATTTAATGCTAGCATTCCGTTTTTTTTAAATTACTGGGAATAAAATTAGTACCTGATCCATCTTTTTTCTAAGAACAAAGGACATAGCTATAATTATAACCTCAGTCTTACTAAATTAAAGAATCTTTTTTTCATAAAACTTTTCGTTCTCATGAAAAGGCCCAAAACAAACTTCTTTTGAAGTATCAATTGTTCTTGGCTAATGAAATATTCCTACACTTCATTCCATGTTCTTTGTTACGCCTTCATCAAACATGCCCCTCAGTGGTCAACAATACCAGTTTTTCTCCAGGTCAAAGCTGATCTTGACTTTCTAAGGTGGACTCAAGTACTTGGTAACTACATTTTACCCTCATAGTTTCAGAGTCCTGAGCTCAAATCCAAAGATCTTGCCAGCACAGACCTTCCTGTTTGTTGGTATTAAAGAAAGGAAGTGCATGGTGGCTCAAGGGCATTCTAGTGGTTAGTTTTGTGCTTAGCCTGCTTATGGGGTGCAGGCTTGCAGGCTTGGAATCACAAGCAAGTCTCAGGCTCCTGGGAGGTAAATGGAAGACTGTCAGGTACTCTTTTAACCCAACAGATTTAAGCAGCTGAGTTGTATTTCAGTCTTTTCAGAATGAATCTGAGCTCTTTGGGTGGACAATTTCTGTCAATCTGGCCAAACCAATGAGAGTTAAGGAAAGCTCTTCCAGACCAGGCGAGTGGGAGCAACTCACAGATTCCCTGTCATGTCCACAACTCCACAACTTTGGCCTTGTGGCCTTGGCTGCTTTTTTTTTTTTTTTTTTTTTTTTTTTTTTTTGAGATAGTCTCATTCTGTCGCCCAGGCTGGAGTGCAGTGGTGCCATCACAGCTCACTGCAGTCTCTGCCTTCCAGGTTCAAGCAAGTCTTATGCCTCAGCCTCCCAAGTAGCTGGGATTACAGGCATGTGCCACCACGCCTGACTAATTTTGGTATTTTTAGTAGAGATGGGGTTTCACCATGTTTCCACACTGGTCTCAAACACTGGCCTCAAATGACCCACCCACCTCAACCTCCCAAAGTGTTGAGATTATTGGTGTGAGCCACCGCGCCTGGCCCTTGGCTGCATTTTTATCCCAGTCCTACTTCCTCTTGTAGTGATGGTATGAACACAAGTAGAGTGGTTTATAGTGGAGAAGAGAATGTAGCACCTCCATAGAAATAACCAGTTTGAGATTCCCAGCAAAGCTGGAGGCACTGCCCCACGTAAAAGTCTAACTTTTGGACATAGACGTAGACTATGCCATATCAGCCTTGACGCAGGCTGGGACATTCCTTTTGGCTTGACTTAGTTCCTCCTCCTATTCACTTCTGTTAAGAGCTGGACTTAGGGCCTGACACTTCCCAGTGATAACTTTTCTTGTTTTGGAGAGTTCCTAAGAGGGAACTTCTGACTGTGAAATCCTACATAGTGACTCCACTTTGCTGACTAAAGCAGTGAAGAACTGGACATAGCTAATTAGCTATTGGCTGATGGCTTGAATTTCTTAACATTCATTTGATTCCTTCCTTTCAGTTTGGTCAGATGAAGACTGGGTGGAGAAGTTTGCTGGGAAGAGGATAAAGAGGAAGATGGTTGAGACCTCCCAAAGCAGAAAGCCAGGAGGGAGAATGAAAGTTCATGCTTCCAGAGGAGAGGCTGCTATTTGCCACATAGGGAATTTCTGAGGTGAGTGGTGCTGAGTGAATTTAAAGGAGAAGTTTTGGGTTTCTTATCTAGGTGAGAAATATCTTATGTGGGCTCAGGTATTTGTGATTGCTACTGAGCAAGGTGGATATCTGAGATGAGAAAGGATAGTGAGTATTCTGCATCACCAGCGTCCACTGTCCTCCTAGTCTTTGGCAGCAGGCTCGCTGTCTTCCTGTTCTTGCCCTGATTCCAAGGGGGCAGAATCATGTAGGGGCCCGTTCCCCTCAGTCAGTACACAGCCGCAAGGCTCTCCCTGCCCTGTCACTTGCTCCTGCTTTTCCATCAGGCCATCCTGACTGTTGCTTCCCAGGATAATTTACGGGCTCCTCCTCCTCTGTCCACCCTTTGAGCAGTGATATTTCCCTGAATTCCTTCCTCAGCCCTCAGCTCCTCTCTCCACATTATCCTTGTACCATGTCAGCCACTTCTGTCTCCTAAGGTTATAATGATCTTTCATTGGCCGAATGATATTCTGATCTCTATCCCTAGCCCTGACCTTTCACCTATTTCTGTCTGGATGTCTTATAGGCACCATAAATAAAGCATATCCCAAATGGGTTTCATCACCTTTCTGGTCTTTTTTTATGCCTAATCTTAGTTCACTTTGCCATCTTCAGCATAGTCACACCCAAACCAGATTCCTTGGTGCCAGCTTAGATCCCTCACTATATTTCATACCTAATGCATTGCCATACCCTGCTAATTTTATCTTTTAAATCTTGCATTTCTCCTCTCCAGTTTTCTTCTGCCACTGTTGTCTTGGCTGAGGCCTTATGCTCTCTCCTGTGAATAATTGGAGTAGCTTCTTAACTGGTCTCCCTGCTCCAGGCCTGCTTTCCTCCTATCCTTAGCAGCCACAGGAAGCTTTCTAAAGGGCAGATCTGACTATATCACTCTCCTCAAGCATTCTAGGGACTCCCTTGATTTATAGGATTGAGCCCAGCCCTCATCAAAAGGGACGGAACGCCTCTGTATGTTCTGATTCCTGCTTATGTCTCCATATTTTATCCCCATTTTATATACCAGGAAACTAGAGTTTGTAGATACCTGTAAATCTCTATGTTTTGGTGTAAGTCATTCCTCTGCCTGCAGTATCCTTTCCCACTTATTTTATGTGGCTAATGCCTGCTTATTTCTCATAGCACAGCCCATTTACTGCCTTCTCCAGGAAGCTTTTCTTAATCCTCCAGTGAGTGAGGCAAGTATCACTCTGGGCTCCCATGGCCTCTGGGTTCCTGTGGCACCCTCTGTCCTGGCATTATATGTAAATGTGATTATATAGAAATGTGACTGTACTATATTGAAATTACTTATTTAACAAATGTCTAAATATTGCTTGCTCTATGCTAGGCACTGTTCTAAGTGCTCTACTAATATTTAATCCTAATTACAATTATTTGAGATAAGTACTATTATTATTTCCAGTTCTAGGTGAGGAAGCTGGGGCACAGTGAGGTCAGTACCTTGTTCAGTGTTATACAGTTCATAATGGTGGAACTGAGGTCTGAACTAAGGCTGTAGAGCTCCAGGATCTGTGTGCCTCTTACATTGTGGGTATCCCTCCCCAGCTAGCTAGCCAGTTCCTCAAGGGCAGGGGCCATATCTATCTAACTGCCTATCTATTTGTTTTTTATTTTTTGAGTCAGGGTCTTGCTTTGTTACCCAGGCTGGAGTACAGTGGTACCATCACAGCTCACTGCAGCCTTGACCTTCCAGGCTCAAATGATCTTCCTGCCCCAGCCTCCCAAGTAACTGGAACTACAGGCACACCACCATACCCAGCTAAATTTTTCATTTTTTATTTTGTAGATACAGGGTCTCACTGTGTTGCCCAGATTGGTCTCAGAACTCCTGGGCTCAAGCAGTCCTCTTGCCTTGGCCTCCCAAAGTGCTGGGATTACAGAGTGAGCCACCACACCCAACTATATCTATTTATTTAAGAATCCCAGTACTTGGCCTGATAGCTCAATACCTCTATGTTGAACTGTTAATCCAAAAAAACAATAGAGTTGGCTGGGCGTGGTAGCTCACACCTGTAATCCCAGCATTTTGTGAGGCCAAGGTGGGCAGATCACGAGGTCAGGAGTTTGAGACCAGCCTGACCAACATGGTGAAACGCATCTCTACTAAAAATACAAAAATTAGCCGGGCATGGTGGCACGCGCCTGTGATCCCAGCTACTCAGGAGGCTGAGGCAGGAGAATCACTTGAACCCAGGAGGTGGAGGTTGCAGTGAGCTGAGATCGTGCCACTGCACTCCAGTCTGGGTGACAGAGTGAGACTCTATCTGAAAAAACAAACAAAAAAATAGAGTTTTCTCTATTACACAAATTGGAGGGTTTGCATTGAGTGTTGTATTTATCCTCTATCCAGTCTTGTCTTGCAGCACAAAGCAAAAAGGGGCAGCATCCTCCACTGTCTCTGCAAACTTAGGTCTGAGCAAGAGGGCTGCCCACTTGCTTCCATGTAGCCAGCCAGTGTATGTACAGAGCCAAGTATAGAGGGAGAAGGGGGTGGCACATGGGTGGTTTTGTTTAATTGGAAGACAGTGGGTAGACTGGAACTAGCATTTGAAGATGTTGAGAGCTGTGGATCATGGGCAAGAAAAGCGCTGTTCTGTGACTGTGGGGCAGGAGGAGGAAACTGATGCTTCTGAGGGTGAGCGCGATGAGATAACATGCCTGTGTATGGGCCTCAGGTTAGACGGCGCTGAGGTCTCCTGTCACTGGGCATCCAGCTGGGTGCTACGGCTGTGGTTCCTGTCTCCTGCAGCCCTGTCAGGGCCCAAGGCCTTCCTTGTCAGCACTTGCTGCAGCCTACTCACTGGAGTTGTGTTCTGGGTGGGTGTGTAGAATACCCGCACTCCTACCTGGGGCATCAGGGAGCTCTCTAGCAATTTCTTCTGCACCTAGGGAGAGCCCACTGCTAAAAAGGCCTGGTCAAATCCTCAGGTGTACATGGACATCAAGATTGGGAACAAACCGGCTGGCTGCATCCAAATGCTCCTGCGTTCCGATGTCGTGCCCATGACAGCAGGTGAGCAGGATGCCATGGTCAGGATGGCGGGACACTGGTGGCTGAGCAAGATGGGGAGGAAGCTACCTGGAGTCCTGGGCCCTTAACACTATTTCCATCTGAGACATCTCAGATCCCAGCATTTAGTAACATGAGGCACAGCAGGCATTGTTGAAGCTCTATAAAGGCTTAGAGCCATTAGAAAGAATAGGCAACTAAAAGTATAACAGTTTTAATTATCCTCTGGTTTGGTTTTATTGTTGTTTTTTTTTTTTTTGTAATTTTATTTGGATATATTTTCAAACTTACAGATATATAGAATAAGAATTCTATAAGAATATTTCAAGGGGTCAGGTGCAGTGGCTCACACCTGTAATCTCAGCACTTTGGGAGGCCACGGTGGGTGGATCACTTGAGGCCAGGAGTTTGAGCTCAGCCTGGGCAACACAGCAAAAGACTCCATCTCTACAAAAAATACAAAATTGGATGGGTATAGTGGGATGTGCCTGTAGTTCCAGCTATTTGGGAGGCTGAGACAGGAAGATTGCTTGAGCCCAGGAGGTTGAGGCTGCAGTGAGCCATAATTGCACCACCACACTCCAGTCTGGGCAACAGAGCAAGGCCTTGTCTTAAAAAAAGAAAAAGAAAAAGAAAAAAAGCATAGTTAGAGGAACTCTTACATATCCTTTACCTATTCATTAATTTCCTTTTTTTGCCCTGTATGCTTTGTCATTTTCTTTACATACATTGTACACAGAGGCGTATATGTACTTTTCCCCTGTTCAGTTGAGAAGTTGAAGACCATGCACCTTTACTCCTAAATACTTCAGTATATATTTCCTAAGAACCAGAATATTCTCTTGCATAATCAGAGTACAGCTATCAAAATTATAAAATGTAACATTGAGTGATGAGCCATATTCAAATTTTATCACTTGTCCCAATATTGTCCTTTATAGTAAATTTTAGCAATTTTTCTTCCCTGACAAGGATTCCCACATTGATTTAGTTGTCAAGTCTCTTCAGTCTTCTTTTATTTGAAACCATCTCTTAATTTTTCATTGTCTTTTTTGATCTTGATATCTTTGAAGAGAATAGGCCAGTTGTGTTTAAGTGCTTCTCAGTTTGTATTTGTCTAGTACTTCCTCATGATTAGATTTAGGTTATGTGTTTTGGCAGCAACAGCACAGAAGCAGTGTTGTTAGTGCATCGTATGAGGAAGAACATGATGTCAGTTCAGATGTTTGCGATGTTAATTTTGTTGACTTGGTTAAGGAGTTATTTGCCAAGTGTCTTCACTGGAAAAAATGCTATTTTTTTTTTTTCTTTGAGACAGGATCTAGTTCTGTTGCCCAGGCTGGAGTGCAGTGGTGTGATCACAGCTCACTGCAGCTGACTGCAGGTTCAACCTTCCAGGCTCAAGTGATCCTCCCAGCTCAGCTTCCCAAGTAGCTGGGACCACCATGCATCACCATGCCCAGCCAATTTTTTATTGTTTTTTTGTACAGATGGGGGTTTTACTGTGTTTCCCAGCTAATTTTTGTATTTTTTTTTTTTTTGTAGAGATAGTGGGGTTTTGCCATGTTGTCCAGTCTGGTCTTGAACTGGACTCAAGTGATCCTCTTACCTCGGCCTCCCAAAATGCTGGGATTACAGACATGAGTGACCACACCCAGCCAGAAAAGTACTATTTTTAAGGGTATCAATCAGAAGCTAAAAGTTTGTCTCCTTACTATTCAGCCCATCTCCCAGAGGTAGCTAGTATTGACAGTTGTGTTTTCCTTTTTTCTTAAATATTCATGAAGACCTTTTTTTACCCATAATCTTTTTTGTTGTAATCTAGCTTTTAAAAATGTTTCTCGAAGTCATAATTACACATAGTTTAAAGAAAATCGTTCTGTAATAAAACATTCTTCTGCCCCCGACCCAACATCATTTTTCTGCCCTACCAGAGGCAACATTCATTTCTTTTTTTTTTTTTTTTTTTTTTTTGAGACGGAGTCTTGCTCTGTCGCCCAGGCTGGAGTGCAGTGGCCGGATCTCAGCTCACTGCAAGCTCCGCCTCCCGGGTTCACGCCATTCTCCTGCCTCAGCCTCCCGAGTAGCTGGGACTACAGGCGTCCGCCACATCGCCCGGCTAGTTTTTTGTTATTTTTTAGTAGAGACGGGGTTTCACCATGTTAGCCAGGATGGTCTCGATCTCCTGACCTCGTGATCCACCCGTCTCGGCCTCCCAAAGTGCTGGGATTACAGGCTTGAGCCACCGCGCCCGGCAACATTCATTTCTTTTAACTATTTTAATTATTTGGACTTTTATTGCTATGTCTCTGAAAAATATATTCATGTAACTATTAGTAATCCCAGGCTGGAGTGCCATGGCATGATCTTGGCTCACTGCAACCTCCGCCTCCCGGGTTCAAGTGATTCTCCTGCTTCAGCCTCCCAAGTAGCTGGGATTACAGGCGCCTGCCACGATGCCCGGCTGGTTTTGTATTTTTAGTAGAGACAGGGTTACACCATGTTGACCAGGCTGGTCTCGAACTCCTGACCTCAGGTGATCTGCCCACCTCTGCCTCCCAAAGAGCTGGGATTACAGGTGTGAGCCATGACGCCTGGCCTCCCTCCTCTACTATCCGTTTTAGATACCTCTTATCCTTACCTCAGCTGGCTCCTCTGCTAATCTAAATGGCTTATCTGCTGGGGTGACCTAGACCTTTGTCTGTGGGGATTTGAGGTCCTGGTCATTATATACCTTCTTAGGTCATGGCTGCCTAGCACAATTGGATAGGGGAGTCCAAATGTTTATTCAGTTGTCTTAAGAGCAGTTTATAGAAAGTCCAGTGATTTAAGATGCCAAGCTTTATGAAATACTTAATATACTTAATTCCTTTATATATATATATATATATATATATATATATATATATATATATATATATATTTTTTTTTTTTTTTTTTTTTTTTTTGAGACAGAGTTTCACTCTTGTTGCCTGGGCTGGAGTGCAATGGCATGATCTCAGCTTACTGCAGCCTCTGCCTCCTGGGTTCAAGTGATTCTCCTGCCTCAGCCTCCTGAGTAGCTGGAATTACAGGTGCACGCCACCACACCTAGCTAATTTTCTGTATTTTTAGTAGAGACAGGGTTTCACCACATTGGTCAGGCTGGTCTCGAACTCCTAACCTCAGGTGATCCACCTGCCTCGGCCTCCCAAAGTGCTGGGATTACAGACCTGAGCCACCACACCTGGCCTATGTATATATTTTAATAGAGATGAGGTCTTGCCATGTTGCCCAGGCTGGTCTCCAACTCCTCTGCTCAGGCAATCCTCCTGCCTTGGCCTCCCCAAGTACTGAGATTGCAGATATGAGCCACCATGCCCAGCTGAAATACTGAATTTTCATACGTATCTGGGTCTATTTCTGGACTTTCTCTTCTTTTCACCTAGTCTGTTCAATCTATTTGTGTGCCACTTCCACAATTAAGCATTTAGTTTAAATAAAGGTACTATGTACTTTTTTTGATTTGGAGAGCTGGAGTTTGGGGGTGTGTGTGTTTTATTTTAGAGACTGGGTCTCACTTTGTCACCTAGGAGTGCGCCACCACACCTGGCTAATTTCTGTATTTTTAGTAGAGATGGGGTTTTGCCATGTTGGCCAGGCTGGTCTCGAACTCCCGACCTCAGGTGATCCATCCACCTCAGCCTCCCAAAGTGCTGGGATTACAGGCATGAGCCACCATGGCTGGGACCCAACTAATTATTTGTGTTTTTGTAGAGATGGCGTGTTACAGAGAGCTGGAGTTTTAATGATCTAATTAGGTATTCTTACCTCAGACCTTTCCCTTTCTCAATCCCAGAGAATTTCCACTACCCACACACCCATTTAAAGGACTCAGCTTTGAGGGAAGCAGCTTCCACCACATTATCCCCCAGTTTATGTGCCAGGGCAGTGATTTCACAAACCACAACAGCACCAGGGGCAAGTCCATCTACAAGAAGAAGTTTGATGATGAAAACTATCTTCAAACACACAGGACCAGGTAGGAACTACTCATCTGTGGTGACAAGGGAGGCTGGGCAAGGGCGGCTGGCTGTGCAGGATGGAAGGATGAGCCGTGGTTCTGGCTGAGAAACAGGGAGTCTGGAGGAGACCCAGCCACCAGACACAGGAGGACCGTTCAGCCTTGCTAGGGTGGAGTTAACTTTGGGCTTTGAAAAGCTTTTTTGTTTTTTGTTTTGGCTTATTTCAGTTCCCATTTGTTTCCTTTCATTAGGAAAGGAAGATGCATAAATGCCTGGGTCTGCTCCTACAGTGGTGTCTTGTTATTGTTTTTGTAACTTTTTATTTTATGTAATGTCAAGCTCATGGAAGAGTTACAAGAATATTGCGATGAACCCCACACACCTTTGCTGGCATTTACTCAGGTTCACCAGTTGTTTATATTGGTGAACATCATTTCCTATTTATTCTCCTTCTGTATATATTTATAGACAGTGCGTATTTTTTTAGAGCCATTTGAGAGTAAGTTGGAGAGTTCATGTTCATCCACCACTAAATACTTCAGCTTGTATTTCATAAGAAACAGGGTAGTTTTAATATTACCAGGACATAGTTCTCAAAATCAGAAAACGAACACTGCTACAATACTATTCTCTCATCTGCAGTGCATATTCAGATTTCCTCATGTGATACCACATCATCCTTTTGGGGGTTTTCATGGTTGGCACATGTCCTAGACTCATAGATGCGCTGCCCATCTACCTGCGCCACACTGCCCCTGTTGCCTCACTCACATCCCACGCACTGTCGCTGGACGCACTCTCCTTCCTCTTGCCAAGGAGCCCGCTGCCTCTGTCTCATGCTCCTTACCTAGTGCAGAACTCAGTGTGCTGGAGAAAAGCACAGCCCTGAGCTATCTGGTCCCTCTTGAGTTGAGGAGCTCAGGTCTTAAGGGCACCTTGAGCAATACCCAGTGGTCCTCCCAGATTGCCGGAGGTACTTGTCATCCATGGTCTGACTGGAAAACACGCCTTTTCTTCATTCCTCAGCCCTCCGGCATTGCTTCATACACCTCCCTCTCAACTGATGGTGTCACTTATTTATAGAAACAATCATAAGAGAACTATTTAGTCTTCCCACAGCCAGATCTAATCCCCTGCCTGCATCATTCTCTCCTGCCTGGCCTGCTTGCCTTCCTGTGACAATGGTGGCCTCCCTCTTCTCTTACCTTCTGCCCCATGGTGTCTTCCTCAGTCTCTTACCTTGTCTCTTCTTCCTCCTAGTCTCTCAATTTTTGGAGGGACCCAGTGCTCACCATGGCTTTTCTTTATCTGTATTCACTCTTTACCTTAATAGTTCTCACCCTTTTAGCCTAGCACCTGCCTCTTACAGCTCATGCTCTAGTGTGCTGAGATGGAAGTCTCAGCTCTATACCCTTCCAGTGAATGCCTGATTAAAAACACGGTATTGGCTGGGTGCAGTGGCTCATGCCTGTAATCCCAGTACTTTGGGAGGCGGAGGTGGGAGGATTGCTTGAACCCAGGAGTTTGAGACCAGCCTGGGCAACATGGCAAGACCCCATCTCTACAGAAAATACAAAAATCAGCTAGGCATTGTGGCGAACACCTGTAGTCCCAGCTACTCAGGAGGCTGAGGTGGGAGGATGGCTTGAGCTGGGGAGGTGGAGGTTGCAATGAGCCAAGATTGCACCATTTGGACTCCAGCCTGGGTGATAGAGTGAGACTCTGTCTCAAACAAAAAAACCCACAGTATTATGCCATAGTTGTAATACAAAGGGAAATTAAAGGAAAATAATTTGTAATAATATGCATTTCAGTATTCAAATGCTTGGACACGACTACATGAAGTAGTTGAATATGTGTACTTCTGCCTAGAGCCGCACTTAGTAGTGTGGATTGATTCAGGTATGTTGTTTTGGCAGAATCAAAGTAACATGATATTTTGAAATAGTAAAAATCTCTTAGTAAAATTTGGAACAACAAGAAATGAAAAAAATTGATACAAAAAAATAATTACTTGGATTTATATGGAACATAGAGTTAGGTTCTAGGCTCAGATCATTATAAATAGATTTTCCTTATCTACATGAATGTTATTCAGGGCTTTTGAAAGTGCAGGTTTTAGAATAACTCTCCATTAGGTAGGAGACTGCAGGACATCTAGAGTCCCTCCCTGATCCCTTCCTTTTAATGCCAGTAGCACCCTATTACCACCAAAAATAGACTGCAGTTTCTAGTAGCCCCTAGGGGGCAGTATGACACCACTGAGAACCCATGCCCTGGGCAATCACGCTGCCCAGTCCCAGGACTTTCAGTGAAATCACTGAATTAAGTTTGTCCACATGGGTCTCCATGCTGATGGCTCCCTGAGTTCCAGACTCCTGTCCAACCACCTACCTGTCACCTTTGCTGGATATCCCATGAGCATCTCACACTTCACATGTCCAAAATGTGGCCTTGGCCTTCTCCTCCACACCCTTCCTGCCCCTTTTCTCTGTTTCAGTAAATGACTCCACCATCCACTTAGCTCCTTGGTCAGAAACTTAGGAGTCATCATGGACTCCTGTGTCACCTACAGGTCACATCTATCTGACTTCAAGTCATCTCCTGGCCCAGGCACTCTTCACCCGTCCACCATGACCACCAAGTCCTGTTTCCAGCCTGGTTGCTTCACCCTCATAGTCTGATCTTCACCTGGCAGTCAGAGTGATTGTTTTTAATCATAAATCTGATCACATCATCCTCCTGCTGACCCATCCTGCACTGTGCATGGGACCCTGTCCTACAGGGCTAACCCAACTTGGGTCCTGGCACTTCTCTGTACCCCTAGGATGTGCTGCTGCCCCTTGCCTTCTGCATCCATAGGCAATCTCACTGTTTCTCAGACATGCTGAGCTCACTCCTGCCTCAGGGCCTTTGCATATGCCCTTTCCTCTCCTGGAGTGTTCTTCCTCCACTGTCCAGATGGTTCACACCCACTTGCTTCAGATGCCACACATGTGTCCCCTCGGCTGACAGGCCTACCCTGACCTCTCCCTAAAATAGGCTTTCCTGCCATCTCACTCTTCTTTTTAATCAGCTTCAGTTTTCTCCTTATGCTTATTACCTGAAATTGTATTATACATTTATTATTTTACTTATTTGTTTTCTGTCTCCCTTTCTCCCATGTCAGCCTCATGAGGGCAGGACTTAGGCTTTCTTGTTCACCATTGTATTCTGGAACAGTGTCTGGCACACAGCAAGCATGCAATAAATATTTGAATATTTATTTTAAAAAGCTATTGGTTGGGTGTGGTGGCTCATGCCTATAATCCCAGCACTTTGGGAGGCCAAGGCTGGCAGATCACCTGAAGTCAGGAGTTAGAAACCACCCTGGCCAACATGGTGAAACCCCGTCTCTGCTAAAAATACAAAAAAAAAATAGCCAGGTGTGGTGGTGGGTACATGTAATCTCAGCTACTTGGGAGGCTGAGGCAGTAGAATTGCTTGAACCCAGGAGGCGGAGGTTGCAGTGAGCCAAGATCGCACCACTGCACTCCAGCCTGGGCAACAGAGCAAGATTCCATCTCAAAAGAAAAGTTATTGACAGGCTGCTCTGTTATATGCCAGGCTCTCTGATTGACTCTGGGAATCTAGTGGAATGGAGCCAGGTGTGGTGGCTCGTGCCCGTAATCCCAACACTTTAGGCCTAGGCAGGCAGATTGCTTGAGCCCTGGAGTTTGACACCAGCCTGGGCAACATGGCAAAACCCCATCTCTACAAAAAATACAAAATTAGCTGGGTGTGGTGGTGTGTGCCTGGTCACAGCTACTTGAGAGGCTGTGGCGGGAGGATTGCTTGATCCTGGGAGGTTAAGGCTGCAGTGAGCTATGATTGGGCCACAGCACTCCAGCCTGGATGACAGAGTGAGATCATGTCTCAAAAAACAAACAAAAAGAGTAGAATGGGACATGGTTCCCCTATGAAGGGGGTACCCAGTCTAGAGGCCCAGCCATGAAGAGGGGAGTTTCTTATTGCCACAATGAGCTGTAGCTCCTTATCCTATGCCCCCTAGTCCCCTGGCAAACCCAGGCTTTTTATTTGTTTGTTTTGTTGTTGTTGAGGCAGAGTCTTGCTCTGTCTCCCAAGCTGCAGTGCAGTGGCATGATCTTGGCTCACTTGCAGCCTCAACCTCCTGAGCTCCAGTGATCCTCCTGCCTCAGCCTCCCAAGTAGCTGGGACTAGTAGGTACATACCACCACACCTGGCTAGTTTTAAATTTTTTTTTTTTTTTTTTTTTTGAGATGGAGTCTCGCTCTGTCGCTCAGGCTGGAGTATAGTGGTGCGATCTGGGCTCACTGCAAGCTCCGCCTCCCAGGTTCATGCCATTCTCCTGCCTCAGCCTCCCGAATCGCTGGGTCTACAGACGCCTGCCACCACGCCCGGCTAATTTTTTTTAGTTTTTAGTAGAGACCGGGTTTCACTGTGTTAGCCAGGATGGTGTCGATCTCCTGACCTCATGATCCGCCCACCTTGGCCTCCCAAAGTGTTGGGATTACAGGTGTGAGCCGCTGGACCCGGCCTTTTCTCTCATTCTGTGGGTTGTCTATTCACTTTTTTGATGGCGTTGTTTCAAGCACAAAATATTTTAATTTTGATAAAGTCTAATTTATTTTTTTTTTGTCACTTGTACTTTTGGTGTAGTGATGATGAAGATTTACTCCTACATTTTCTTTCTTTTTTTTTTTTTTTTTTTTTTTTTGAGACGGAGTCTCCCTCTGTCGCCCAGGCTGGGGTGCAGTGGCCAGATCTCAGCTCACTGCAAGCTCCGCCTCCCGGGTTCCCGCCATTCTCCTGCCTCAGCCTCCTGAGTAGCTGGGACTACAGGCGCCCGCCACCTCGCCCGGCTAGTTTTTTGTACTTTTTAGTAGAGACGGGGTTTCACCGTGTTAGCCAGGATGGTCTTGATCTCCTGACCTCGTGATCCGCCCGTCTCGGCCTCCCAAAGTGCTGGGATTACAGGCTTGAGCCACCGCGCCCGGCCTACTCCTACATTTTCTATTAAGTATTTTATGGTTTTCTCTTTTACATTCAAGTCTTTGCTCCATTTGGGGTTAATTTTTGTGTATAGTGTGAGGAAAGTGGTCCAGTGTTACTCTTTTGCAGGTGGATTTTCAGTCGTCCTAGCACCATTTGTTGAAAAGGCTAGTTTTTTCCTGTTTAATTGTCTTGGTATCCTTGGTGAATATAGTTGACTATAAATGTAAGGGTTTCTTCTGGATTCTAAATTATATTTTGTTGATCTATATGTCTGTCATTAGGCCATTACTACTGTGTCTTAAATTCTGTAGCTTTGTAGTAAGTTTTTAATTCCGGAAATGCTAGTCCTCCAACTTTATTTTTCCTTTCAAGATTGTTTTGGTTATCCTGAGTCTCTTACATTTCTTATGAATTTTGAGATAAGCTTGTCAACTTGTACAAAAAAAGCCAGCTAGGATTTTAATACAGATTGCACTGAATGTATAGATCAATTTAGGAGTATCGTCATCTTTTTTTTTTTTTTTTTTTTTTTTTTTTTTTTTTTTTTTTTTTTGAGACGGAGTCTTGCTCTGTCGCCCAGGCTGGAGTGCAGTGGCCGGATCTCAGCTCACTGCAAGCTCCGCCTCCCGGGTTCACGCCATTCTCCTGCCTCAGCCTCCCGAGTAGCTGGGACTACAGGCGCCCGCCACCTCGCCCGGCTATTTTTTTGTATTTTTTAGTAGAGACGGGGTTTCACCGTGTTAGCCGGGATCGTCTCTCGATCTCCTGACCTCGTGATCCGCCCGTCTCGGCCTCCCAAAGTGCTGGGATTACAGGCTTGAGCCACCGCGCCCGGCCATGGAGTATCGTCATCTTAACAATATTAAGTCTTCTAATCCCATGAACGCAGGATATCTTTTCATTTGTTTAGGTCTTCTTCAGTGTTTTTCAGTAATGTTGTGTGGTTTTCTTTTTCTTTTTTTTTTTAATTGGGATGGGATCTTGCTATGTTATCCAGGCTGATCTTGAGCTCCAGGGCTGAAGCAATCCTCCCATCTTGTCCTCCCAAAATGCTGGAATTATAGGTGTGAGCCATCATGCCTAGCGAGTGAGAATTCTTTAAATATTCTAGATACAAGTCTCTTATCAGATGTATAATTTGCAAATAGTTTGTCTCATTCTTTTTTTTTTTTTTTTTAGACAGGGTCTCACTCTGTTGCCCAGGCTGGAGTGCAGTGGTGCAATCACAGCTCACCACAGTCTTGAACTCCTGTACTCAAGCGGTCCTTATGTTTCAGCTTTACAACCAGCTGGAACTATAGGCACACACCACCACACCTGGCTAATTTTTAAATTTTTTTATAGACAGCTGTGACTGCACCACTGTACTCCAGCCTGGATAACAGAGCAAGACCCTTCTAAAGAAAAAAAAGATATATATATATATTATACTTTTTTTTTTTTTTTTTTTGAGATAGAATCTCACAATGTCACCCAGGCTGGAGTGCAGTGGCACCATCTCGGCTCACTGCAAGCTCCGCCTCCCGGGTTTACGCCATTCTCCTGCCTCAGCCTCCTGAATAGCTGGGACTACAGGTGCCCGCCACCATGCCTGGCTAATTTTTTGTATTTTTAGTGGAGACGGGGTTTCACTGCATTAGCCAGGATGGTCTCGATCTCCTGACTTTGTGATCTGCCCACCTTGGCCTCCCAAAGTGCTGGGATTACAGGTGTGAGCCACCACACCTGGCCATATATATAGCAATTATATTTCTATACATTAGCAATGAACAACCTGAAAACAGAATAAAAAGAAAAACAATTATACTTATGATAGCATAAAAAAGAGTAAAATATTTAGGCATAAGTTTAAGAGATGTATACAGCTTATACTTTGAAAACCACAAAACAGGCCAGGCATGGTGGTTCACACTCGTAATCCCAGCACGTTGGGAGACTGAGATGGGAAAATCACTTGAGTCCAGGAGTTTGAGACCAGCCTGAGGCAACATAATTAGACCTTGTCTCTACAAAAATATATATAATCAATTGTATATTGATTGTGTATTCTGCAACATTGCTAAGCTTGTTTATTAGTTCTAATAGTTTTTTTGTGGATTTTTTAGGATTTTCTATATGCAAGAGTGTGTCATCTGCAAATAGAAATAGCTTTACATTTTCCTTGCTGATTGGATGCCTTTCATTTCATTTTTTTCACCTAATTACCCTGGCTAGAACCTTCAGTGCAATGTTGAATAGAAATGTCAAGGACAGATATCCTCATCTTGTTCCTGAACTTAGGGGGAAAGCATCTTGTCTTTCGCCATGTAGTTTTCTGTTGATACCTTTTATCAGATTGAGAAAGTTCCCCTTTCCATTCCTAGTTTATTGAGTTTTCATTATACAAAGGTATTGGATTTTGTCTACTGCTTTTTCTGTATCTGAGATGATTATGTGGGTTTTGTCCCTTATACTATTGATAATTGTCTGTTACACTGATTGATTTTTAGATGTTAAACCAACTTTGCATTCCTGAGATGAGATGAATCCACATCTTTTTTAGGTGACTCTATTTCACTAGATGGTGAGCTCCACCACTGTTAGGGCCAGTGTCCCCAGGGGGCAGGTAGGGGTGGATGTCCCTAAAGTCTGTCTTTATTCTGCTCTTTCACTCCCCTGAGTGTCCCCTCTTCTGTTCCGTCTGCAAAGGCAAGGATGGGAAGCCAAGGCAGAGGTGATCATTGGCAACTGTGGGGAGTACGTGTGGCACTCTCTTTGCTCTCCACTCTGCTCTTGCCCCTGCACATCCAGGAGGGAGCTGCCAGCCTCAGAGGAGGCAGCACCGAGGGTGCCCTGTTTGAAGCAAGCAGCATTTGTGTCCTGAGGCCTGCCTTAGGGTCAGCTTGGAGCATCTCTGTAGGCACAGCCTGGACTGTTCCCAAGTGCAGCTGTGGGCCCAGGAGCCAGCACAGGTGCTCCTTCACCAACCACCACTTTTCCCGGCTTTTGCTGCTGGGTCTGCTGTGGGCCCACCAGTGTGGCTCCTGGATGTTTTGTTCTGTTTGGTTTGCTAAAATAAATCCTAGTTCTTTTTTTTTTTTTTTTTTTTTTGAGACGGAGTCTCGCTCTGTCACCCAGGCTGGAGTGCAGTGGCCGGATCTCAGCTCACTGCAAGCTCCGCCTCCCGGGTTCACGCCATTCTCCTGCCTCAGCCTCCCGAGTAGCTGGGACTACAGGCGCCTGCCACCTCGCCCGGCTAAGTTTTTGTATTTTTAGTAGAGACGGGGTTTCACTGTGTTAGCCAGGATGGTCTCGATCTCCTGACCTCGTGATCCGCCCGTCTCGGCCTCCCAAAGTGCTGGGATTACAGGCTTGAGCCACCGCGCCCGGCCAATCCTAGTTCTTATACTGCTGCCTGCCAGCCAGGTGTTTTCAGAGATTGCTGCTGGGACAGGCCATAGCATCTCTGCTGCTGCTCTTCTGCCTTAGGCCAAGTCCCTTAGGAGATGCCCTCGTCAGCCCATTGTGGGGCAGTAGAAGTGAAAGCCATGTAAAAGTGCCTCTGTCTTCTCTTTCTGGTTGGTTACCATTCCTGCTGTCACACCAGCTGGTCCTGTGCCTGATGGGCATCTGTCATCAGTCTCACTGGCCTGGCACTCACTATGTACTCCCTTAACCGACAGAACTGTATTACTGAGGAGCACCCAGGGCCCTTCTTTAGTCAGCGGATGTGCTTGGTGCTGGGGAGAAACGAGCCAGGGGTGGCTTCTACTTCCTCCTCCCAACCCCAGGCCTACCTGGAAACTGCAGTGTGGTGTCATGGTGCGCAGCCTGTGCTAGGATGGCCTCTCACCCTGCACCAGTTTTGGGCCAGCCAGGCCACCTCATGGCCTCCTTCAGGTGTTGAAGCTGAGTCCTATCAGTCTCCAAAAACCTCCCCCAGGGCTCCCCACTGGCTCCCATGACATATCCTAGGAGCTCTATCTGAATCAGTTCTTTTTTTTTTTTTTTTTTTTTGAGACGGAGTTTTGCTCTTGTCACTCAGGCTGGAGTGCAATGGCATGATCTTAGCTCACTACTCTGCCTCCCAGGTTCAAGTAATTCTCCTGCCTCAGCCTCCCAAGAAGCTGGGATTACAGGCACCCGCCACCATGCCCAACTAATTTTTATATTTTCAGTAGAGATGGGGGTTTTGCCATGTTGGCCAGGCTGGTCTTGAACCTTAGGTGATCCACCCACCTCAGCCTCCCAAAGTGCTGGCTAAATCAAGTCTTGATGTTGAGAATCCACCAGGGTGAGGTTGGTGGGGAAAGGAGAAGCCTATTGCCCTGGCCCCAGTGACTCCAAGCCAGCTCCATCTCTGGCACCCTGGGTGGGGCTTCGCCCCCTGGATCAGCTTGGGACGGCAGCGCTCCCAGCAGGACTCACTCCTCAATGTCGATGTCATTACTGCTGGTCAGTCATGGCCGTCAGGACAGGCAGCATTGAGGCCAGGATAAGGCAGCTACGCAGGGCTGCCATGAAGCCCAGGAGAGAAGAGGATGTGTGTGAAGTGCTCAACATGGTGGATTCTGGGGGTGACAGGCAGGCTGGCCCAAGGCCCCGGGAGGGAGAACTGGTCCCACAACCTTGTGAAACAAGGGAGGACCTTATTGCTGTGCTTGCCTGATTACCCTGGGAAGGAGGGACCAAGGGACCAGCCAGAGGCCAGTGGGAGAGGAACCATCAGGGTTTCCCCAGAAGTTATCCCAGTGGGTCCACCTGTGACCCTTGTACTTTGAGGTCACCTGAGCCTCAGAGGTGAGGCACCTGCCCCTACTTGTGCCAAGTGTTGCACAGAGAAGGAGAGGAGGTTCTTGGCCCAAGGATTCCAGACCAGTGGCCAGCCTCGTGGCCATGCGATCTGAGCACCGGGCTGCCTGCTGCCCTGCTCACGGGAGCCCCGCCCCGGCCTCTGAGGAAGGGACCGCAAGACCAGACATACAAGGGAGAAGCTCAAGCAGAACTCAAGGGATGGAAGGCTACTAATAGTTGTGTTTTCAAAGAACATTTAATCAGAGGAACTTTCAAAATGTTTCATACATTGAATAGATCCGATCACCAAGCAGTGCATAGAATAGGATCCTAACTTTGTAAAATATCTATATGTCATATATAAAGACGAATGTGTATGTGCCAAGAAAAAAGACTGGAGAAGGAATTATGAACAGTGGTTATCTCTGTGGTTAATTTTGGGTGGTTGTATTCTGGTTTTTGTTATTTTCAAAATTTTCCCCAGCACACAGATAACATTTTCTTATGTGAGAAAAAACATTTTTAAAAAAGCAGGGGATGGAGAGCGGCAACTGTTTACTGAAGACTTCTCAGTAAGGAAAGGAACCTGGGGTAGAAAGCTCCCCCTTCAGCTGCCCATGAGGGCACAGGTGGGCCCCACACTCAGTATAGGGCCAGGTCAGGGCATAGGGCCAGGTCAGGGCCACAATACCTGCCACTTCCTCAGCGGAGACCCTAGCGCAGGTCACTGTTGGCCCAGACTCCTTCCACAAGCAGGCGAGGGTGCAGGGCCACACCTCATCCAAGAGATGACCACGTTTAGGTTTTTTGAAGAAAAGCACAGCTCTCAGGTAAATACAGCAGCACCTCCAAGCACATTCTGGGAGGAGTGGGTTTTATGAGGAAGGCACACAAGGCAGGCCCAAATTTGCAAGTCCCTTTAAAATGAGCCTGCTCAGAAGTGCTGTTTATTCCACAGGTCTGCGCAGGCATGGCACTAAGGGTCCCGTGGCACATTTGGCCCTCATGGAGGCCTCAAAAGGGCAGGACTAGCACCCTCTTCTACAGAGTGTGAGGAAGGAGCAGGCGCAGCAGGTACATGATGTCAAATTAAGAAGAGGCAGAGGCCAGGTGCAGTGGCTCATGCCTGTAATCCTCGCACTTCGGGAGACTGAGGCAGGAGGATTGCTTGAGCTCAGGAGTTCAAGACTGGCCTGGGCAAAGTTAAAGACTGGCCTGGGCAACATAGTGAGACCTGGTTTCTGCAAAAAATATAAAAATTAACTGGGTGTGGTGGTGTGTCGACTCGGACTGAGGTGGGAGGATTGCTTGAGCCCAGCAGATTGAGGCTGCAGTGAGCCATGATACTGCCACTGCACTCCAGCCTGGATGACAAAGCAAGACCCTGTCTTAAAAAAAAAAAAAAAAAGAAGGCAGCCAGGACTTGATGCCAGGTTGACTTGGCTCCAAAACCTGCCCTCTCCTTTTCACAGCCTCCTTTCCTGTGAAGTAATAAGGAATTTCTCTAAAGCACATCGCCCAGGTCCCTATTTAAAGATAAAGAAACAGGACTTTGTGTGCTCACCTGGCATTAGGGCCAGCACTGTGCTGCAGTTGTGAAGATGGCCACTGGGTTGGGGGGTTGTTCTGCACCGAATGGCCCAGACTCCCTGTCAGTGGCTGCTTGTTGCAGCCAGTAGGCCTGAGTTGACCACCCTTATTTATGCTCCTGATCTGCAGCCTTGAATGCATCCTTGGCTGTGGGAGGCAACCAGGCCAGAAGACGACCTTGGTAGCTGAGCACTGACCCCTTATCAGCTGTGTGTCCATACGACCTCCTCCCTTTCTGAGGCCTTCTCTATGTGATGTCATTTGGTGGCTGTCTGGGTGGCTAAAGTTACTAGAAGTCTGGCCACCAGGAAGGCCATGACTGTCATACTTTGTGCTTTGCTGCGTAAAATGGGAGTCTCATCGTGCTCCTCAGGCCTACTCTGCACACCTGATGGGCATGGCAGCATTTGTGTCTTGAAAACATGCATTTCACAAACTCCTAGCACACCCAAACCATGCCAGGTTACACACTGGGCACTGAAGAGACCACACATTTGTCAGTTTCTTTTTTTTTTTTTTTTGAGACAGAGTCTTGCTCTGTTGCCCAGGCTGGAGTGCAGTGGCGCGATCTCGGCTCACTGCAAGCTCCGCCTCCCGGGTTCACGCCATTCTCCTGCCTCAGCCTCCCGAGTAGCTGGGACTACAGGCGCCTGCCACCACACCCGGCTAATTTTTTTTTTTGGTCTTTTTTTAGTAGAGACGGGGTTTCACTGTGTTAGCCAGGATGGTCTTGATCTCCTGACCTCATGATCCGCCCGCCTCGGCCTCCCAAAGTGCTGGGATTACAGGCGTGAGCCACCGCGCCCGGCCACGTTTGTCAGTTTCAAAAACTCTACTGCCCAGTATTGGAAGAAGAGAGCTGTTAAATCAGGGCCTGCAGTGGCAGATAGGCCCCAAGTCCTATGGCAGCTGGGGACTCAGGCCATGTCTCAAGCTTGGGAGAAGGTCATGGGGGCAGACGGGTTCTCTGGGTTGGAAGAGCCTCTGGAATGAAAGAGTCCTATGTCCTCATGTCGCAGGTGAGAAACTGAAGTGTGAATAAGAAAGGGAACACCAAGTCAGTGCCTGAGTTGGAACTAGAATACCTGTCTCCTGACACTCAGGCCATTGCCTCTTCCAATCCCTGCTAGCTGAGCTTGAAGTCCTAGACTAATGGGGAACTCACCATCTTCCAGACAGCCTGGGCCCACCCTTTATGTACATGGGAAGGTCTCTTCCTCTGCGCTTGCACGCGGAGGCCCTCCCTGGTCCAGGTGGAGGGGCTGCTGTCCTGCAGCATGGCGCCAGCCTCCACCCCTGCTGCCAGACCAGCTCTCCCCAGGCCCCTCCCTGGGGGTGCAGCATGTGAACTCCAGAGAGGCGCATCCTTGGGCACATGGGGAGGTGGAGCCACCCCGCCGGGCTGTGCCTGTGGATGGGGTGGACCCAGGATCTGCTTTTAATGACACGGTTTGGGCAGCTGGACTCTGTCTATTCCAGCAGGTAAATTACAGGCTTAGCAAGTCAGAAATCAAATAAACACTCCAACTCCCAGTGGCTGCTCCAAGGAGAACAGCGGTTTCCGGGAACAACAGAGGCTGAGACAAACCTCCCCACCCAACTCAGCCTAATTACTGCCTGTCACTCCCTGGGACAGGGACCTTTTCTTTGACTCACAGGCCCAAGACAGGACAGCGCTGGTGGGCACCCAAGGTGACGCCAATTTTGGTGGCCAGCTTGTTCGTAACTCGTAGACACAAGCAAACACTGGCAGTCCCCACCCTTGCCCCATGCCCGGCCAGAGACCGCCAGTCACCCTGCTCTGGATGGAATGGATTGCTCTGCAGTGGGGCAGGAGCAGGAACTGAGGTCTCATTGACAATGCCTGGTGGTGGCTGTCTGCAGTTCTGTGCTGAGGCCCGAGGCCCTGTCCAGGTTCAGTGGAAAAGGTACATAGGTTGATTACTGACGTGAGCCATGGGCAAGGGGAGTAGGCTGCGGGGGCATCTGCTCTCTGCCAGCCTAGACCACACATTGGAGCTACTGGTCTTGTCTCTGTCTCAGTGCTGAGCCCCAAATAGGTCAGTGTGGTAGAGATGGTGGAGGGAACTGGAAGCCCACAGGATTCTTTGCTCCTCTGGGAGTCATACCTCTTTCCTAGGCAGGAAACGGGGCAGGCCCAGGGCAAGGGAACATACATGACATAAAATATCCCCAGTGGCCAGGCACGGTGGCTCACGCCTGTAATCCCAGCACTTTGGGAGCCCAGGCGGACGGATCACTTGAGGTCAGGAGTTCAAGACCAGCGTGGCCAATATGGTAAAACCCTGTCTCTACTAAAAATACAAAAATGAGCCGGGCATGGTGGCGGGCTCCTGTAATTCCAGCTACTCAGGAGGCTGAGGCACGAGAATTGCTTGAACCTGGGAGGCAGAGGTTGCAGTGAGCCGGGATTGCACCACTGTACCCCAGCCTGGGCAACAGAGTGAGACTCCGTCTCCAAAAAAAAAAAAAAAAATCCCCAGTGGCTTTGTGGAGATGTCCAGCTTATTCTTTTTCTAATATGCTAACTGCACCCTGGACCAAATGAGAAGAATCCCAGAACACACTGCTGAGAACATGAGCGTGTCCAATTATGCCCAGAAATGGCCAGTATTGTACCTGGGAAGGGGCAGAGCCCTTCTCCCCACACCTAAACCCTCTGGTGAATGGAGAAAAGCTCGGGTCAGCCAACCTCAGACCATCCAGGGCCAGCCACAGTCTGACAGGTCCTAAGATAGGACTTCTGTGCTGACTCCAAACAGTGCAGTCAGCACGGGCTCTGAAGCTGCCGTGTGCCTTAGGCCACCAAAGTGTTGGACAGGGTGACAGCCACAAACCCCAGGGAGGGGCACAGAGGGACATAGAAAGGACCAGAAGCAGCCTGACAGGAAGTAGGCACAGAGAGTGAGGGCCCCTGACACTCCTGCTTGAGCTGTGACAGCATTTAAGGGTTTTCTGCCTCTGCGGGGCCCGATCCGGATGAGAAGGGCGGCTGCAGCAGGGCCGGGCAGGCGGGTGGGCTCAGTGGCAGCCGCAGGCCTTGACCACCATGTTGCGGTGCTTGCGCAGGATGACGTTGTTGCTGCTATCATAGTAGAGCACAGAGGTGGCGCTTAGCTTGGTGGGCGCGCAGCATGCCTTGGGGACCGCGTCTGGCTTCATCAGGTGCACCTGGCCAGGGAGGGGGGTACAGGCAGGGGCATAAGCCCAGTAGCCTCCTCCGAGGACCCACCCAGTCCTGCCCCAGCTCCACCTGCTCCCCGCCCTGGCCATCTCCAAGCCACATGGGAGCAGCACAATAATAAGAAATATTAACAGGAATAAGAGCAGCCTTGAGGGCTCTGGGGGCAGGAGCCGTAGTGACCTGCAGTGCCCAGGGAGGGACACGTGGCAGCCCCGGGGGGTGGGGCAAGTGGGCAGGGCACTAATGAGGGGCCTCAAGTCCCAGGCCAAGGGCTTAGACTTCCTCCTGGGGATAATGGGAAGGAGAACCTCATGGCCAGGTTTGTGCCTTAGTGAGGTCCCCAAGGGGGAGCCTGGAAGGACCACTTTTTTCTTTTGGCCCTTCGGACCCCCAGAGGCTCTGCCTCCCCACACCCCAGCCTCCCTCCCCAGGCTCTGGGAGGCCAAGCCTTAGCCCCTCTCCTGTGCTGCTCCTTCCCCCAGAGACCCGCATCTGCCCTCAGCACTTCAGGGCCCTGCATGTGCCCGCACCTCTCCACTCCCCGGGCTCAGCTTGGACCTCTCTTCTGAACATCAGACTTGTGGATCCTGCTCCCCTCTCCGCTTCTGCACTTGGGGTCTAATGGGGCCTCAGCAGAACACGGAGTTCCTCCTGCCCTTACATCATAGCCCCCACCCGGGAGGCCTCCTGGATGACTCCTCTCGCCTTCTCCCTTCCCTGGGAGCAGCCCCTGGCTCAACCTCCACCTCCATGCTGCCTCGGACCACCTGCCCCGTCCAGCTGCCATCACCTGCCAGGTGACCACAGCAGCCCTCACTCGTCCCCTGCTCCTCTGCCTTCCACTACCCCCACCATCAGCCTCCCTAAGCCAGAAAGGTCGTTCTGGAGGGTGACGCGGACCAGGTCACTGCTTTGTTAAACACCTCTGACAGCCTGTCGGGTTGCTTGGAATAAAATCCACCCTCATTCCCAGGGACCCCCAGGTCCTAGGGGAGACAGCCCTGCCTACTCCCGGCATCACCTCCCTCCGCTCTCCTCGCCTTCACTGCACCCAGCCCCTCCTCCCTGCTAACCCTGAACTTGGGGCCAACTTGCTACTGTCTTAGGGCCTTGCAGTTGCTCCTTCTGATGGAACATTCCTCCTCCAGCTGCTGACGTGCCCCTCCTTGTGCGGAGAGGCTGGTCCCAGTCTCACTCCACTGATGGCGCAGCCGCTCTGCTCTTCCTCACAGGAGGCGTCAGCTCCATGGTTGGTTTGCTTCTGTGCCCGCTGACAGCCTCCCCTAGAGCACAGCGCCTGTCTGTTTGCTGCCCAGCAGGCTGTGAGCGCTCACTTTAGTTGAGCCCCTGAGGGGCCAGGGTAGAGAGGATGGAGTCTGGGAGCTGCAGGTGCAGTCACCTTCCCGTGTGCCTCCCACACATGCAGCTGTGAGAACCACACAGCATAAAGGGTGGCTGGGCTGGGCCGCCCCACGCGTCCTCATCACCCCTGGGCCTTTCCAAGGAGGTGGCTCCAGGTATCCAGCAAATGCCATTTGACTGCCCAGAAAGGAAGCATTATCATAGGCTCAGAGCAGCTTTTGGTAATTTCTTTCCTCTCACACCAAGGCATTGCATGCACACGTGTGTGTGTGTGTGTGTGTGTGTGTGTTTTAATTTTTATTTTAGAGACAGGGTTTCGCCATGTTGCCCAGGCTTGTCTCGAACTTCTGGGCTCATGTGCTGCGATTACAGGATAAGCCACCACACCTGATCAAGGCATCACCGTTGAACCTCCTAAGAGGAAAACATAAGGCTGTGGAATACCAGGAACTGGAATTCTAGGTAAAAAGTTCTAGAAGGAAGCCTCGGTGCCAGAATCTGCAAACACACAGAGCACTCCGCAGTGAGCAGCACCAGTGATCCCATCAGAAGCCTGCTTTCATCTTTGAAGGTTGCCCCAGACAACAAGGCATCAAAAGCCAGGGGATCCAGAGAAAACACAAATGACCAAGAGAGAAACTGGGGGAAAAGCCAAAAGGTTGAGAGCCAAACCGTCTAGATGCTTCCTGCCTGCGGTGTGGCACAGGTGGGTGTGTGCACACACACGTCCCGCACACTGTACGCACATATCATAGGGGGACAGACCTGCTAGTGTACTCAGGGGCCCGTGTGTTAAGATCACACAGCCCCCACACAGTCTATTTCGTGTGCTGTGCCTCTGTCTGGGCACCACACGCAGGTGCGTTAAATGTCCCACAGGAGCATGTGCGATGCATAGAACAGGCACGTGTATACGACTGTTCAGTGTCAGTGTGGAGTGTGTCCGTGTTCAGGTGTGAGTCTATGTGTGCTAGTGTGGTTGTATGAGGACCAGTTCCTGCAGAGCTGTGGGAAGTTAGCAACGTTACTGACTGTGCAGAGAAAGCTCCCTGAGACATGGAGCAGGTGGCCTTGCTATCCTCCCGGCTGGCTGGACCAGACCCCTCTCTGCAGGGCCCCCCATCCCAGGGGGCTGGGCAGGATGGACATGGTACTGACCAGGGACTGCAGGATGGCGTGGTTGGTGGCGTTCATGCAGGAGTCCAGCGGGAAGGAGCACTCCCCCTCACAGTAATAGGCTGAGTAGCCTTGGGGGGCGATGACCCAGTCCTAGGGGACATGGGAGAAGGTGAGTCCCATCCATGTGCCCCTCCCTGAGCCTCAGGGCTCAAACCCACCCTCCACCCCTGCAGGGCAGTCTCCCCCAAGAGGCTTGAATCCACCCAGGAACCCCCAGCAGACAAGGCTGGGCAGGAGCTCAGGCGCAACACCCCCCATCCTCACTCTGCGTCTTCTCCCCAGCCAGCCCTCCCTGCCCACGCCTCCCAGAGCTGCAGTCACAGCCCATGCAGGGAGGTCTCAGTTACCCTGTGGCAATGCTGACGGCTTAGTTGATTCAGTCTTCATTTTCATGGTTAAAAAAAAAACCCTTTCTCACCATATTCTTACTTTAGAAAACTTGGAAAACACAGAAGAAAAAAATACCTAAGAAAATTGAAGTCACTCATGATTCTATGTCCTCCCTACAGATTCACTTCTGATCTACAGGTGGTGATTGTCATTTCAGAAACAAGGAGAGTCAGCAATTACCAGCCAGCCAAGGTCCTGGAAGCTGACGTAGAGCTCGTGCCGACGGCAGACCTGCCGCCCGTGGGAGCCGTGGACGTCATCTGCAGGGACAGAAGGGCAAGGTCTTTTCTGGGGTTCCTGCTCTGTGCAGCTACTACAGGGTACCAGGGTGGGAGATGCCCTGATGAGCACATTTGTCAAATGAATGACAGGAAACCATTTGGTCTCATAAAGCCCATCCCTGAAACTCTGCTTGTACCGTGACCCAGCTGAAGAGCCTGCCATGGCTCCCGACGGCTAGAGTGACACTGTGCTCAGCACTCCCCTGTCCTTCAGCCTGTGAGCGTCTGGACACGCCAGGAAACAGCCCAGCAGGACCCTCGGCCATCCTGTGCCGCCTCCTCTCTAGAGACCCCTGTGACTCCAGCCCACCCTCTGCTGCCACACCCATTCCTCAGGTTCAAGTGGCTCATGACCAGGCCAGTCAGGGGCCGACTCCCTGGGAAGGAGGGCACAGGGTCGGGTCAGGCCTGTCCCTGATCCTGAAGGGCTTGGCCCAGTTGGGGAGAAAACTTCACATAAGCAGCCGAGGATGCTGCGGGGTGCCCAGGCACAACCGCGGGTCACGAGGGGCTGCGGCTCCCAGGGAAGGGGCAGCTCATTCTGATGGAGGCTCCTGGGAAAGACCTGGAGGAGCCAGGGGGAGAGAGGGGCCTTCTGGGTGGCAGGGACAGCCAGGACAGGCCTCTGGAGTGCCGGTCGCCAGGGTGCATCAGGGCAAAAGATGGGGTCAGGAAAGGTGGCTGGAGAGTGGCCGTCAGCTTGAACCGACCTGAGCCTGAGGGCTCTGGGCCACCACTTGGTTCTCACCCTGCCTCTCTCAACTGGAAGCCCGCAGGGCCTCGGCCCCACCCCGCCCAGCCCTCACCAAAGATCCCTGGGAGTCGGTTGGCCTGCGGCAGCTCGTTGGTTTTCTTCGGCTGCCTCCTTCTCAGTGGCCTCACTGCCCGAGGGGTGCGGATGGGACTCGGACTGGCCCTGAAGAAAGTAACCACGAAAGGCTGTCGGGAGCGCGGGGCCCGTTGACCCAGCAGGCCGGCCAGGCCAGGATCCACGCTGTGCCCTGCGACAGAAAGGAGAGAGGGGTCACTCGCGGGCAGTGGCCCTGCAGCGGACACAGCAGGGATCTCTCTGCCGGGGCCTGGGCAGGTCCAGGAGCGTGAAGGCTGAGGACCCGAGGGTCCCTGCTGAGCCTCAGTTTCCACATCTGAAGCCTGGAGTCCTTGGTCCAGCCCCAGCCAGTCCACATCTCTCAAGTTTGAAGATTTTTCCCATGGATGACCTCATTGGGTCCTTACAGTAATCCTGCAGCTCCTTCTTCACAGGAGACGCAGAGTCCTACTGCCAGTGACTTCGAGAACCAGCGCTCCCACCTCAGTCCAAGGACCCCGAGGCCTGTGTTCTGTCTTCCATCCCGCACTTTCTGGGGTGTGAATGTCAAATTTATCACCGAGACAGCTTGTGGCAGCATCTGCCAAGTTTAGTGAGTGCTTCTCTGCTGGGCACAGCCCAAGAGCAGGGCATTAACTGTCTCCCTGATGCCCATAAGGGAGACGCCAGGCAGAGCAGAGACATTGGAACCAAGTCCCAGAGCCCAGGTTTCAGCCTGCGGCAGTCCCATTCCAGACCCCAAGTTCTTATGCACGAGCTGGGTTTATGGAGAAAAAAGAAAAGGCTGAAGCAGAGATCTGACCTGGGCCTCAGCCCCAGGAGGAGTGAAGCCTGTAAACAGGGGATTGTCCCCCACAGCCGCTTCCAGACTGAGGATGCTGCTAAAACACATGATAACTAACCTTTCACCAATAAAACTGCATCCTCCTGTACTTGTTTGGATTTCAATAACCTTTCTATTGTAAAAGCAGTTAACCACGATAAAGTTTTGAGAAAAAAATACCATTTTAAAGCCCTTCCAACTCCCATACATTTTCATTTTTCTGGGCTATTCTGTCAGTTTAAGTTTTACACAGTTGTCAGCCCAGCAAAGATGTCCTCATTCTTTTTTTTCAGCTTTCAAGTCGCCAGGTATGGCGGCTCACACCTGGAATCCCAGCACTTTGGGAAGCTGAGGCTGGAGGATGGCTTCAGCACCGGAGTTCGAAGCCCTGGAGCTCGTCATCAGATAACGCAGGTTATTTCCTGCTTTTCACGATAAAGATGGGAGTGCAATGGAGCCTCTTCACTCTGTGCATGGGTGAAATTTCCTGATACTGAATTGCAGAAGCATGATTACCAGTTCATTTTCTTGTCTCTTTAAACATTGCCAGTTCTTCAGTTTACACAAAAGCACATTTCACCTCTACTTTACAAGCACAGATGTACACATGTATGTACACACATGCATATATGTGGGTCTGTATAAACACGCAGAGGCACATACGCTTAGACACTACACATACAGATGTATTTATTCCTACATACTTCTCCAGTACACCCTGCAGGTCAAGGACAATGCCTGCCCCACCCTTAGTCCCACTCAAAGGTCAGCCCTTAAGCAGCTGTGCCTCAGTCCCGGTGTCCACTGGCCAGTTGATTGAACCACCAGTGAATCCAGAGACCAACCTTTGACCTGTGACATCATCTGCCACAAACAGGAGTGTGGACAAGAGCTGCTGAGACAGGGAGGCTGTGAGCTGCAGGCACTGACAGCAAGGAGGCCCAGAGAGAAGCCACTGGGCAGAGCTTGGTTCACGGTGAGTCAAGGTTATGGGGAAGCAGCAGAAATACAAGGACCAGAGCCAGGGTGCAGAGGAAAAGGCAAGACAGGTCACAACGAGGAGAGAACAGAGCAGCCTGTGTGGGGTGGTGAGGGTCACCAGCCTGGGCACTGGAGTGTCACTCTGCGGACTGGCTGACACATGGGGACAACCTGGGGCCCAGGGCAGCCCTCCAGGCTGCATGTGTGGCTCTGTCCTGCGATTCCCTGGGGAGCCCTGGCAGCGTTGGGGCCAGAGGGGCCATCAGTCCTGCATGCTTTGCTCACTATTTGCTTCTGTGCAGCTGTGTTCAAGGGTCTTACGGGGGTCTCCCAGACACAGGATAGAATGTCACATTAGATCAGTTACACCACAGACCCTCACAGAGCCCCTGTGAGCCAGGCCTGGCTTGGGTGCTGGGAACCCCTCTGTAGGTCTCACAGGCCAGGTGAGCCTGACTGGGGACTCGAAGTAGCTAATCCCAGGTTCCCATTTTACAGAAGCAGAAACTAAGGCCCAGAGAGAGCAGCAACTGTTCAGGGTCCCAGACCAAGGTGGGTCAGAGCCAGGATTATCATATACTTTCCAAGCAAATTGCAGGGGCCTGGCTGGGTGTGGTTCGGGGAGATGGGGGTGGCAAAAGGGGACTAACAGCAGGTCTAGGTTCAGAGCCCTGCATCTGGCAGGCCTGGAGAAGCTCCCCCACCCTACTCCTCTCCTTCCTTTTAGTGCTTGAGGAACACAGTGAGGAGCTGATCTGTTTTCCTGTTGTTTTTAATTAAAGTCGCAGCTCTCTGGAGGAGCACAGTCCACCTAGGGAGGAAAGTTGGAGGCCAGCAGCAAACGCCTCCCAGCGCTGGGTAAATGCATTCCTGCGGTAACCGACGTCCCCTGGGGAACCCGGTGGGACCCCCTGAGGAGTGCACCCCCCCCAGATCCGGGTCCCATCAGGGTGCCACCTGCTGCATGGGCCTGAGGTTCGGGCACACAGCAAAGGCACACCCCGTGCTCTTTCTGACGTCGTCCACGGTCAGGCCCTCCCAGAGCTCCGTCAGCGTCAACCCTCTCTTCCTGTGCACGTCAAACACGGCCTTCTCGGTGATGATGCGGTCCACGCACTGCTTCCCGGTCAGTGGCATGGTGCATTTCTCCATGATCTTAGGGATGTTGTCCTTTGTGCAGTGCTCCATGGTGACCACCACTCTGGTCTTCGGACTGGACACCAAGTCCATGGCACCGCCCATGCCTTTCACCTTCTTGCCAGGGATCATCCAGTTTGCCAGGTCGCCGTATCTGGAAACCTGCATGGCTCCGAGCATGGTTAGGTGGAGGTGTCCCCCTCGGATGATGGCGAAGGAGTCGTCGCTGGCGAAGAAGCAGCCCCCGGGAAGCACCGTGACGGTCTGTTTGCCTGCATTGATGACGTCGGCATCCACCTCATCTTCCGTGGGAAACGGGCCCAGGCCCAGGATCCCGTTCTCGCTGTGAAGATGCACGGTCATGCTGGGGCTGATGAAGTTGCTGGCCAGCAGGGGGATGCCTATGCCCAGATTGGCGTACTTGCCGTCCTCAAATTCCAGAGCTGCGCGTCTGATGATGCGCGTCCTGGCTTCCTTTCTTTTCGCCGTCTCCATTTTCCTCTTTCCTGATGTCAAGCGCTCAATTCGTTTCTCGTATTTCTACCCCTTTATCACACGATCTACATAAATGTTTGGAACGTGGATGTCTTCTGGGGGAAAAGTCCCCACATCCACGATCTCTTCCACCTCCACCGCCGTGACGTCTGCAGCTTTGCACATGGGCACGTTGAAATTGCGGGCGCTCCCCCTGAAGACCACGTTTCCTGCCCGGTCGGCCTTCCACCCTTTCACCAGGGCGAAGTCCGCCCGGATGGCGCCCTCCAAAAGGAAGTGGTCGCCTTGGAACTCCCTCACCTCTCGGGGCTGGCTCATGATAGCCCGGTGGCCGTCCGGGGTGTAGCGGATGGGGGCGCCCCCTTCCTGGACCAGGGTCCCGTAGCCCGTGGGGGTGTAGAAGGCGGGTACCCCGGCGCCCCCCGCGCGGATGCGCTCGGCCAGGGTGCCTTGGGGCGTGAGCTCCAGCTCCAGCTCTCCTGCCAGGTACTGGCTCTCGCACAGCGTGTTCTCGCCCACGTAGGAACAGACGATGCGGCGGATCTGCCTGGAGGCCATCAGGAGGCCCAGGCCGAAGTCCTCCACGCCCACGTTGCTGCTGACCACCTGCAAGTCCTTCACGCCGGTCCTGAGCAGCGCGGCGATCAGGTTCTCGGGGATCCCACAGAGCCCGAAGGCCCCGACCATGATGGTCGCCCCGTCAGAGATGTCCTTCACCATCTCCACCGGGTCCGTGTAGAACTTGGCGCGGGGCCGGGACTGGTGGCAGAGAGGCGAGCGCAGCCCTGGGACAGCGCGAGCCCTGAGCAGCCCCGCCGGCGGGGACCCCGCGCCCGAGCGCCGACGCCAGGAGCCGCAGCGCCGCCATGGTCGGCGCGGGTCAGAGGCCAGGAGAGGCGGTGTGCGCCCCGCGTGCGCCCCGGGGTCCGCGTCGCAGAGCAGGGAGGGCGCCCGCGCCCTGACGCACTCCCGCCCAGCAGGTCTCCCCCGCCAGGCGCAGGCTCTAGGCCAGGCCCGCGACCCACCACAGGGAGGGGGCCGCTCCTCCGCTCCGCCCTGGGCTGGGGAGGAGCCCTCGTGTCAGTCCTCCGTGTCCAGCGCACAGGCCCCGGGCGCAGGACAGAGTTGAGGTCAGGCTCCGCGTGGAGGGCACCAGCCAGATCCCCTCCTGCCCCAGTGGAGCCTCAGGCACAAACTCCAACCGCCCCGCCCAAGCTTCCCCGCTCATTAGAGACACCAAATATCTAATGAGCAGGCACTGCTGGGTGAGACCGACGGTCATGACCACCCTCACTGGGCATCACTCTGTGCCAAGCACCCTCCTTTAATCCTGTGACAACACGGAGAGTGAGTGCCCCCCCCCCACTACAGCCCCCCAGAGCTCAGGTTCAGCCCTCACTGTGAGAGTGGGGACACTATCCCTCACCTTCATCAGGAAGGGTCCCCGCTCTGAAGAGTCTCCAGCCTTGTCCTCTGCATCCCCCTGCCCTCTCCACCTCCCCCACTCCAGCTCCCTGCTCCAACTTGTGCGGAATTTTGCAGTTTTCTTCCCTCTGCACAGAATCACTCCATCACCACAGCAGGGTGCAGGCGTCTCCTCACCTGTAAAGGACCTGCCTTGTCCCGGGTTCTCTCCAGCCCCAGCCCATGTCTCTGCTCCCCTTCCCCAGCAAAGGTTCTGGAAAGAGCTGTCTCCTGCCTCCACTGCCTGTCTCCCTCCACCTCCCCAGTCAGACCCACACTCCACGGAGATTTGGGCCATCAACAACCTCTGTGAGGCAAAACCCTCGGTCACTTCTCTGTTCTTGCCTTCAGTGCCCACAGCTGGACACAAACGACAAACCCTTGCATCTGGAAACACTTGACTCTGGCATCTTGGTCACCTCGTCCTCCAGGTGTGCTGCTCCCTCCCTGGCTGGTCTCTGTGGGCTCGCTGTGGCCCCTCCTTGTGAGGTCTCTGGATGTTGGAGGTCCCACTGCTCTGGGCCAGGCCCTCTTTCTTCTCCATCACTACCTCCTTCCCTAGATGATCTGGTCCCACCCCACGCTTTAAATCCACTTACATGCCAGCACTTCCCTCGCCTGGGTCTTCACGCTCACCTGTCCCTGGAATGGCATTTCCATGAGGACCAGTGAGCTCAGTAACATCCCAGGGGGCTCAGTAATATTCCAGCCAAAAAAGAACCCTTGGCCACACAACTCAAATGTGCCCTTCATCTATCTTTCCCCAAAAAGAGAAATCTATTGAAAAAAATCCACTGGTTCCATCCACACATCATTCAGGCTTCCTCCCGTTCCCTCACCTCCTCGCCAGCTATAAGCATGTCCTGACACTGAAATCGACTCATCTTTCTCCATCTCCACTGCTACCAACAGGCCGCTCACAGCGCCCACCTGCACCACTGTGGGGCCCCCACGAGTCTCTGTGACTTCACTCTTGTCCCTCTCAGTCTGCTCTCCCCACTGAAGTCAGGGGGTTCCTTATTTTATGCATATATTCAGTAAAGTTTTAATTTTACAACAGTTAATAGTTACATAAAAATTTGCAAAGGTAGTACAGAGGCTGAGGTGGGAGGATCGCTGGAGCCCAGGAGCTGGAGGTTACCGTGAGCTGCGATTGCGCCACTGCACTCCACCCTGAGCAACAGAGCCAAACCCTGTCTCAAAGAAAAAAAAAACCACACAAGGAGTTCCCATATACCTGGACCCAGTTTCCCCTGGGAAATGTTAATAGTTTAAACTAGTAGGGTACCTTTCTCATAACTAATGGACCAGTACTGGTATCTTATTATTAAGTAAACACCATGATTGATCTGGATTTCCTAACCTTCCCCTAATGCCCTTTTGCTGGTCCAGGATTCCACCCAGGACCCCACATGCACTGAGCTGGTCGTCTTAGGTGCCTCTGGGCTCTTCCAATTTCCCAACCTTCCTTTTTTTTGATGAGCTTGGCGGTTTTGAGAAGTGTTTGCCAGGTATTCTGCGGAACGCCTTTCTCTTTGGGTTTGATGGTCTTCTTGTGGTTGGACTGGGGTTTCGGGTTCACAGCGGGGGGGGCCTCTGAAGCTCAGTGGTCTGCTCCTTCCCTTACACCCAGTGCACATGCCAGCCCCGTGCCGGTCACTGCAGTGGGGCTTCCTCACCTGGCTGAGGTGCTGCGCGTCAGGTACCCCACGCCCTGTCCACAGGGCACTTTCAGGAAGCAAGTCATTGTGCGGCCCACGGAAGGGGTGGGGAGCTCTGCTCCACCCTGAGAGGGGGGCATCTCAGAGGGTTCTCTTTTAAAACCTGAATCAGATCCTGTCGTCCACCACTGCTACTAAATAAAATCAACGACGCTAAGAACCTCACCGCCTGGCCCTGGTTCACCCTGACTCAGAATGGCCCCTGGGACCCCCGCCCTCACCGCTGCTCCATGGCGCCCCCTTGCCGGGCCTCAAACATGCCCATCTCATGCCCACTTTGGCCTTTGTCTTCCTACTGCCTGGCATAAAAGAGGCTCTCCCCAATTTCACCTGTGGAATGAACAAGGGCATGAATCCCCATCCTACAGAAGAGAAGACAGGGTCTGGAAAGGTAAGTCCCAGCCAAGGTCACTGAGGCAGGGCACTGCCGAGCTGGGCTTCAAACCCAGCCTCCTGGCCTCAGTGTCTGAGGATACAGCCACTTCCCCTCCTTCCCTTCCCAGGACAGAAACTCCCAGGGTGGAGGCTGCTCCGTGGGAGGAACCGCCTGCCTCCTGGGAAGCAGAGGGAGAGGAGGGAGCGCCCCCACTGGGCCAGACCTTGTGCCTTGGACCTCAGTGACCCTTGCAGCGGGCACAGCTGGTGAGGCCGGGAGCCCAGGGCCACAGGAAGCTGCTGCCTGTGCTGGCACAGAGAAGCCCCAGGGGCTGCTCCCACAGAGCCCCCAGCCTCACCGTCCTCAGTCTCCACATAGAGGCGGAGTCCCAGGTCCTTGTGACGCTTCAGCAACCAGCGGTCACTGGCTGCTGTGACGTCCAGCACCAGCCAGCCCTCGTCCCCAGCTCGGAGCGTCTGAAGATCCAAAAAGAACAAGTCAGACTCCCTGTGGACACGAAAGAACAATTAACCGGCGGCCGGCACAGCTGCCTCTGTGTCTCCAGGACCCGCTGGGGGCCGTCACCGGGGCATCTCCTACCTGACTCTGCCTGTGCCCCTTCTGAGCCTCATCTCACCGCCTCAGCCCACAGAGGTGTACACATGAGGAAACTGAGGCTCAGTGGTTCAATGAGCTGTTCAAGTCCCCATAGCCAGGATGGCAGGGCAGGGACTTGAAGGCAGGACTGTCACTGGGGCTCTTCCCGCAGTGCAGGGGGCTCGGGCCAAGCATCTTTCCCGTCTTTGAGGGTCTCTTTCGGGTCCTCTGGGAAGTGTTCCACCAACCCCCACTCCCTGCTGGGTTGCCTTGACCATGAGACTGTGAGGCGGGCAGGGGCAGGGGCACCTGGGCCAAGGGGAAGGCACCTGTTGGCCTGCTCCTGGACCACCTGGAACATGCTGACGTGGAGGGTCCTGTTGAGCAGGTGGATGCTGGGCACCTTGTAAATCCGGAACTCCGCAGCTGTGACCGCCTCCCCATCCGGGATCTGGGTCAGGTCAAAGCGGAACTCCTTCCAGTGGGGCTCCCGGTGGCCCAGGGCATGATCTCGCTCCACTAGAAGACAAAGCAGAGCTGGGCTGGCACTTGGAATGGCTCGGACTTTGGAGTGGGCAGAGCTGGTGTGAGCCACCGCCCCCAGCCACCCACCACTCAAGGTGGAGGGGACCCAGGGAGGCCTGGCGGGGCCGGTTTCCTTTTGTGCAAACGTTTGTTCCAGGCTTGGTCCCAGGGAGCAGACAGGGCTGAGAGGCCCTGCAGCCAGGCTCAGCCTGAGCCCTGCACCTGGCTGGTGCTCAACAGACCCCAGGCTCCAAACCCCAAACTCCCATTGCGCCCCTTCTCGGTCTGGCTGGTCCTGGGACCCGGAGATGAGACAGAGGAGGGAGCCTCCTCTGGGAGCTTCCAGGCTAAAGGGAAGATGGACATTGGACCCAAGGCAGAAAAGGGCCCCGGCCCTGCAGGGAAACCTGGTAGACAGGGACAAAACCGACATCACTGAAGGCATCTCGGGGGACACGAGCCATCCAGAGCCTGCCCACTGCCTGGATGGGAGGTGTGGCAGGGGAGGGCTCAGGGCTGACAGCTGAGCTGGGCTGAGGCATGAGTGCAAATCTGCCATGGGTCAGGGAGACGGGCCCTGCAGGGGCTGGCCAGCCAGGGCAGAGGGCCAGAGCAGAGGGGCCTGAGGGCAGGGCAGGGAAAGCAAGCACCAGGAAACAGCAGAGGGCAGGAGACTGACGTTTCCTTTCTGGAACAAGGTGGAGGAGGAAGGAGGGAAACGTGGAAAGGAACAAGAAAAACCAGGGCAGGAGTGACAACTCCCGGAGAGGCCAGTCAGGTGCTGGGGAAGTCGGAGGGTCTCACTGGGTGATGGGATCTGAGCAGGTGGCATCTGAACTGGCTTTGAAGGGTAGGATGGGGTCTTGGTAGGTGGAGAAGGTGGCGGGGAGGGTGCTCTAGGGAGAGGGGACCTCACATGCGCAGGGGTGGAGGCGCCCACAGGTCGGCAATGCTGGGGACAGCACATGAGCTCTGCTGCGGCCTGCCTGCTGAGGGTGCCAATCCCGGGCCAGGAGCCTGGGCTGCGCTTCTGGCCAGTGGGGAGCACAGGGGATGGGGGCAGCAGGGGGGCGGCGTGGGGGGCGGGGAATTAGAAGACACGGTGGAGGCGGTGGAGGCGAGGGTAGAGGCCAGGCTGGAGGTGAGATGGGCGGCAGGGCCCCGTGGCGGGGGCTGGCCTGACAGTCAAACAAATGCCACAGTTGCGGAATAAAGCCCACATTTCCCCAGGTGTCCGGAAATACCCAGGATGCTATATTTAGAGCAGTCTCACTTTAGCCTCCTGTCCCTCTCAAACTCTAGAAATCTGTGTTTCCGGAAAGCAGGGGTGGGAGCCGCCCAGTGCCTTCCCCAAAACCCAACACTGAGATTTCAATGATATGTTTGTGAGTCTTTTTAAAAATTCTCTCTGGTTACTGGGCTCAGTGACCACAGTCAGGTTTGGAAAAGCACCAGGCTGTGCGGGCCGAGGCGGATGTGGGGAGCACTTCCTGTCCTTGCGGTGGGGACCTGGTCCAGCCATGGGCAGGCGAACAGCTGTGTGGGGCGGGGGATGGGGCCAGAAATGTGTGGGCAGGAGGTGGCCGCTCATCCCAGCCCAGGACGGAGAAGAAAAGAACTTGCCTTGTTCCACAGCACCTGAGGGTGCTGGGCACGCCACAAAAGCCCGCCTGAGAGCCGGGCTGCTCAGGTGCCGTGACGCAGGCGACGATCTCTCCCCGTAGGCAGAGATCACTGATGGCAGAGTTCTGGACCTCCTCCCATGAATATCTATGTACGTGTGCTCTCTTCCCTAACACACTCACACAACATGACTTGGGTGACAATTTCAGTGGGTTCAGGATCTGCAGACCCTGCTGTGTTACATGGCTGGGTAAGAATCCCCCATTTGCAAGACGAAATCAGTCCACGCTGTTGGCTGTCACAGGGCATGCAACAGTGACGAGCAGCTCACTCGCGGCTTCTCCTGTCCACTTTCAAAGCATGGCTGTGTGCTTGTGTCCCAGGGCACAGCAGGGCTGCCGGGTGGGTCCTGGGGCTCACTGGTATCCCTGTCGGCAGGCCACATGCTGACTTCATGTGGGATCCGAGGACTGAGGGAACAGCCCACAAACCCATCAGCTCTGTGGGGACGCCCGTGCTCTGTGGCCTCCCTCCCTGCCTGACCTGGGGGTCTACCCAGGCTGACTCAAGAGTTTTGTTCAACTGAACCGACCCGAGTTCCAAACTTCCCCGCTGTGGGCTTGTGAAATCGATAAACCACCCAGGAATTCCAGCACAGGAAACTGCCTCCCCTGGCTGTTCCAGGCAAGCCTGGAAGTTGGGAAATTTTTAGGAAAATAATGATTTTTATCAGAAACTGATAAAACTTCCTGGGGTGTGACACTGAAATAGGCATTACCGTGACCGGGTGAAGGGACTGCCCTTTCTTTGCTGGAGCTGTGTGGGTCTGCAGCTGGCCAGTGGTTGTACCTTTGGATAGAAAAGATATTTCTCAAAAGCTGGGGCTGAGGAAGAGCATTTGTTGGGACCCAGATTTTCCCCTATGAAGGTTCGTGGGCAGATAGCCCCTGCTTTAGTGGCTAAGAGAGCATTGGAAGGGTAGATTCTCTGGCCAGTAGCTGGGTTCCTGGCCCCAGCCCTGACCGTGTGAGCAACCTGTGTGACCTCAGTCTCCTTGTCTGCAAAGTGGGGATTCTGTCCTTCCCACCCAGGGCTGTGAACAGGCAGGGGCCATGGGATAGGAGGGCAGCCATGGCTCTGGCGGTTAACAGCTACTTTTCCAACTTAAAGTATCAAAGTGACAAACATCCAGCCAGGACCATCAGGAGGCCATGTCTGAAACTCAGCGGCCATGGTGGGGAAAGGGAGATGTTCAGTTTTCTCTTTTTCTTTTCCTTTTTGAGACGGAATCTCACTCTGTCGCCCAGGCTGGAGTGCAGCGGCACTATCTCAGCTCACTGCAAGCTCCGCCTCCCGGGTTCACGCCATTCTCCTGCCTCAGGCTCCCGAGTAGCTGGGACTACAGCTGCCTGCCACCACGCCTAGCTAATTTTTTGTATTTTTAGTAAAGATGGGGTTTCACCGTGTTAGCCAGGATGTTCTTGATCTCCTGACCTCGTGATCCACCCATCTCGGCCTCCCAAAGTGCTGGGATTACAGGCGTGAGCCATTGCGCCCGGCCAGTTTTCTTTTTTTCTAAATAAAAGTGTGGAATGAGAGGAAATACACCATGGAAATCTAGCAGTTCAACTTCCAGGTGCTTCCTTTTCACCTGCCTGACCTTTGTCAAGGCACTTAACCTTCTGGGCTCAGTGTCCACGCCTGCAAAATAACACTTTGAAACAGGGTCAAATGAAAATGATGAAGAGCAAGGTTTGTTGACTGTAACCAGTTCTTGGTTTCAGTCCAGCGAATGCTTCTCCCACACTATTCGGGAACATTTCCTTGTCAGTGAATGCCCAGCCCCCACCTTCCCATAGAATCAAGGTCTGGAATCTCCCAAAGATGCCTGGCTGAGCGGCCACACCTCAGCAATGCCACTGGGACGGTCCCCCAGTTCTGGCTCAGACAGAAAGTACCAAATACAATCTCCTCCCACGTTCCCACATGTGGAAACAGAACCCTGACTCCTCGCTGGGCTCCTTCCGCTACTGTGGACCACCTCCGTCTGATGCTGTGAAAAGGGGCATAAAAACCATGCTGGAATTGGCCAAAAGCGCTCGAGGCCTCTTGACAGGCCCTCAATACACAGCATGAAATGCCTGCTGCTGCCTCCCAGCGGCTGCTGATTTGAGGGTCCACGGAGGGAATTCCTGGGAAAGGCCTAGGTCTGCACAACGTGATTTCTTGGGTTTTCCCAGTAAAATTCTGCTGCCAGTTGTAGGGTTGGGAAGCTCATTCCAGGGCTCCCTGTCAGATTCAGATAGGCTGGGAGGCCCGTGCGGGAGATGCTGTCTGTCAGGCCAATGTCCTGATCCCAGTCATCTGAGATACATCCTGCCAGGAATCCCCTCTCCATGGTGGCCCCGGGAGGAGCCACTGATGTGTGGAGCAAGGTTTCTGGGCAGCACATTTATTTCCCCTATCTGCAAAATCTGGGACAGGGATCCTATTTTTGAGCATCCCATAATTTCACTTTTGGGCATGAAGGAGGAGGTTCTGTCTTTGTTGCCTTCTCATGATCTGAAGGCTTTATAAGAACACTGACTTTTCCTCATTCATTTTTCCTGGTCACAGCCAGGAATATGAATTAATTCATTATTCAGTACATTTTAAAGCAGTACTAATGGTGCACAAGTCATTATTTAGGTGCAGGAGACACTGCGGTAAGCAAGGTGGGGCAGCTCCTGTCCCCATGGGGTTTACAGGCTTGCAGGGAAGTAAGATAACAAACATGGGCCGGGCGCGGTGGCTCAAGCCTGTAATCCCAGCACTTTGGGAGGCCGAGACGGGCGGATCACGAGGTCAGGAGATCGAGACCATCCTGGCTAACACGGTGAAACCCCGTCTCTACTAAAAAAATACAAAAAACTAGCCGGGCGTGGTGGCGGGCGCCTGTAGTCCCAGCTACTCGGGAGGCTGAGGCAGGAGAATGGCGGGAACCCGGGAGACGGAGCTTGCAGTGAGCTGAGATCCGGCCACTGCACTCCAGCCTGGGCGGCAGAGCGAGACTCCGTCTCAAAAAAAAAAAAAAAAAACAAAAAACAAACATGAAAGTTAACAAACAAGATCAGCCTATGTGCTAAGTGCTAGGAAGTACACAAAGATGGGGGGACTGGGAATAACACAGGGAGTGTGGGGGCTGCCTTATTTATGTTTTTAACTGGATTTTGAAATACTTTAGGATTATTTACATCTAAAGAGAAATGGCATGAACAGTGCAGACTTTCCATTCTTTCCCTGATAGCTTCCCCTAATGATAGCTTCTTACATAACCAATCTGTAGTATAAGAAAATCAGGAAATTGGGGGGATGGGTACGGTGGCTCACGCCTGTAATCCCAGCACGTTGGGAGGCTGAGGAGGGTGGATCATGAGGTCAGGAGTTCAAGAGCAGTCCAGCCAAGATGGTGAAACCCTGTCTCTACTAAAAATACAAAAATTGGCTGGGTGTGGTGGTAGGTGCCTGTAATCCCAGCTACTCGGGAGGCTGAGGCACAGAACTGCTTGAACCTGGGAGGTGGAGGTTGCAGTGAGCTGAGATCGCACCACTGCACTCTAGCCTGGGTGACAGAGTGAGACTCCGTTTCAAAAAAAAAAAAATAGGAAATTGATACTGTTAACTAAATCCAGACTTTTCTCTAATTTTACCAACTGTCCTACTAATATCTTTTTCTGCCAAGGATTCAATCTAGGATCCCATGTTATTGATACATTAATACCTTTAGTGTCATTTCCCCTGGGGCCCCTCTGATGTGACTATTCCTCAGTCTTTCCTTCCCTTTCAACCTTGACACTGTATTTTTTTTTTTTTTTTTTTTTTTTTTTGAGACATGGTTTTGCTCTGTCACCCAGACTGGAGTGCAGTGGCACAGTCACAGCTCGCTGCAGCCTCAACCACCTGGGCTCAGGTGATCCTCACAGTTCAGCCTCTCGGGTAGCAGGGACCACAGGTATACCCCATCATGCCCAGCTAAGTTTTTAAAAAATTGTTTATTGAGACAAGGGCTCACTATGTTGCCCAGGCTGGTCTTGAACTCCTGGGCTCAAGCAGTCCTCTTGCCTTGGCCTCCCAGAGTGCTGGGATTACAGGCATGAGCCACCATACCTAGCCTTGATACTTTTGAAGAGTGCTGGTCAGTTATTTGTAGCACGCCCCTCAATTTGGGTTTGTCACATGTTTTCTCAAGTTTGAATTAAGTTATGGATTTTGGAGAATACCACAGAAGTGTGTGGGGGAAAGAGAGATCAGACTGTTCCTGTGTCTATATAGAAAAAGGAAGATATAAGAAACTCCATTTTGGCCGGGCGCGGTGGCTCAAGCCTGTAATCCCAGCACTTTGGGAGGCCGAGAAGGGCGGATCACGAGGTCAGGAGATCGAGACCATCCTGGCTAACACGGTGAAACCCCGTCTCTACTAAAAAATACAAAAAACTAGCCAGGCGAGGTGGCGGGTGCCTGTAGTCCCAGCTACTCGGGAGGCTGAGGCAGGAGAATGGCGTAAACCCGGGAGGCGGAGCTTGCAGTGAGCTGAGATTCGGCCACTGCACTCCAGCCTGGACCACAAAGCAAGACTCCGTCTCAAAAAAAAAAAAAAAAAAAAAAAAAAAAAGAAACTCCATTTTGATCCGTACTAGGAAAAATCCTTCTGCTTTGAGATGCTGTTAATCTGTAACCCTAGCCCCAACCCTATGCTTGCAGAAACATGTGCTGTATTGACTCAAGATTTAATGGATTTAGGGCTGTGCAGGATGTGCTTTGTTAAAAATGTGTTTGTAGGCAGTACACTTGGTAAAAGTGATCCCCATTCTCCAGTCCTGAGTACCCAGGGACACAACGCACTGCGGAAGGCCCCAGGGACCTCTGCCCAAGAAAGCCTGGGCATCGTCCAAGGTTCCCCCTACTGAGACAGCCTGAAATACGGCCTTGTGGGAAGGGAAAGACCTGACCATCCCCCAGGCTGACACCCATAAAGGGTCTGTGCTGAGGAGGATTAGTGAAAAGAGGAAGACCTCTTTGAAGTTGAGATAAGAGGAAGGCATCTGTCCCCTGCTTGTCCCTGGGATTGGAATGTCTCGGTGTAAAACCCAATTGTACATTCTATTTACTGAGATAGGAGAAAATCACCTTATGGCTGGAGGTGAGACATGCTGGCAGCAATACCGCTCTTTACTGCATTGGGGCGTTTATGTAAAGTCAAACATAAATCTGGCCTATGTGCACATCAAGGCACAGCACCTTTCCTTAAACTTCTTTATGACACAGAGTCCTTTGCTCACATGTTTTCCTGCTGACCCTCTCCCCACCATTACCCCATAGTCCTGCCACATTTCCCTCACCAAGATGGTAGAGATAGTGATCAATAAATACTGACGGAACCAGTGCCGGTGCGGGTCCACCGTATGCTCAGCTCTGGTCCCCTGGGCCCACTTTTCTTCCTCTGTACTTTGTCTCTGTGTCTTATTTCTTTTCTCAGTCTCTCATCTCCACCTTTTGAGAAATACCCACAGGTGTGGAGGGGCAGGCCCCCTTCATCTGGCGCCCAACATGGGGCTTGAACCCGTGACCCTGAGATTAAGAGTCTCATGCTATACTGACTGAACATGCTGGCGGCAATACTGCTCTTTACTGCATTGAGATGTTTGTGTAAAGTCAAACATAAATCTGGCCTACGTGCACATCAAGGCACAGCACCTTTCCTTAAACTTATTTATGACACAGAGTCCTTTGCTCACATGTTTTCCTGCTGATCCTCTCCCCGTCATTACCCTATAGTCCTGCCACATCCCCCTCACCGAGATGGTAGAGATAGTGATCAATAAATACTGAGGGAACTCAGAGACCAGTGCCGGTGCGGGTCCTGTGTATGCTGAGTACCGGTCCCCTCAGCCCATTTTCTTCCTCTATACTTCGTCTCTCTGTGTCTTATTTCTTTTCTCAGTCTCTCGTCTCTACCTTTCGAGAAATACCCACAGGTGTGGAGGCACAGGCCCCCTTCAAAGTGATATGCCCTTCTCAGAGCATCAAATGGGACAATATATACCAATCTGTCTTATTACTAGTGGCATGAACTTTGATTCCCTGGTTACTGTGGTGTCTGCCAGGTTTCTCCACTGTAATGTCACGATTTTTCATTTTGTAAATAATAAATATCATGAGGAAAATACTTTTTTTGTTTTGTTTTGTTTTGTTTTTTGAGACAGAGTCTCACTCTGTCGCCCAGGCTGGAGTCCAGTGGTGTGATTGTGGCTTACTGCAGCCACAACCTCCCAGACTCAAGTGATCCTCCCATCTCAGCCTCCTGAGCAGTTAAGACTATAAGCAGGCCAGGCGCAGTGGTCCCTGCCTATAATCCCAGCACTTTGGGAGGCTGAGGCAGGTGGATCACGAGGTCAGGAGATTGAGACCATACTGGCCAACATGGTGAAACCTCATCTCTACTAAAAACAAGAAATTAGCCAGGTGTGGTGGCACATGACTGTAGTCCCAGCTACTCAGGAGGCTGAGGCAGGGGAATCGCTTGAACCTGGGAGGTGGAGGTTGCAGTGACCCAAGATTGCACCACTCCATTCCAGCCTGGGATACAGAAAGAGACTCTGTTTAAAAAAAAAAAAAAAGACTGTAAGCGTAGTACCACCATGCCTGGCCTGCCTAATTTATTTTTTTGTAGAGATGAACTCTCACTATGTTGCCCAGGCTGGTCTTGAACTCCTGGCTCACCTTGCTGGGATCATAGACATGAGCCAATAGTGATTTTCTTTCTTTTTCATTTTTTGAGACAGGGTCTCACTTGGTCACCTACGCTGCAGTGCAGTGATGCAACCTCAACCTCCCAGGGCTTAAGGGATCCTCCCACCTCAGCCTGTCGAGTAGCTGGGACTACAGTCATGCACTACCACACCTAGCTAATTTTTTGTATTTTTTGTAGAGATGGGGTCTTGCTGTTTTGTCCAGGCTGGAATAGTGATTTTCTATTTCCTTCTTTCCTTGTACATGTATTAATTGGAATTCTTTTTAAGGGAAGATTTGTTCTTTCTTCTACATTTATTTATTTATTTAAATATTTATTTTAAGACAGAGTCTTGCTCTGTTGCCCAGGCTGGAGTGCAATGGCATGATCTCGGCTCACTGCAACCTTTGCTTCCCAGGTTCAAGTTATTCTCCTGCCTCAGCCTCCTGAGTAGTTGGGACTACAGGTGTGCACCACTATGCCTGGCTAATTTTGTATTTTTTTCAGTAGAGACAAGATTTAACCATATTGGTCAGGCTGGTCTCGAATTCCTGACCTCAGGTGATCTGCCCACCTTGGCCTCCCAAAGTGCTGGGATTACAGGTGTGAGCCACTGTGCCCAGCCTAATTATTTATTTATATCATTATGGATTCAAAGGTGTTTATTTTATTCTATGGGCTATATCTCATACTGTTGTTATTTATTTCATTGCTCAAATTGTTCTACTTTTGGCCACTGGCAGCTCCTTCAGGTTGGCTCCTGTGTCCTTCTGACCACCCCCACCATCCTTTTCTGAGCACTTCTAACTGGCACCACAAGATGCTCTAGGTGCATCCTGGGAGTTCCCATCCCCACCCCTGGAATCAGCCATTTCTGCAAGGAGTTCTGTTTTGTTTTGTTTCCTTTTAGGAGAGATATTTAGAAACCAAGATTTGGGCACTGGGCTGCTCACTGTCCTGGAGTGTCAATACTTTTAGGCCCTTTTAGTGGACAAAGCTAGGATATATGTGTGTACATTAATGTGTGCAAAAACACACATCTGTATGTATCTGTTTTTATAAATATATTTTGTAAATATCTGAGGTCATACTGACATCTCCAATTCCAGTCCAGTGCGGGGTTTCCTTTTCTTTCCTTTTTCTTTTTTTTGAGACAGAGTCTCACTTTGTTGGCCAGACTGGAGTGCAGTAGCGCGATCTCAGCTCACTGCAACCTCTGCTGCCTGCGTTCAAGCGATTCTCCTGTGTCAGCCTCCCGAGTAGCTGGGATTACAAGTGCCTGTCACTGAGCCCAGCTAACTTTTGTATTTTTAGTAGAGACAGGGTTTCACCATCTTGGCCAGGCTGGTCTTGAACTCCTGACCTTGTGATCCACCCGCTTCGGCCTCCCAAAGTGCTGGGATTACAGATGTGAGCCACTACACCCGGCCCAGTGTGGGGTTTCTTTAGATGTGATGTTTGAGAAGGCCTCATGAGTAAGATACTCTAAGATCAGACCTGAACACTTCTGGGCATTGCTGGCAGGAATGCAAAGTGGCACAATCCCTAGGGTGGGAAATCTGGCAATAATCTAGCAAAATGATACATGCTGTGACTCAGAAACTGTACTTCTAAGAAAATGTCCCAGCTGGCTGTGATGGCTTATGCCTGTAACCCCATCACTTTGGGAGGCCAAGGCAGGAGGACCACTTGAGGGCAGGAGTTCAAGATCAGTCTGGGGCAACGCAGGGAGACCCTGTCTCTAGAAAATTTTTTAAAATTAGCCAGGCATCAGAGGTTGCAGTGAGCTGAGATCACGTCACTGCACTTTAGCTCTTTGTTTTGAGGCAGAGTGAGAAGAGACCCTGTCTCAAAACAAAACAAACCAACAAAATTAGCCAGGCACGATGGCACTTTGCCTATAGTCTATTCAGGAGGCTGAGGTAGGAGAACGGCTTGAGCCTGGGAGGTTGAGACTGCAGTGAGCTGTGATTGCACCATGGCACTCCAGGGTGAGACTCTGTCTCAAAAAAAGAAAAAGAAAAAAGCAAGGTGAACAGTACAGATAATATACCCCTTGCTACAGTTTGGATGTGGTCTATCCCCGACAAAACTCACAATGAAATTTAATCCCCAGTGTGGCTGTGATGGGAGGTGGTACCTAGTGGGAGGTGTCTGGTCATGGGGGTGAATCCCTCACAGACTAATGCCATGGTGGAGGGGGCCAGTGGGTGAGTTCTCCCTCTCAGGGGAATGGATTAGTTCCCCAGACGGGGGAGGCTGTTAAAAAGTCTGGCTTGCTCTCTTGCTTCCTCTCACCACTTGCTCTCTTTGCACACACCCACTGTCCTGCCACTTTCTGCCATGAGTTGAAGTAGCCTGAGGCTCTCACCAGATGCAGCTGCCTAGCCTTGAGCCTTTCAGCCAGTAGCCGCATTTCGGCTGGGCACGGTGACTTATACCTGTAATCCCAGCACTTTGGAAGGCTGAGGTGGGTGGATCACCTGAGGTCAGGAGGTCAAGATCAGCCTGGCCAATGTGGTAAAATCCCATCTCTACTAAAAATACAAAAAATTAGCCAGGTGTGGTGGCAGGCACCTGTAGTCCTAGCTACTTGGGAGGCTGAGGCAGGAGAACTCCTTGAACCCAGGAGGTAGAGGTTGCAGTGAGCTGAAATTGTACCATTGCACTCCAGCCAGGGTGACAGAGCAAGACTCTGTCTCAAAAATAAAATAAAATAAAATAAAATAAAATAAACCTCTCTTTTTTTTTTTGTAAATTACTCAGTCTTAGGGAGTCTGTTACAGCAACACAAGACAGAATAAGACAACCTTGTATCTAATAAAGGGTGAGCCCATCATCATCACCACCATCAAACACGGGTCACCTTGAACAGGTTTCTCAGTTGTGGCACCACTGACGATGTGGGCCGGATAATTCTTTGTTGTAGGGGCTCTTTTGTGTGCTGCAGGATGTTTAGCAGCATCCCTGGCCTCCGCCCCTTAGCTGACAGCAGCACTCCCTTCCCCTCTTCATTTACACAACTCAAAATGTCTCCAGATATTGTCAAATGTTTCCTGGGAGGCAAGATTGTCAGTAGTGGAGAAACTCTGCCTTTCAAAAGTGCTAGGGATCCATTCATTAGTCTAAAACCTGGGAAGTAAGGGGAAAATACCCTCGACTGTGGGAGAAGGAACCAGTCGTGTGAAGAGGAGGACGGCCTTCTAGGCAGAGGGAACAGTGGATACAAAGGCCCTGCATGTTCGAGAAACATCAAGGAGGCTGGTGTGGCTGGAATCTAGTGGTCAGGGGGCTGAAGTGTGTGAGAGGAGGTTGCAGTGACAGGCAAGGCCAGTCCATCTCCAAGAAATCCTGTTTCTAGCCTCCAAGAACTCAGCACAGTGATTCAAAGAGGCCCTGTGACCTGGGAAGAACTTCAAAACTTCAGTTGCTGCCAACCAATGTTGTGACAGTCCATGACCTTGGGAGGTGAGAAGTCACTTGGGCCACAGTGTGCCTATAGAGCTTTCTGCAGCCAACAGGGACTGGTGACAGCCAGTTCCATTGAGACACACCGGCTGGGGGGCTTGGCTCAGAATCCAGGACAGACAATGCCACCCCACGGAGAGGCACATGGGAGGCAGAAAAGGTTACTTCTGCACCACCTCACCATGGCTCTGGGAAAATAAACCATCAGAGAGCCCTCAGCCTCCGCCTCCAGCCTCGGATAAAGCAACCTCCGGATCCTGCTCTTCCAGGAAAGGCCACTGGGGGCAGGAGGTGGCCTTCACCGGGCATGGCCACCAGCCACTCCAGGCTAGGCCTCCAGATGCCAAACTCTGCGACCCTCAGCCCAGCATCAACAAGGGCTCTAGCTATTTTTGTGCCCTGGGTAATTCAGTCTCACTCAGACAACCTAAATCTGTCTTATTTCTGACCAAAAAGTGAGACTTCAAAAGACACCCTCATCCTCCAGCTCAGAACAGACTCCTGTGGCCTGTGACTGGTCCCACCTCCCCTCAGACCCTCCCCAGCCCCGAAGGGCCCACAGGAAGAGTGTCCCAGGGCCCTCCCTGCGCTGGCCCTGCCATCTGTCCCTCGGGCCTCTTGTGCCTTCTGCCTGCAGACGCCTCCCGCAGAGTCCCTCCTGGAAGCTGCTCTCCCCAGGCGGCCCCGTCCCTCTCAGTCCGGCTGAGAAGCCTCCCAGTCCTCAGACCCCAGGCAGGTCAGGCTTTCAACCTCTCCTGGCCCCCATGCCAGGGCTTGCTGTCTCTGGTTCAGCTGTTCCTCTGGACAGCGAGCCCTTGGAGGGCCAGGACGGAGCCACGTGGGTGGATATGGGAGACTTGCATGTTGGCTCATCGGCCGCTGTGTTCCAGGGCTCTAGAGCGGGGGTGCCCCAGCGCCTTCTTCCCAAGGGCCTCTTGTCCCCAGGACAGCGGCTCAGAGCCCTTTGGGCTGGGTATCACTGCCAGTCCGGGTGTGGCTACCATGTCCCTGTGTGACTCTATCAGAAGCCACCGACATTCCTGACTGCTGTGGACCTGCCTCCTCTCCCGGCCTGGCCCCTGAGGGTGGACAGTGGCTCCCCCAGAGCCTGGGGTGCCTGGGCCGGGCTGGTCTGGCTTGTCCCACAGGCAGCAAAGGCTGGGGGGTGCCCCATTTCAGACCCAAAACAAGACTTGGGCCCCACAGCCTCTGCAGGCCAAGGGAGGGCGGGACTCATGACCCGTTGGTTCTGCGTCCTGAAGGGGCTTCTCCCACCCAGAAATCTCAGCACCACCTCCAGGCAGGCCCAGGCCTCCATGCTGAGGTATTTCCAGCCGGGTCTCATCACTGGCTTGCTTCAAGGGCTGTTTCCATAAATGGTGCTGCTCTCATAATTACCGGTCCAGGCCTCAGACAGCTCTGGACCCCAAATTAAAAGGGAACACCCACACATACCACCACATCAAGCCCGCCAAGGCCAAGAATAGATCCCAGGAGATGTGAGCAAGAAAGATGCAATTCCTCCAGTGAAATCCCAGGAAAGAACTGAACTGTGGGAATTTTCCAGAAAGAAGTGGTCACAGTGACACATCCTCTCTTGCCTGTGGGAAAGAGGTTCCGGGAGGAGGGGGGCTGGGTGCACCTCCCCACCCTGTGCCTCACCCCGGAGGAGCCCCCATCAGCAGGCAGGGGGTGGGCACATTCTTCGGTCAGAGCTGGAAAGGCCTTTGGGCAACCCTGCAGAGATGGGGAAACTGAGGCCAAGGGGGGCAGAGGGTTTCCAGGGTTAGATTAGAGGCCCGTGTCAGATTAGAGGCCCGTGATGTGGATGTTCACACTTGGGGCCAGTGTGAAACGAGTGGCCCTGGAGTTCAATGGGACATACTGGGATGGGGGTCACCCGTCAACAAGGCCCTCCTGTCAATAGACACCCGAGAATGCCTGTGAAGCCACCTTCCTCCTGGCGGGGCCCTGTGGGGACTCGGGGTCCCAGGGGAGGGCCCAGGGAGCTGTGGCACCCATAGTTGGCCCCCACACAGACAGGGAGGGCTGGCCCCACTCTGTCCCATCTGACCAGGCCCAGGCTCCTCCTGGCTCTCCCTGCCTCCTGCTGGGTTCCTCTTTCCCTCAACTTCCTGCCACAGGGGTGGGGGGGGGGCAACGAGGGGGGCAAAGGGTGGGGGGGCAAAGGGTGGGGGGGCAGGGGCGGGGGCAGGGAAGAGTCAGACTTGGTCGTGTTCTCAGGTTGTTCAGGGGCTGCTGAGAAGTATGAGAAAGAGGGGTTAGGTGTGCCCCTGGGTCACACAGGCAGAAAGCGACTAGAATCCTAAGAGAAGTGCATGCAAGGCAGGTGGGGCTTCTGCCTGGAAAGAGCCTGTCCCTGTGGGATTGTGGGGTAGGAGCAGAGAGATTTATGGAAACCCTGACCCACCTTCATTTAAAAGTGGGTGGAGTTTTCACAAGCAAAAATGGAGGTAAGTGTATTCTATGAAGGAGCTACCCAATGAGCAATGGTACAGAAGTGGGGCGCGGTCAGCACCCATTTGTGAAGTTCCTTCTGTGTGTCAGCCTCCAGCTGGCTACACTGCATGCAACCCCGTGAGGCTGGCTCACTTACCTTGTCTCAAAGGTGTGGAAACTGAGTTTGAGGGACTTGAAGCAAGCTGCTCAGCATCGCACAGCTCTCAAATGGCACACGCAAGATTAAAATTCCCACTTTAATATATCCACAGAGGGACGTGGGTAAAAGTGTTCAGAACAACCCGAATGTCCCTAACAATGGATGGACTGTGGCATGTATATTCATGCAATGGAATACAACTCAGTTAGGAAAGAAAGAACTACAGATACAACAACATGGAGGAAAATGGAAACAGAAGTATGCTGAGTCAAAGACTAGACTCAAGAGTATGCACTGTAAGATTCCATTTATGTGAAGTTCAAAGAACAGGCCATGGCAATGAAGATCAGAAAGTAGATGCTGGAGGGACTGTCTGGTAGGAATGGGGCTCCCCAGGGGCACCCAAGTTACATGCTTCTGCAGAATCTGAATTTTGTAGAATGAGCATGCATTATTTCTATAAATCCCCCCAAAATAAAAATACTTTAACAACAGGCTTCTTAGCTTACAACACACATTCACGTTTAGTTCAATTTGACAGCACTTACTGCATCTAATGATAGGCCGGGACCTGGTGGACGCAGCTGCTATGTCTGACATGGAGACAGGGAGACGACCCACTGTGTGGCCTTGGGAAAACCACCTAACTGCTCTGAGCCTCATTCTCTTCTCTTTCAAACACAGATGTGACGGCAATTGTGAGATACAAATGACGGAACAGATGCGGAGGTTCTGGGCACATGGGCATTGCTGGGTATCATCTCACACAAGCCCGGAACAGCCCCATAAGATGAGTATCTCCATTTTACAGAGGAGGAAACTGAGGCTTGGGGAGGTTGACTGGAAAGCCCAGATCACACTGAGATCAGGTGTCGGTGTCAGCATGCAAATTCCGTGTGTGTGGGTCTCAGGTCAGAAACCCCCAATCTAGCCCTATCTGTCTCGCCATTGTTCAGCCCCTCCTGTTTCCAGGAGCCCTAATTACCTTTAGGGCTCACGTATGTATTATGTGTCTCTCGCACTAGAAAGTCATCTCCCTGAGGACAGGAACTTTACTTTTTTCATTTTTTTTTTTTTTTGAGACAGAATCTCTCTCTGTTGCCCAGGCTGGAGTGCAGTGGCGCGATCTTGGCTCACTGCAAGATCCGCCTCCCGGGTTCACGCCATTCTCCTGCCTCAGCCTCCTGAGTAGCTGGGACTACAGATGCCCACCACCACGCCCGGCTAATTTTTTTTGTATTTTTGGTAGAGACGGGTTTCACCGTGTTAGCCAGGATGGTCTCGATCTCCTGACCTCGTGATCCGCCCGTCTCGGCCTCCCAAAGTGCTGGGATTACAGGCGTGATACTTTTTTCACTGTTATATCCCCAGTGACTAGAACTGTGCCTGGTCCTTGGTAGGTGCTACAGAATGATTTGCTGAATGAATGAATGGGAAAATGAAAAAGGTCCCTAGTAAAGAAACAAAGGAAGTGGCCCCAGGGCCCACGGAGATGGTGCCACCCTTCCAGGTCACATGGCAAGGGCAGAGCAGGACCCGGGCCAGGTCCTGAATTCCCACTCAGTCCTGCTTCTCCCAAATCCAGACGGCTCTGTTCATCAACACCCCGGTCCATGGCCACTGGAGACCACAGGAGCAAATCTGTCTGGTTCAGGAAGGGGTGAGGACGAAAGTGAAGCTGCCTGCATTCTGATCCTGGCTGGACTTCTGCCTGCTAGTCCTGTGTATGCCTCAGTTTCTCAATCTGGAACATGGGCACCTGCCTCTCCGCTGACATGGGTGGAGAAGGATTGAGAAGGAGTGTGCAGAGGTGGTCCTTCCTACCATCCTTCCTCCCTCAGGAGGGGCCGGGCCGGCCTGAGGCACTGGGGCCAAGCCATGGCGGTGTTGTGAGAAGGCGCCTCTGCCACAGAGCCACATGGTCAGGGATGGGAGGCACCTTGCTTTTCGGATGCCATCACCGTAGAATGGACGAGAAAGCAGAGGCTCAGGGAAGGGAAGGGCCGTGGCCCAGGACATGCAGGAGTTAATGGCAGGCCCAGGCAGCACAAGAACCTGGGTCCTGCCTCCCAGTTCAGGGCTCTCCCCTCCCTGAGCAGAGAGACCAGAATCCAACTGCTCCATCACTGTCCTGCCCAAGAGAGCCCAGGTCTACAGGCTGATATGGATGACAGGCCAGCCGGGGCCCCGGCTCTGACCCCAGCCCCGGCCTCCCATTGCAGCAGACTCTGAACATCAGGACGTAGGCTTGCCTTCCTAAAGCACCTGCTCTGCACAGAGACCTGAGCCATGGCGGGAGGCCTGTGAGAGTCCCACCCTCTGGGTCCTACAGGCTGCCATCAACAGCTGGGCCCTAGGGGCACCAGGCCTGGCTATTCAGGAGCCAGACGAGGCTGATAGGAGAGGTGGAGCTGGCGGGAGCAGGTGTGGGAGCCTGGGTGTGGGCGGTGACACCACAGCGACCCTGCTATTAGATCCCGTGGTGGCTCTGGGGCCGCCAACCTTCAGGGGCCTCCAAACACTGACAGCATCCTGGTATGTGTCTACCCGCCCCCACCTGCCCCACGGCCTCAGTAATTACCAGTTAAAGCTACTCTGAGAGAGTTCTACTAGTGCAGTTAGCAGAGCAGAATAAAGAAGCCCTTCTGACAGCTGGCCACGCCCACCCGCAGCCTGGGCTTCCACTAACAACCACCTGCTTGTTAATCCCGCAGCGCTGGAGGCTACAGGTCTGCATGAAATGCCCAGAGCTGGGGTGGGAGGAAGCTGGGATTTGGAATCCACAGCCATGGATGTCATCCCGGATGTGCTGTGTGGCCCCTGGGCTGGCCATTTAACCTCTCTGAGCCCATGAAACAGGGCTGGCAAAAGAGTCTCACATGAATTAAATGAGGCATTGTAAGGCTGTGAAAGTTCGCCTGTAATCCCAGCACTTTGGGAGGCTGAGGTGGGAGGATTGCTTCAGTTCAGGAGTTCAAGACCAGCCTGGGCAATATAGTGAGCCTCCCCATCTCTACAAGAAATATTTTAAAATTATCTGGGTGTGGTGGTGTGCAACTGTAGCCCTAGCTACTGGGGAGGCTGAAGGAGGAGGACTGCTTGAGCCCAGGAATTAGAGGCCACAGTGAGCTATAATCACACCACTACACTCCAGCCTGGGGAATGGAGCGAGACCCTGCCTCTTAAAAAAAAAAAAAAAAAAGAAAAAGAAAGAAAAAAAGAGAAAAATTTCACATGCTACTTTTCATTTTAAAAATAAGTACAAACACCTTTGATGGGCTTTTAGAGTTCATTTCTGGGTTTCAGGTGTACAAGACATGTGGAGATGTTCCTGTCACCTCCACACTAAGGCTGGGCTACAGCTGGAAGGCTAGAAATGGCCAGGTCCAGGTTCACCCTGAGGGGAGCAGCACAGGCTTTCCATTCCTGCCCCTCTACCAATCACACAACAACCCTGAGGACAGGTCACCAGGCACCTCATTTTACAAGGAGCAACCAAGGCTGAGAGGGTGAGGAACTTCCCTAAGGTCACACAGAGGGGTAGACCCTGCCCAATTCCCAGCAACAGCCCCACCAGGCTGGGCATGTCCTGACCCAGGGGATGCCAGGGGAGGCAGGACATGGGCTGGGTGGTGACTCATTCTGATGGTCGACTCCCCCGGGGACATTCTTGGACGACTCCATCCACAGCTCTTCTTGGTCTTGAGCCCAGTGTCAGCCTGTCCTGATGACAGAGGCCCAGTCCCAGCTTCACGATGGTCTCCTCTGTCCCACATCCCCCACCCTGTCCTCTAACTAGGAAGGCAGCATCCAGATCCCACCGGCCAGATTCCTGTGCCTGGCACTGGGCGCTCACCGATGGTGAACGGCTGTCTCCTGCTGCTCACCTCCACCACCAGCTCTTGGGTTGTGGGGAGCAGAGGCTTGGCCATGCCCTCTTCTGCCCTAGTGTAGGAAGCAAACGGCTGATGGCCCCACAAAACCTGCTGCGGCTCAGTCCCCTGTGTTCTTCAGCCCAGACTCCTCAGAAAGCTCTCTGCACCCTGAAAGCCTGACCTGACAACAGCAATGTCATCTCACTGGGCACCGGAGGGACGGACAGTCAGGCTTTCTGGCTGTCCTGGCTCAGCGGCTTTGAGGCTGCACTGTCCTAGGCATGGCGCTGCCTCTCTGAGCCTCACTGTCCTCATCGGGGAGACGGGGATGAAGACGGTGGCTGTTACCAGGGTTGTCGTGAGGATGAAGAATTAATGATGTTGTCTGTGGAGGGAGGCTGGTGGCCGGGGCAGGTTCCCTCTCCCTCCTCTCAGCCCCACAGCTCCCCTACTTTGGGCTGAGCTGTGGTCCTTGGCCCCCAGACCCTGGCCTGTCACTAGCCACAGACAGGAGGCAAAGCAGATGGGGGACCTGACCAACAGTAACTACACAACCATAGACCAAAGAGTTTAGTACTGGAAAAAAAAATCTCTGAGATCTTAAGAAATAAATCGCTCCAGGGTGTGACAAGATGTTTGCAGACAGGAAAAGCCAGGCTTTGCCTCGGAGAACAAAGTGGGTCCAGCTACCCACTGGGCCATTCCACAGGCCCGGACACTCACCTTATACCAGATCACATCCGAGGTGTTGGGCCCAGGGTGACAAGGCCACAGTCCCTGCCCCACTGAACTGAGCCTGCTCCTTCCCCAGCCGCTCCCCTGACAGCCGCGCCTCACCCAGGCTCCGCACAGGGAAGAGCCTGCTGGGGACTCAGGGCAGGCGAGTTAGCTCTGGTCACTCTGATGATGTGACCACAGGTTTCCACGCTGAACTTTGTCCCTCTCCTCAGTACTGCCCTTATCACAGTGACAGCATCCCGGCCTCTGTTTACTCACCTGTCTCCCCAGGACCAGGCTGTCTGCCTGGAGCACCCCAGGTGGGCAAGGACATCACCTGATTCTTACTCCTGGGTGTGTTTGGGGCAGGGTGAAGGCAGCGCCTGGGAGTCCACAGTTCCCCCCACCCTGCTCCTGACCACCCCGCAGCCCAGGGGGCCCCATGACCCTTAGACTTTCCCTATCCACGGCGGTCCCACTCCCCTGTGGTTCGCGTTCACCGTCTGTGACACACCGTTCGGCCAGGGCCCGGCGGATGCGCGCACTCTCCCCTGTAGCCAGTTTACTCCGAGGGTCCCCGCGCGGGCGGCCGCACTCACCCATGTTGACGAAGCTCATGATCAGGTCGGCGCGGCCCAGGCGCCGCTCCGCGGGCGCGCCGTCCTCGTCGTCGTCGTCGGCCATGGCGTGGTACAGGTCCAGCATGAAGAGCGGCGCGGACGCGGGCAGCCGGGAGGCGGCGGGTGGCGCGCGGAGCCGGGGCCGCCCGGGTAGCCCGAGCACCGCCAGGATCTCGCGCTGCACGTCCCGGCGCTCGCGCGCGCCCAGACGTCGCTGGGGACAGCCGGGCTGGGGTCGCAGGCCGGGGCTGCCCCCGCCCAGCGCGCACAACGCCAGGCCTAGGAGCCAGAGCGGGCCGGGAAGCGCGGCCATGGCGGGCCGGGGACGCTCAGCTGGCGCGCATCGGCTCCGCGGCCGCCCCTGGGCCCGGGGACGCCCCGATGGCGAGCGGGGAGCTGGGTTCGGCGAGCGGGGGGCCGGCCTCGGCGGGCGGCGTACGCGGCCTCAGCGCGGTCCCTGGAGCGCCCCCCGAGCGGCACCTGCCCCGGCTCTGGGACAAGCGGACGCCGACGCCACCGCCTCGAGGCCGGGGCTCCTCCGAGGACTGGGACTGTCAGCCAATCCGTCTGTCGCCGCCGTGCCCACCAGTCCGTCTGTGGCCGCGGTCCGCGCAGCGCAGGGTCGACGGGCGAGCTCCGGCAGCGACCAGTGCTGCGCGATTCCCGCGAGTCTCAGTCCCGGCTCAGCCGTCGGTGCCGCCCGCCCACCCCCGGGACTGACCAATGGGGGCGCGGGGGCGGGGCCGGGGCGCGGAGGCCACGCCCGCGAGGGTCCTGGGGCGGCGGCCGGTGTCGCGGGTGGGGCGACCCGGAGGTGCGAACTCGGGGTGGCTGGCAGGTGGTCCGGGCGAGGGGCCTGCAGCCTGGGCGTCAGCGTGGTCATGGCCGTAGTGGCTCCCGCCGCGGGCCTAGGCGCATAGATCCTAAGGCTGCGGCGCCGTCCCAGTCTCGCCAGTGGTGCCACCCGGTCGCCCTGCCGTGGTGTGCGGGGGTCGTCACCGGGCCCGACACGAGGCCCCAGCCCCGTCTGGAGAGCCGGGCGGTGCCAGCCAAGCCCCGGGGGTGGGGCACGTTCCTCTGCCCGCAGTAGCCGGCCCGGGTTCCGGCCACCGCGGCCCCTCGCCGCCTCCTGGCGCCTTCCCCGTGGCCCCTGCATGCGCTTCTGAGGGCGCCTCCTTCCCAGCACCTGCTCGGCTGCCTCTCCATGCGTCCCCCACCTGGCTCCCGCGTGAGCCCGGGCAGGGTCCCAGGCGGGCCGCCCCCGCCAGCCCACGCTGCGCGCCCTGCGTCCCCGGTACTGATACAGCTTTGCAGAGGAGACTCCGCTTCCTGCCTCCATCCGGGCCAGAGGCTCTGGGGCCCTTCCCGAACACTCGGGAGCCACCTGTGCACGTCTTCTTAGTCGCCACAGCCCCGGTGCAGGCCTGGTAGGAGAAGGATCCCCGCGGAAACGTCTCGACTGACTCAGTCTCTTTCTGCACACCCTGCTCTTCCCTGGGCGCGCTCTCGCCTTACATAATTATTCCTGTGTGGTTCAGGCGCTGCGGAAGAAGGCACCTAGACTGCGCTGGGAAAGGTCAGTGGAGGGAAGTGCTTCAGGCAGACGGAATAGCTTGTGCCAAGGCCCTGAGACCCCGGGGGGGAGCCTAATAATGGTAACAGTCAGCACTTTCCATGCGCGAGGCATGTTCTGAGTGTGTGTCCCGTGTCATTTCTGTGATGCTCGCACATCGTTAGGGGGTACATACCACTGGAACCTCCTCTTTTAACATATGAGGAAACTGAGGCACACAGCGGTTAAGGGACTTACGCCATGTCACACAGCAGTGGAGCTGGGCTTGGGCAGGGGGGCAGTAGAACCTGGAGAGCCCAGGGGGCAAATGGCCAAGGCTGGAGGGGCTGGCAAGGGAGGGACCGCAAAGGGCCTCACAGGAGCTAGACGAGAGCCCTGGGCACCAGATTATGGTGCCCCCCCATGTGGATTGAAGATTAAACCTTGAAGCAAGTGTATAATGCCCTCAAAATCACGTTTTGAAGTCATCACCTCAATAAAATTTTCTACATCAAATTAGTAATCTAAATAGTCATTTGCTGGTGGCTTAAACACATGCCTAGTTTGTCTTTTACCCAACAGGTATATTTCCACACTGCCCGTAAATTTTCTGCGCGGTCCCCAGAGCGCCCCCCATGAGGCACCTGCACCGGCTCCAGGCGGAGCAGACGTGGATGCCACCGCCTAGAGGCTGGGGCTTCTCTGCAGACTGGGACTGTCCCATAAGGATACTGAGCTAAGGATAATGCAGAATAACCGTTGAAAGTACCCAAGACCAGAGCATGGAAGCAGAGCGGAATATGGATCAGAGGGAGACAGGAGTCAGGGCCCTGCAGTTGGAGGCAGGTACAGTAATCAGATGTGGGAGTGGGTACAATGACAATGAGCTGCTAATGGTGATGGGGTGGAGGGGCAGAGAAAGCTGTTTAGGAGGCTGAATCCACAGGGCTTTGTCCCCATGTCATCTTGGTCAGAGTCTTGGAATCTCCTGTTCACGGCCCCTTCACTGTCCTCTCTGCATGCCCCTTTTGAATCCACTGCGCATCACTTGAGGCCCTAGATCCAGCCTGTGCAATTCTCACGTTTGTTTTGTGCAATTCTGGGCTCCCAGCTAGACTGCAAGCTGCCCAGTGCTGGGCTGATTCTTATAATAGAAATCATTTCTCAATTTACGATGTGGAGATAGAGCTGTGTTTTCTAAACAACGGGCTTCACATTCCCATAAACCTAAACAGCAGATTTTAGCCATTTCAAGGGCCTCTGCCCGCAATTCAGTTCAGCAACAACCACCGTGAGCTGCTCTGTGCTGTGCCCTGAGCCAGAGATGGAGCGGACAAGCCTCTGCCCCTGAGCAGACCCCACAGCAACAGGGGTGACAGCTGGTGAACACGGCAATTTCCCAAGGCAGAATGAAAGCTGTGCTCCCACAGAGGAGCCAACAAAGTGGCTGGAAGGGCAGAGGAGCAGGGAAGTGGGAGCAGACCATGTGGGAGTGGAATCCCAGAATACTAGGACTGGAAGGGAACTGAGGTGGGGTAGCTTTCTTGGAGAAAGTGGTGTCAAAACAAGGGCTTTCCCTAGCCACCTGGCAACTCTGTGATCTTAACCTCTCAGACTCAGTGTCTCATCAAGAAAAGGGGGCTAATGATCATAGAACTGATAAGGGTATTCAGTGAGAATGTATATAGAGCACTTAGCATAACCACTGGCTTACAGTAAGCACTCAAAAAACATGAGCTAGTTATTGCATCATTCAAGTCCCCAGCAGACACCAAATTTGCCTTCCTCATTTACCATTTCTATCACAGGACTGTGATTTTACATACACACACACACACACACACACACACATATATATATATATATTTTTGAGACGGAGTTTCACTCTTGTCACCCAGGCTGGAGTGTAGTGGCACAATCTTGGCTCACTGCAACCTCTGCCTCCCAGATTCAAGCAATTGTCCTGCCTCAGCCCCCCGAGTAGCTGGGATTACAGGTGCCCACCACCACACCTGGCTAATTTTTGTATTTTTAGTAGAGATGGGGTTTCACCACCTTGACCAGGCTGGTCACCTGACCTCAGGTGATCCACCCGCCTCAGTCTCCCAAAGTGCTGGGATTACAGGTGTGAGCCACCATACCCGGCCCAGAACCGTGATTATACTTTAACCCTTTTCCTAGCATCTAGTTATTTCCTACATGTTCTTGTGTGCAGGCATTTGTTGAATGGAAACGCACCTTTAGCCAGGCATGGTGGTGCACGCCTGTAACTCCAGCTACTCAGGAGGCTGAGGCAGGAGAATCGTTTGAGCTTGGGAGGCGGAGGTTGCGGTCGACCCAGACTGTGCCACTGCACTCCAGTGGGCAACAGAGTGAGTCCCTATCTCAAAAAAAAAAAAAAAGAAAAAAAGAAAAAAAATGCACTTTTTGTTGGTGCCACTGCCAGGTGAACTTTGCCAGAAAACCTTAATTACTTGTTAAGATTCTGTACCATAGTCCAGGATCTAGGAAGATGGAGGTCAAGCTGGTCTCGCATGCTTCTCCTGCCAAGAGGCCTAGAAGGGGAAGCAAATTAGGGTGAAAACACTATCCTATACAAAGTCCCGGCAGCTTGAAGTTCCTCAGTTCTATGGAGAACAGAGTAAGCACTTCCTTCAGAATCCATTAGGCTCCAAATTCCTTTTAATCAGGATATTTGGCCTTCACAGCTTTGGCAAACATGCATCGACCTCACCAAATGCCTATGTCATAAGGAATGTGGCCTGATGACCAAGAACACAGGTGGCATGAGTTTCAGCCCCTTTACCTCCGAAGCCTCTAGCCCTTTTCTTCTTGTTACTAAGTTAGCATTTGGCTGCTCTATTATAAAGCCGACTGTCTAGAGGCTGGAGGAAACAGAAGTGCCAGACTTGAATAAGGAGTGGAGAACTTCAAGGTTCACTTCTGTCATTTATTCATTTCGTGAGCTCAGGGAAATCACTTTCTCTTCTACTTTCCCATCTCAGTTTCTCCATCTGTAAAACAAAGGAGCTAGATATGATGACCGATTTTGCTTCCACCTCTGAAATTCTACCACTTAACCAGAAATTTCAGCATACTGTGACATAGTATGAAAAATTGGTCCCATTCTCTCAGAACCCAGTATCTCCAAGATTTCTAGTATCTTTTTACATAATGCTATTTGTTTAATCATGTAAGTAGGACAGATATCCTACATGTTCATGTTAATATCCGTTTTTTTTTTTTTTTTTTTGAGACAGGGTCTTGCTGTGTCACCCAGGCTGGAAAGCAGTGGTGCAATCATGGCTCACGTGATCCTCCCACCTTAACCTCCCTAGTAGTTGGGGCTACAGGCATGTGCCACCATGCCTAATTGCTTTTTTAGTTTTAGTAGATACAAGGTCTTACTATGTTTCCCAGCCTGGTCTCAAATTCTGAACTCAAGTGATCCTCCTGCCTTGGCGCCCCATAGTGCTGGGATTATGGGCGTGAGCCACCATGCCCAGCCATATTAAACAAAATTAACAAGGATGAAAGAAAACAAAATCTATTAAGCTCTACAATTTATCCGTCAAGATATTTTGATTCGTATAATGCATTTAAGTACCTATAACATGATTATACTCCAGGGTAACATTTATAGATAAGGTAGTGCTTGAAAAGAAAATCAGGAAATACAAAATATTTGTTACTGCAAGCAATTTTAATACAAAAGTGTGTCTTGTTTTTAAACAGTTCATTGGTAGAGCTTCAGTTTCTGCCTCAATTAAAACCAATTGAGATAATCACACAGCAACATGGTCGGAGCTGAAGAACAGCAGCTAAAAAACAGGAGCCCCAGACAGCCCCTCTTCATGGTCACTTGGTCAGTTGACTTTATTACGCACAAAAAAAGACGAAAGCAAACGGGACTGGTTAACAAGTGTGCTGGTGAACTCCATTAAAGGACGAGCACGTGTTTGTCTTACGTCCACATTTTCAGAACAGGCTCATGGAATTCATTCCTCAGTTTGTGGGAAGTTGATCGACCATTTAAATAAATAGCAAAAAGAGTGGATAAAACAAATTTGAAATTCACAATGTCACCAACAAGCCTATCCCTTGCCAAGGGTCTGGGTCCTGGTGAACACAAGAGTTATCGGTGTCTAGGCTGGTAGGGAGCAACAAATCAAGTTTAAAACCCCAAATGTTCTGACGTTTTCTGAACATGTACATTTACCCCTGAATTCTAGCAGCCATTTGTCCTTTAAACACCCAGTACTGAAACAATATCCAAAGACAGTATTGCAATGAACTCCTTTTGCTGTATCATGTGCAAATGTTACTTAGATGAGGTTCCCTCTCTTTAGCTAAAAATCACAAAACATTAAACAATGGAAAAAGCAGTAATAAGTGCCCTCCCCTCAGTTCTTGCTAATTGAGGTGTCTATGATTTACAAAAAAAGAGTTCCTTAAACACTGCAGGATTCTTATTTTTTTTTAATATAATTTATCTTGCTGAGATAGCAAGTCAAGTTTATAAAGAAGATGCATTTAGGAATAATCCTAAAAGATAAAGCAGGTTTACAACCCTGCACCGCGCAGAAACCCTATTAATAGGCTTTTTTTTTTTTTTTTTTTTTTTTAATACACATTTGTATCTTGACCTTTTCACTTGTTTTTCTCAAATATTTCATTTCTGGGCCCCATCCATTACAGGGTTACCAGGAGGCAAATTTTATCTACATAAATATTCACATGAAAATAGTAACTTACAAAAAGAAAAAAAAATAAGGCAGCTTCATAACACAATTATTCTTTTACACTTTTAACAATATAACTTCTCCCGTTCAGAATAAATATACACCCAATGTACGGAGCAGGATTCAAAGTGGAGAGTGGCTTGGGGGTGCTTGGACAGTGTTATCGCTTGGGACCTGGAGTCCTGGGGGAGGCAGTGGTGGTCTTCTTAGACATGGTTGGGATTTTGGAAGGTTTGTTTAGCCCTCTCCTGGAGTTGCCTTGGCCCCCTGCAGCGCTGCTTTCTGAAGTGTCGGAACAAGCAGACTGTGTCTCTAAGAGGTCAAAGTCAGAGGCATCGCTTCCTCGCCGGCTGCTGGCTCGACTCCCGGCTCGACTCCCAGCCCGACTCCCAGGGCGACTGGCTGACTTTTTAGGGTCTGGAATTCAAGAATCAAACAGCAGACTTACAGAGACGGCATGGGGTGGAAGAACAAGTGAGCAGAGGCTAGGGTTCTGATCCTGTGTGATCTTAAGCAAATCTCACAGCCTTTCTGCACCCCCGTTTCCTCATCTATACAGAAGTTGCTGAGGCCTTTTCTAGCTTTGTGATTCTACTTGAGAAGCTGTCTCCTAGGGATTAGAAAGCCACTTCTATCAGCAGCACTGTCACCTTCCATGCCCCCAAAGTGGAGGCAAGCAGGGTTGCTCAACCACCTCAGCACAGGTGGGTGAGCCTGCCAGCTGGGCTAATCCATGGGCAGGATGGATAGAGGCCAAATGAGGGGAAGCAGCCAGCAGGAAATGAAGGCAGATTCCTAGGTTCCCATGAGGAACAGCAGCAGGGGAACAGATGTGATCTTCCCCTGCCTTTCTCAGTTCAACAGCAGCCATCATAAGTATGATGTGTTGGAAACATTACTAGCAAGCTGCTCATCCCAACACTGGACTGGTGTCTGAGGAAGACCCACATTTCCTTTTACATTCTCTCAAATGAGATCATTTCTGATGAGAACACATGGCCCAGCTTTTGGCTGTGGAAGCATCTCATCTCAGAAGGAAAGCTTAAAGCTAATTGTAATGACAGAAAAAGTAAAGGTCACTTGAGCATCTGCACGTCTGTCTTTCTGGGCATTACACTAAGTGCCACTCTCATTACCGGCTCCTTGGGAGCAGTGAAACATTCCACACAGGCTGTTGTTTCCAAATTCTCAGCCTGGCTTGTAGGCCACGGGGCAGGTACTTACCTGCCCGGTTAGTTTTGGCACCTGTGGAGGCCGGGGAAGAACTATTGCTGGTATCACCAGCAAGGGATGTCCGACTAGAATGAAAAGTTGGTGTTGGTCGTTTCAACTTGCTACCTGATGATGAGATAACCTTAAAAAAAATAATAAAAAGGTCACATTTTACTTGGTAAAATCTTTGCTAGAAATTCAACTTTCAAAGGTCTCCAAACACCTCCTTACATTTGTTCAGTTGAAAAGCAAATTAAAAGTCCAGGAAAACAAAGATTTCTCTTAAAGTATCCTAGGTCATATATTTTGATAATTCCCAAAATAAAAGTTTTATGTTCCAATTAAAAGTTTCAAAATGTCTTCAAATACCTTTTGTTTTACTAATTTCCACTATAAATGGAAAAAAAAAATCCTCAGTAAGATTACAATAGTTACAACAAACGATTATGGTGAATGAGTAAAGGAAAAAGAAATTCGAATAATCCTAGGTATCAAGATTTTGGGGTTAAAAATTTGAAATGAGTTTTAGCCCCACCTATTTGATATGGAGATTCAAGTATTACTCCAATCTCTTAACACTAAGTAGGTGCAGTAACTTTAGTAAGATCTTTTAGTCATTATCCTTATTGGTAAAATGCAGATAAAATTACCTAACTCGTGGATCAAATAAACTATGAGAAGCACATGACTGTGGGACTGAGACATCAGGAACAAGTCTGTGTGTGAAGAGCCTGGAGACCTGGGTTTGAGTCTGGGTTCCGGGACTGGTTGAAATCAACATCTGTCTTTGCTTCTCTCTTGGGAAATCAGGGATTAAATCCTGCCTCTCTGACTTCATTTCTACCACACTCCTCATCAGTCCATCCCAGCCACACTGGCTTCCTTGCTGTTTCACCAATGGCCCAGTGAGGGTCCCCCAGTCTTGTCCCCTTGCTGTTCATTTTGCCTGGACTGTTGTTCACAATCACTACCCCCCAAGGTACCCCAGATACGTGTGGCTGACCCCTCATTCCCTGCGGAGGCTCTACTGAAAGGATGACCTTAGCAGAGAGGTCTTGCCTCACTACTCAGAACACTGCTTGTACACTTCTATTCTCTCCCCTGCTTCCTGTGTTCTGCACAGTACTCATCACTGTCTTACGTATGATATTACTTGTTCGTTGCCCGTCTCTCCTGCATTAAAGCATCAACTTCATAAAAGCAGGGACTTTGTTTTGTTCACTCTCACATCCTCAGCATGTAAAATTGTCTGGCACAGAAGAGGAACTCAATAACAACTTGTTGAACAAATAAATGATATATAGAAGCACTTCCCAAACTGGAAAAGAGCTATATATTATTATCACTGCTGCCAACAGGTGCTATGTTTCCTATTTAAGTGATGTTTTTTGGTTTTTTAGATAGTAGTCTTAACTGCAGGAAAAAGAATATTTTAAATGTGTGGGTTTTTTTGTTTGTTTGTTTTTTTGTTTTGAGACAGAGTCTTGCTCCATCACCCAGACTGGAGCGCAGTGGCATACTTCACAGCTCATTGCAGCCTTGACTGCCCAGGCTCAAGCAATCCTCCCACCTCAGCCTCCCTACTGGCTGGCTTATTTTTGTATTTTTTGTAGAGACAGGGTTTCTCCATGTTGCCCAGGGTGGTCCTGAACTCCTGGGCTCAAGTGATCTGCTCACCTCAGCCTCACAAAGTGTTGGGATTACAGGGGTGAGCCACCTTGTCCAGACTTAAATCTGTGTGGGTTTTTTTCTTTTTTTTTTTTTTTGAGACAGTCTCACTCTGTTGCCCAGGCTAGAGTGCAGTGGCACAATCTTGGCTCACTGCAACCTCTGCCTCCCAGGTTCCAGTGATCTCCTGCCTCAGCCTCCCTTGTAGCTGGGACAACCAGTGCCTCCACCACATCCAGCTAATTTTTGTATTTTTAGTAGATACGGAGTTTTGCCATGTTGGCCAGGCTGATCCTTAAACGTTTTAAACATCCATTATTTGACCTTGTCTCTACTTCGCTTTTTAAAAAACGAAAAAAAAAAAAAAAAACACAACCACTTACGCCACATGCTACAGCATGCCATTCTAATTTTTCTTTGAAATCAATTACGTAAATTGTTTTCCAGGACCTTTAAGACGTTTATGCAAATAGAAGAGAAAAGCAACCCATCTCATTGTGTTTGCTGTACTTCTTAAATTTATCAAGAAAAAGCATAAGCGACAGAAAGTGATTAACACTCAAGCACAAACTTTCCTGGCCACATAGGAGGAAGAGCACCAGTTTCAGAAGCTAAGGTTCCTGAGCACTGCTGCTGGAACACAACAGCTAGACCCCGGGCTAGAATTCCAAGTCAGAAGATGGCCTGGCTACAGAACACAATAAGTAAGGAAAGATGAAGCCTCAAAATGAAATGAAACAGAAAATAAAACCTTAAGACAGAACAAAAGCCCTGATTTATCAGAACTGTATGAGAATTTGTACCTCATCATTAAACATCTAAAATTTAAAATAGAACTTCTGAGATTTTTATGAAACTGGAGCCATTAAGGAAAGAAGAAAAGCAAGATGAGCAGGGTAAATCTAGGAGTTTAGTGGCAGTAGGTCCCCAGATCATACTCTAAACCAGATATGTTTCTGAACTGGAGTTTTAGCTTGGAGTAAAATGAACCTCTAAACAGCGGCTCATTCACAGCCATTGCCTTCTTGTACATCCCTTGTTTCCCTGGCTAAGGCTTTCTAAGACTGAAGGCAACACTGTCTTTTGAGGCACAAGAATCCAATGTTTCCCGGTAGGAGCTAGAATGCAAACTGCACTGCTATCAGACAAGCCACTAGTCCATGTTTTATTTCTAAAACACTGCTCTTCCAAAAGCGTTCAGGCATTTTAATGGCTGCACTTGAACATGCTTAATTGCTGGCATGTGTATTCAAATCAAGGCTACAGAAACTCAAGTGCCTAGGCCAAGAAATTCAGAAGCTAGAATGTGAGCCTCAGAGCAGTGTTCACTGGTGCTGTGCTTGGCTGAAGGAGACAGCACCCATGCCTCGGACCAGTGTGGTGTGGCAATACCAACCACCCTGGACATGTGTCTCAGGGTGGGTGGCGCCAACCACTCTTCTGTTCTAAGCAAAGATAGAACATTGTAGAACATGCGCCATAGTTGAATTTCAAGTGTTCATAACTCGTCTGAGTATCTGACATTTGGAGATTCCAAGAGGCCTGATTATAAATGATATCAATAAACAAATCTCCAGGAATGACCATCATTTACCATTCTGAACAAGTATCATTCTCAAGATTGTTATAAAGTTATTAAGTTATTAATCTAGTTTCAGGTATCTCTTATTTCTCTCCAATTTTGGTGAATCCGAGTTAGAAACCCCTGAAAACACTGGACTAGATGAATCAGCTGTGACAGCAAGCACCACAGAGATGGAAGAATGCAGGGATTCGTGTCAGGAAGAAGAGCTGGTCAAGTCCATTAGTGAGGGCCTTGTCTTGACTGTGTCCTCAGTCAGCAAAGCCATACTCTACCTCGGGGCTGGGCAGCTGGAGGTCAGGAGAATGGCTGTCCCTGATAGGGGTGCCAGCTTTACTGTTTACCAACCAGGGTTTGTCATAACAGCGAGAGAACTGAAGTGAAGTCTGTGAAACGGAAATCCAAAGGGAAGGATGGGAACAATTGAAAAAGGAACAAAAAGGGTGCACATTGGGAACAGAAAAAAATAGAAGATACTAAATTTTAAAGACACAGAAAACAAAATAAAATGCATGTTGGTCCATCAGGATGAGAAGGACCAGGCAGGCACTAACATCCTTCATACATAACCCATCGTAACATCAAACTTAGCTGTTAGCTCCACTGCACAGCCAGTGCCTGGATTTTCTTTCCTTTTCCCTTAAATTTTTTATTTTTTTATTTTTATTTTTTAGAGACGGAGTCTTACTCTGTTGCCCAGGCTGGAGTGCAGTGGTGCATTCATAGCTCACTGCAGTCTTGCATTTCTGGGCTCAAGAAATCCTCTTGCCTGAGCCTCCTGAGTAGCTGGGACTATAGGTGCTCACCACTATGCTAGGCTAAATTTAAAAATTAGAGATGATAAATTTAGAAATTTGTAGAGATGGTCTTGCTATGTTGCCCACGCTGGTCTTGAACTTCTGGCCTCAAGGGATCCTCCCACCACAGCTTCCCAAAGGCTGGGATTACAGGCATGAGCCACTGTGTTCAGCCTGGATTTTCAAAAGTAGTAACACTGGACGGGCTCAAACTTAAAGTGAGAACATGAGGAAATAAACATTTCTGACATAACCAGGCTGAGTGCATATTTTAATAAATGTCCTTTGGAGTCATCTTAAAGGCCATATATCTGTGTACTGCTAGGAATAGGGCAGCCTTGGTCTGTATATTTTCATGTTTTATTTATAAAACAAAACATTTTTATTTTTATTTCTTCTCCTCACTGGAGTCTTTCAGAGGCTACCGTGAACAATGAACATCTGTGAGGGTGGGAGTGGGGAAGAAGGGCATAATGGAGATCAGTACGTACCTTGGTTCCACTGGCTGGGGTGGCTGGAGAAGATGGCATGGATGTACAGCTGTGGTTACTCTGACTAGCACTGGAGCTGGAACGAGTAGGGGAAGCTGCCCGGGAAGATGGTTTGGACCTTCGACCCCGTGAGCGGAAGGGGGTCATTCCCTGGGATGCCCCCTCTGGTAGGATGAATTTCTCTCTAAGTTCAATGTTAGTTCTACCTCGTGCTAAAAAGGAAATAAACACACACACAATATCAGTTATTCTCAAAAATGTATCTTTGATGGCTATACAGTGGCTTGACCCCATGATAACAGTTATATAAAGTTATATAGGTTTAGTATCATCTGTGGGTACTTCAAAAATAGAGACAAACTCATGACACATCAGCCTTGTCAAGGTTCCTACCCATAGCAGATATGTTAACTGTATAATAAGCAAGTCTCTGTGTATAAAGAAGGACCAGCCCACTCTGCTGTTAGTGTCTTGCTTTGCCACTGTCCCTGGAGTAAGCACACTGTGACTACTAGAGGTAAAGCAGATGCAACAGTTCACAAACCTCTGAAATTAAATCAAAAGCCCTCTTTTCTCTCTCATAGTACATGTGTACTTTTTGCTCAATTTTTGCAGGATAGAGTAGAGAAAAATATTACTGAAATCGACATTGTTTAGACTCTTCTATTTGAATTCAGTCAGTAACAATCCTAAAGAAAGGAGTCCAGGAACTCAGGACAGTAAAAAGATCAGGAGAGAATCATTAAGAAGTAAACATGTAGGTGGGGAGAGAGAGAGACATCAAGACCATGCACAAAACTTGCTAGTGAGAAACTGTTAAGTGAAAAACTGAAAGAAGTAAAAGGCTAAAGGTGCAACTGCAAGTAGGAGAGGAACATCAAGATGCAAAGAACATGGAGACAGCACGGGAAGCCAGTTAGCGCTGTCTTGTGGCTTTCTGGGGCTGCACAACCAGAACTTAAAATGCGGATTCCATTGGAAGATCTTACGCACAGCCAACACAAATGTTAAATGCGAAAGATGCTACTAATTTAAAAGACATAATCCCTCTAGAATATGTTCTTAGATTATTTCTCACTGTAAGATGTAATCCTGCAGAAACCCTCTACCTCCTCATCCACTCTAAACTGTGCACTCTTTACAAAGTACTAGACACAGCTAAACAAATGGGACTGCTGGAGAAAAGGCAATCATTATGAGCAAAATATTTGTCATTCTTTTCTATAACAGATGTTTAACTGGTCAGAAACCATAAATCTAGAAGGTGGCAGGAAATTTTGTCCACTTTCTCTTCTGTCCTACCCCATATGGCCCTCAAGGAATTTGAGGAATTTTGGTAGAATCAGGTTTTAAATCAGGTTACGTAAGTGTCCAAGCAGCATGGTTCCAAATTCCTAAATCAAATCCAAATTCTTCTCAATATATTATATGCTGACAGAACATATCAAAGTATCAGCTTAAAAGCACTCACTTGGATATCAAAACCTCTGAGTTATAGTCTAAGCTCTGTTGCCAACTGTGATTTTTTCCTGCTCTGGCCTCAGTTTCCTCAGGCTCACCAGAGACGATCAGGTCAACCGGTCTCTAAGAGCCCTGTTGTCTAGATGATCTATGACTTAATGGTCCCTGAAATGCTAAACTGTTTCCTTCCATGATCCAGTGTGTCCTTCCTCCTCAAGTCTCAACTATACGTGACCCTTGGCCGGGCAAAGTGGCTCACGTCTATAATCCCAGCACTTTGGGAGGCCAAGATGGGTGATCACTTGAGGCCAGGAGTTCGAGACCAGCTTGGCCAACATGGCAAAACCCTGTCTTTACTAAAAATACAAAAATTAGCTGGGCATGGTGGTGCATGCCTGTAGTCCAAGATACTCAGGAGGCTGAGGCAGAAGAATCACTTGAACCCAGGAGGCAGAGGTTACAATGAGCTGAGATCACACCACTGCACTCCAGTCTGGGTGACAGAGTGAAACACCATCTCCAAAAAAAAAAAAAAAAAAAATAAAGTTCACTTCTGAGCAAATGCTGCCAGAAAAAAAAAAAAAAAGATGTAAGAGGAAAACTTTGAAATTGCATTGCAGTTGAAGGAAGTGACATTTTAAATGTTTTAGGAAGGGCATTCTCCAATACCATAACAGTGATATGTTCCCTATGCACTGCACAGTTCACAGAATGTGCAATAATGCACCTGACCGTAATTAGCATCCCTATGTTACAGAGAAACTGAAGTACTCACAGAGGCTGAGGTCAAGCAAAGTGGCAGTAGAGGTGGACCTACAACTCATGTCTTCCACTTGACTTGTCCTCTTTGTCCTCTGACCCCCAAGCCATTCCCAGCCTAGCTTTCTGCATCACCACCTACACTCGCTGTCTCCACTCCTCCCCTCAGACCACTCACGCTTCCATCCCCACCACTCACAGAAATAGCTCTGGCAAAGGTCACTGACAACCTCTATCTCAGGAGGGCAATGAAAATTGCTTAATGGCTCATGCCTGTAATCCCAGCACTTTTGGGAGGCTCAGGCAGAGTGCTCGAGCCCAGGTTGGAGACCAGCCTGGGCAACATGGTGAAACTCCAACTCTGCAAAAAATTAACAAATTAGCTAGGCATGGTGGCATGTGCCTGTAGACCCAGCTACTCTGGAGGCTGAGGTGGGAGGATTGCTTGGGCCTGGGAAGTCAAGGCTGCAGTGAGCTGTGATCACGCCACTGCACTCTAACCTGGGTGAGAAAGACGCTGTCTCAAAAACCAAAATGACAACAAAAGTCACTTAATCTCACAACCCAAGGGACATCACTATTATAATGTTGGTGTGTCTTACTCCTTTGCACATCTGTGTGTGTGTGTGTATACACACATACTAAGTGTATGTATATATGTATACTAAGTGTATACGTGTGTGTATATGTGTATATATGTGTGTGTATATATATCTCTAAGAGGGAGAACGGGACTGTGGACAGACCCAGTGGACACCCATGTTTTGGAAGTGCGCAGGGAGGAGCTGTCAGCAAAGGAGCAGGCGTCCTTGAAGCCAGGGGAGGACAGGGTTTCAAAAACACTGACCTGACCTCAGGTGACCCACCCGCCTCAGCCTCCCAAAGTGCTAGGATTACAGGCGTTGAGCCACCCCAGAAACTTTCCTCCATGCCCTACATGTCTCATGCAAAATTTTAACTAGCTGCTATGTATTATTTCATCATATGGATGTGAATTTATTTAACCAGTCCAATATTGCATTTTTGTTTAAATATTTTAAACATTGTAGCCAATGCTATGACAATTTGTAAAACATTTTGCATGTATCCACTATATTTCCTTAGAATAAATTTCTTTTTTCTTTTTTGAGACAGAGTCTTGGTCTGTTGCCCAGGCTGGAGTGCAGTGGCCCAATCTTGGCTCACTGTAACCTCTGCCTTCTGGGTTCAAGCAATTCTCCTGCCTCAGCCTCCTGGGTAGCTGGGACTACAGGCGCCCGCCACCACGCTTGGCTAATTTTTCGTATTTTTAGTAGAGACGGGGTTTCACCGTATTAGCCAGGATGGTCTCGATCTCCTGACCTTGTGATCTGACCTTGTGATCTGCCTACCTTGGCCTCCCAAAGTGCTGGGATTACAGGCGTGAGCCACCGCGCCCAGCCTAGGATAAATTTCTACATGTAGATTTTCTGGGGAGAAATTACATGATGTTTTACCTTAGGTAAAAACATCAACTGATAAATGTCAACCATGTGTCAAGGTTGACAGATGCCAGCTGATTCCAAAATGTTATACTAGTGTACATTCTCCAAAATAATATGAGTATATTAAATTTACTTCATTCTGGCCAATTATTGTGCTATGAGCATGAGTGCATACAGGAAAAAAATCTCACAATTTGTTAGGTAAAAGCATCTCTCCGCTGTTGTAACTTGCACGTGGAGGGTTACTACACGCTGCTCTCTTGGTTTTGAAACCCTGTCCTCCCCTGACTTCAAGGATGCCTGCTCCCTTGCTGACCTCTCCTCCCCACCCACTTCTAAAACATGGGTGTCCTCTGGATCTGTCCACAGTCCCGTTCTCCCTCTTAGACTCCACCTGCTGATGACCTCACCCATTGAGGCTTCAGTGCCACCATACAGTCACACCCAACTCCAAATGTATTAGCAGGGCAGGCCTTCCTGCTGGATGCCAGAAGTTATATCCAATGGCTGATAAGACATGACCAGAGCTGGGAACCAAAACCCTGGCACCAACGTAGGTCCCTCCCTCCCGAGGACAGTTCAGTCTATTGATTCTACCTCGAATGCCTCTTGAATCCCTGAGCCTGTGCACGCCCCCTTGCACTCAGGTGTTTCATGGAGCACCCCCTCCCCACTGGGTATCTGTAGCAGCCTTCCCACTGGCCTCCTTGTTTCTCATCTCACCACCCACCCAGCCCTCACTCATTCTCTCATTCTGCAGAATGCATTTTTTTTCCTTTTTTTTTTTTGAGATAGGGTCTCACTTCGTCACTCAGGCTGGAGTGCAGTGACGCAAACATGGCTCACTGTAGCCTCCACCTCCCAGGCTCAAGCGATCCCCCGACCTCAGCCTCTCAAGTAGCTGGGACTATAGGCATGTACGTACCACCTTGCCTGGCTAATTTTTGTATTTTGCAGAATAAATTTCTAAATGAAAATCTGTTAACAGTTCAGAATCCTTCCATAGTGTTTCACTGCTTATAGCAGAATTCACCAAGTGAGGTTTTCTAGGGTTTTCCTACAAAAGGGGTTTGGTCCTCTGTATTTCCCTGCTTGGGAGAGCTTTAACTCAGCATCTCCCAAATGCATTTGACCATGACTTTTCATTTTTTTTGAGGACCACATCTTGGGGACTAGGAAGGCACAATGTGGCAAGTACCCAGGACCCAGTGGTCTGGCATCCATCACCTGGCCCCTGATGCTGACCCCTGTCCAGAGTCTTATCTGGTCGCTAACCTTGTACACTTGGCTGCAGTTCCATGGGACTACTTGTCCTCTTACTTTTTCAGCTGCTGACACTTCTGTTCATATGAACATGGGGTTTCTGTACTGAGAACGTCCAGATCCCTTTTCCTGTCTGGTCAAGTGTTACCTCCTTTAAGATGTAGCTGAAGCAACACCTCCTTTTCCTTTTTCAAAACCTTTTTCTTGAGATAGGGTCTCACTCTGTCACCCAGACTGGAGTGCAGTATATACACACATACACTGACACACACACACACACACAATTTATTTTTATTTATTTATTTATTTTTAAAATTTTTTTTTGAGACGGAGTCTTGCTCTGTCACCCAGGCTGGAGTGCTGTGGCCGGATCTCAGCTCACTGCAAGCTCCTCCTCTCGGGTTCACGCCATTCTCCTGCCTCAGCCTCCCGAGTAGCTGGGACTACAGGCGCCCGCCACCTCGCCCGGCTAGTTTTTTGTATTTTTTAGTAGAGACGGGGTTTCACCGTGTTAGCCAGGATGGTCTCGATCTCCTGACCTCGTGATCCACCTGTCTCGGCCTCCCAAAGTGCTGGGATTACAGGCTTGAGCCACCGCGCCCGGCCTTTTATTTAGTTATTTTTTGAGATGGAGTCTTGTTCTGTCGCCCAGGCTAGAGTGCAGTGGCACAATCTCAGCTCACCACAACCTCCGCCTCCTCGGTTCAAGCGATTCTCCTGCCTCAGACTCTCGAGTAGCTGGGGTTACATATGTACACCACCAGGCCCAATTAATTTTTGTATTTTTAGTACAGACAGGGTTTCACCATGTGGGCCAGGCTGGTCTTGAACTCCTGACCTCGGGTGATCTGCCCGGCTCAGCCTCCCAGAGTGCTAGGATTACAGGTGTGAGCTATCGTGCCTGGCCATATATTTATTATTATTATTTTTTGAGACAGAGTCTCCCTCTATTGCCTAGGATAGAGTGCAGTGGCATAGTCTCGGCTCACTGCAACCTCTAGCTACTGGATTCAAGCAATTCTCCTGCCTCAGCCTCCCAAGTAGCTGGGACAACAGGCTCATGATACCATGCCCGGCAAGTTTTTTTTGTATTTTTAGTAGAGACTGGGTTTCACCATATTGGCCTGGCTGGTCTCGAACTCCTGACCTCATGATCTGCCCACCTCGGCCTCCCAAAGTGCTGGGATTACAGGAATGAGCTGCTGCACCCGGCCTATATTTATTTTTAAAAGAGAGATGGGGTCTTGCTATGTTGCCTAGGCTGGTCTTAAATTTTTGGCCTGAAGTGATCCTCCCCACTAGGCCTCCCAAAGTGTTGGGATTATATGTGTGAGCCACTATGCCCGGCCCAATACGTCCTTTTCCTGATACCTTCTCCATCTTAATGGGCAGTCATCTCTTCCTCTCTTGCTCTCTCAACTATTCATTTTACCAAATAGAAGGGCATGTATTCACATGTTTGTTCCCTGCACTAGGCTGAGAGCTTCTGCAGGCAGGGACCATCATCTTAATTTACCTTTGGATCCCAGTGCCAGGCTTGCATTTAGGGTTTCAGTAAGTATCCGTGAAACAGAGTAGCCTCTGTTTCTCTGAAATAGCCTCTGAAAACAATAGTCTCTCAACAGTTTCAAGGAACAGATCTCGCAACCTTCATGAACTCACTAAGAAGTGCTTCCATTAAGAAGTGCTCATTATTTCATGGGGATGAAGAACAGAAGCATCAAGCTGTGTTAAAGTGAGGAGTCAGTGGCCAGTGAGGCTCACTCTCTCGCTGTGTGACCTGCTCTCTTGCACACCAGCCACAAATGCAAATCCATGAATTTTCATGACTGAAACCACAAGGTTAAATTTGTGACTGCCAACATCTACTACATATAGACTGTTAAAGCAATTTAAAAGAGCAGATAGAATAGCTTTCCATAAGAAAGATAGTACAAGAAGGAAGATTATCCCATGTTAACGGCAACACATTTAACCTGTGCATTTTGTGATCTGAGAATCTGTTTAATTCTATCACAGGATCCTATGCTGATCTCCTATGTCATGACCCTGTTAGTCCCAGAGGCTATCATGAGGTAGGCACATTGTAACGCCTCATTAAATGACTGCTGAGGGCCCAAAGGGTGTCTCACTTGCTTTCCTAGCTGGGTGCATGCAGGATGCTGGGAAAATACAGTTTGTCATTCTTCTTAGGGTACGCTTACACATCATAACGAAACAAATAAACATAACGAGACAGTCCCTGTTTTCACAGGGAAATCTCTAGTCAATGGTCACCTCTTGGTATAGTATTTCACTGGCTAGAGATGCAAAGATGTGTGAACAATTCCCTATCGTCATCCTTCCAGGTTACTACAGCCATGCCAAACGCACACAATATAGGCATTAAGGTAATCTGAGACTGTAAACAGTGGTTAGCTAGCTCCTGCATGCTTCCATGATGCCTCATTTAGAAGGTCTAAACTTGCCAGGTGCAGCGGCTCACGCCTGTAATCCCAGCACTTTGGGAGGCCGAGGCCGGCGGATCACGAGGTCAGATCCAGATCATCCTGGCTAACATGGTGAAACCCCGTCTCTACTAAAAATACAAAAAAACTAGCCGGGTGTGGCGGTGGGCGCCTATAGTCCCAGTGCTGGGGAGGCTGAGGCAGCAGAATGGTGTGAACCTGGGAGGCTGAGCTTGCAGTGAGCCGAGACTGTGCCACTGCACTCCAGCCTGGGTGACACAGCAAGACTCTGTCTCCAAAAAAAAAAAAAAAAAAGTAAGTTCTAAATTCAAGTGAAAAATAAAAATAATGGCTTACTTAAATTGGGGTTTTAGAGTCTTGTCTTCTCCCTTTTATTTTCCTTCCTCTCTCTGTAATTTCCATCTTCTTGGTCTTTATGCTCTTAAGCTCACAACAGTAAAATTCCCATATTTCTGGTGCTCTCATCTCGGTCAAGAGACCAATGAATATTTAATTTATGCTAAGCCATGCCTAGCTAATATTAGCTTAATATGCTATAACTCACATGGATATTTGCATTTTATTTTTGTTTTTGTTTTGAGACGAAGTCTTTCTCTGTCGCCCAGGCTGGGGTGCAGTGGCGCTATCTCGGCTCGCTGCAAGCTCCACCTCCCGGGTTCACGCCATTCTCCTGCCTCAGCCTCCCGAGTAGCTGGGACTACAGGTGCCCGCCACCACGTCCGGCTAATATATTTTGTATTTTAGTAGAGACGGGGTTTCACCGTGTTAGCCAGATGGTCTCGATCTCCTGACCTTGTGATCCGCCCGTCTCGGCCTCCCAAAGTGCTGGGATTACAGGCATGAGTCACCGTGCCCGGCCAAGATATTTGCATTTAAAAAAAATATATTTGAAGATGCAAGGCAATGAAACAATTCTTGGTAAGGAACATTTTATATACACCACTTGGAAGAAATGAAAGCTATTTCTTCAGAAATAAACTTAAAAGCGGCCAATTTTAAGAATTAAAAAAGGTGTTAAGAGGGCAATTAATACTTTGATAAGCTAGAAAAGGCTGGGATGGGAGGAGGCGACAACAAACAATAAACGGAAGCTGTGAAAACTGATTTCTGGGGCAATCCCAAAAGTAAAAAGTAAACATTTTTCTCAAACTAGAAGGAAACACCAAATTCTAATTAAGCAAAATTTATGTACTAGCACTTGAATTTAGTAGTAAAGGTACTTTTAATGTTTACATTGATTCAAATATTTTCCTAACATTGGGTATTATAAAGTTAAAAAAAAGAGAAGATACCTAGTACTTGGTTGACTACTGTGATAGGATTTTCCCCCTCACCATTCTTTTCACTGGAGAAAAGATCTACCATTGAACCTGCAGAACCAGACCATGATGGCAGCCACCTCAAGCTCAGTTCATCAACCACCAAAGAGGCTGTCTTTGCTAAGGGAGTTATGCTGGCCACCTGACATTGGCTGGTGCGGGCATGTTAAAATTCAGTTCTAACCTATTGTTTAACGGCTATAGGGTTTCAGTTTTATAAGACGAAGAGACTTCTGTGGGTGGATGGTGGTGACGGTAGTACGACACAAATGTACTCAGTCTTGTACTTAAAAATGGTTAGGGTGGTAAATTTTATGTTATTTGTATAACAATCTGAAAAAAATCAGTTCTATGCCAAAATGTGTCTTTTAAATCTTCATAAATGAAATTTCTTAGATCTTCACTTATCTGGGGGAGCTAATATGTGTAATGATCAAAAACATACACAGTACCTTAGGTACAGGTATACCTATTATCTAGGCAGGAGCACTGGTTTTCTCTCCATCCAAAACATCATGATTTCCTGCGCCATGGATAAATTCAGAAACTGAAATATCTGATTTTCACAGTACCAGGAGATTGGCAAATCTAGCTAGCAAAATATTTTCATTTTTTTACACATGACTAAAGCAATATGCAGTTTGAGATACGTTCTACCTTTTAAAATAGCCGTGTAAAGGGAGGTAAGAAATGATAGTGCACACTGGTGTTAAGAACCTTGTCACGCACTTTGTACTGTCCTCAGTATAGCATTCTCTGTGGTCCAGAGACCCAAGGAAATATGCAACATCCATGAGTACAAAACCTACTGTAAGCAGTGTTTCCAGAAGTCATATTAATCCTTATAGAACTTCCAATACAGTTTTTCAAATAACTTTGTTCTCTTCTCAACCTTCACACCCTTCTACCTTATTATAATCCATCCTAGTCCTTAGGTGTTCATTGCCTAGAACCATTTTTTATTTGATTGAAGATAGCACATCCTGCCCATCGCTAATAAAGTTATGAAATTTAAAACTTCTGGAGAGTTCTCTCCACAGTCAATGGATTGAGATGATTACTGAGCTCCAGGAGAGCACTCCTGGAGAGACACAGGAAAGTCTTACCTTGTTTGCTCCAAGGGATGCTAAAAAAGGTGACTAGCTTTCATAGAAAATAGCTTCTAGATGGCCCTCCCCAATTTCCTTGGGATTCCAAATTTCAGATACTAAGATAAGGACAAAGCAAGCAGTGTTCTCCTGGGCCAGCAGCATGATGTTATCACAAACAGAGCAGGCAGCAAAGAAACGGCAATCAAGGATTCCAAAATGCCACATGCAATATATCTTTTATTTAGTCCCATCATACATGACAGGAAAAATGGACCTTATTCATAGATTTGAAAAGGAATAAAGTTGTTTTACTGAGTTAAAGTTAAAATGGCATATATTGTTTCTCATTAAAGCAATAAAAGACGACTTTTAAATTCTAAAACTAAATACTTTCAAGTTTTTATCAGAAAGTGTTTTCAAAGTTAATTTTTTTTTTTTTTTTTTTTTTTTTTTTGAGACGGAGTCTCGCTCTGTCACCCAAGCTGGAGTGCAGTGGCCGGATCTCAGCTCACTGCAAGCTCCACCTCCCGGGTTCACGCCATTCTCCTGCCTCAGCCTCCGGAGTAGCTGGGACTACAGGCGCCCGCCACCTCGCCCGGCTAGTTTTTTTGTATTTTTTAGTAGAGACGGGGTTTCACCGTGTTAACCAGGATGGTCTCGATCTCCTGACCTCGTGATCCGCCCGTCTCGGCCTCCCAAAGTGCTGGGATTACAGGCTTGAGCCACCGCGCCCAGCCCTCAAAGTTAATTTTTTGTAGACAGAGTCTTGCCCTGTTGCCCAGGCTGGAGTGCAGTGGCACGATCATGGCTCACTGTAGCTTTGAATTCCTAGGCTCAAGCAATACTCCCACCTCAGCCTCCAGAGTAGCTAGGACTACACAGGTGTGTACCACCATGCTTAGCTAATTAAAAAAAATTTTTTTTGGAGACGGGGTTTCACTATGTTGCCCAGGTTGGTCTTGAACTCCTGAGCTCCAGCAATCCTCCTGCCTCAGGCTCCCAACCTACTGGGATTCCACTGTACCTGGCCCCAGTTTTTCTTAAAAAAGGAACATCTAATGAAAATTATTACTGCTGAACTTTTACTCTGGTTTACTGTAGTAAACACAGAATGAATTAAAATAAGAGGAACTACTTATGGGCATATCTGAATTCATGTGAAAACTGCTGTGTTTAGCTCTGTCCTCACTCAATGCTTCAGAATATGACTATAAATCATTTCCAAAGAAGTTATGTACTGTACAGTAAACATTTCTGCTAGGTTTATAAATAAACCTTAATAATTATGCAGGCTGATCCAATAATAAACACACACAAAGGTGTGTCAGTCTCTGAAACATGTAACATGCTGGCTAGGGGCACATACTCTAGACTCTGATTGCCCTGAATTTGAATCTCATCTCTGCCATTTACTAGTTGTTGTCTTTGGGCAAAATATTTATGTTTTCTATGCCTCAATTTCCTATTCTGTAAAACACAGATAAAAGCATCTACACCTCATATGAGGCATAAATGTGTTACTTGTAAAGTACTTGTAACAGTCTGTGGCACATAAAACTATACAAGTATTTGTTAAATAGAAACTCAAAACAAATTCCATGGACAGTCTCAACAGTATTTTATGCACCATCAACTTGAGTAGTTAGAAAAGCTATGGTTTGGCCATTTCAAGCATTCATGAATGCAGCAGATACACAGAACCAAGAGATGTTACAGTTTAAGAAGCAAAGCCATTCTCAATGGGCTAGGGTGTGAGGAAGAGGGACAAAGCTTAAAAGCCAACCTATGGGAGACTGACTGGAAATCGAAGAGCTGGAATCAGAGCGCTTTATTTTACTCCCAGGATGGTGAACTAGAATAAAAAATATGTAAACACAAAGAAACAGAGACAGGGCAGGAAACGCAGAAACTAGTCAAGAAAGACAAATTGGCAGACAGTGGGGGAGCCTCTTGTGCACCCACATGCAGCTCTGCTAACAGGAAAAAGGCAAGGACACAGCTGAAGAGGATTTAGCAATTGGAATTGGTCATCTCTTCCCTGTTGCAGTTCCCACACACCCCCTAGCTGCAGGTGCCACCACTCATTAAATTGACAGTTTCCTTATGCTTCTGGGCTGGTGGGCCAGCCTTTTCACATTTAATAGAAAGACAACCCATGGTCTTGCTTAGGTGGCCACCTGCCTTACAAGTGAATGGGCTTACACGTAGGTGTCTTCATCCTCCCTCCTGGTCTAGGGGGCTCACCAGTTCTTCCCTGGATGAGAAGGGCCTAACACCCTCCCTGAGTGTCAGTCACAGGAATTACAGGCAAAGGGATCTGAGGCACTAAGAGGGAACCTAAAGGGCTTCACCAGGCTCCTTTCTAGGATAGTGTTAATTTAATACCCCAAACTGAAACATTCAAGTAACACCAATACATTCTTAATTCTCATTACTGCATTCCTCTAGACCTACCTCCCCAAACGGCATTAACCTCTTCAGCTTTTTCTCCCTGGCCTATGCTGGCACCCCTGAGTTCTAATCTGTGCTAGTGGGATGACACCTGGGCAGCTTAACAAAATAAAGACAGACAGACCCCACCATCAGTGCTTCCTGTAATAAAAGATCACTGCTGGGGGCATAGCTAACACGTAATTCATGCTCAGAATGGTTCCTTACCTCGGCAGGGATCATTTTTCACTAAAAATTCATCCAAGGCCATCCATCCTCCACCAACGCGGACCATCACGGTGCTGCGCAGAATACGGACCAGCCGCAACTGCTGAGAATCCCCAAACTGTAGAATCAAAAGGAAATTTAATTAATATATATGTCTTAAAGTAGATCTGTATTTTTCTCCCAAAGCAGACTGTATTCAGACAGGAATGACAATTTGATAGCTACGGGAGAATTTTTAACTCTCACAATTTTGCATTTTTATATATTTCACAAAAGGATTTTAAAAATAGAAAAGCAGAAATATCAACCTGAAGACTGGTGTCTTGATATACTTTTTTCTTTGTGAGACAGAGTTTCATTCTTGTTGCCCAGGCTGGAGTACAATGGCGTGATCTCGGCTTACTGCAACCTCTGCCTCCCAGGTTCAAGCGATTCTCCTGCCTCAGCCTCCCAAGTAGCTGGGTTTATTAGGCGTGTGCCACCACGCCCAGCTAATTTTTATATTATTAGTAGAGACAGAGTTTCACCATGTTTGTCAGGCTGGTCTCGAACTCCTAACCTTGTGATTTGCCAGCCTCAGCCTCCCAAAGGGCTGGGATTATAGGCATGAGACACTGCACCCAGCCAATATACTTTCTATTGGGATAAAATTAACTTTTAATGGTCACACCACTGCCTCTGCACCAAAAGGAGAGGTAGGAAGGCAGACAAAGTGTTAGGTCATTTGATTTTTTTAAAAGAGATTCTGCCCAATTAAAAATTCATATTCTTGGTATGCTAATTTGTTTTCCTAAAAGAAAGATGGTGGATGTCAACTTCTGAATACAGTATGCTTTAAAGCTAAATGGAAAATAGCAAATACTTTTCAAGCCTTAAGGAAACCTTTGCAAAGCATCATTATTACAAGCTTAGAAGAAAATTTGATTTTCTGCATCAGGTTTTCAGAAATAAACCCGAAGTATTTGCTAATTGCAATGTCACCAGGAGAAAAGTTTCTTCAGCTGAACAAATGATTAGGTCATATTTATACTAAAATTGAGTTGAAGCAATGAAAAACTGCAGCTCCCACGATGATTATAAACAGTATCCAATAATCATTTTAGATGCTAAAACAAGCATTTCTGATTATTTATGTTTTCCCTTTTTTCTTGCCCAAACATTCCTACTTCCCAGCTCTAAACATTTGGAGTTTCTCATGGCATAAATTATCCTCTTTCCAAAATGAAGTAAGGAGCAACAAAAGAGAAGTATGCAGAGTTTCCAAAACAAACAAACATTTGGTTGGAGAAATGGAATTCCTAAAATTATTTAATTCAGGGGTTCCTCAGGTATGGAGGTGGTAGGATTTTCAATGTTATAAAGGACAACTCTAACTTTAAAACAAGGCAGAAAAACTGAAAATGCAAGAAAGGATATCTGAGGTCATATAGCCTTCCTCCCTCAAAATTAATATATTTGTGGTAATTCTCTATATTCCTTAGCTGCTCTGACTCAAATGCACTATTTGCATGGGCAAGGCGATTGAAAAATACCGTATCCTCCCTCCCAGCCCTTTACTTTGAAAATAAAAGTAGTCCCACACCTCTCATCTGATACAATTTAAACATGTTTATAGAAAGTGACTACAGCAAAACCACTGTGTGGTAGCAGAAGCACTGAACCCAGACTTGAAAGAGAATACACCTCCTGTCTTGGGAAGGAAGTTGCCCCCCCCAGACTCTGTGAGAGCCCCCCTCCCAGAAGTTGGGCCCCACAAGTGAAAATGGGAAGCCCTGTGGGAGGTTCTGAGACATGGAGGATTCCACCCAAGAGCAGTGCTGGCCTGAATCACTGCAAAGGGTCTTCTCTGGATGGGTGAGAGGCAGGGAGTATGCGCCTGTGCCCCAGGGTGAATCAGGAAGGAAGCCCGGGAGTACTTTATTCTTGGAATACTGTGTACTATAATTTATCACTCCATTTATTTCATGTCCCCCCCCCCCCAACTTAATTTCTCACTAAAGCTCTCTTTGAAAGATTCTAACTTGTTTCTGCTAAGTTATGGGGGAAAGGAGGTTTGACCAAGCCAGCAGCCACTGTAGCTGGGGAGGTTGAGGCCAGAGTCACGAGTGGTGGGAGGGATCACGGCAGCTCTAAAAATGGAGACCTGTGCACACCTGGTAGGACAGGGTTGTCAGTGAGGCAAAGAACTCAGAATAAGAGTCCTAAGGGTCAGTAACTTTGTTTCCACCTTTCAAAAGGAAAACCCCTTACAGGGACTTGAGTTCTTGCAGTGGCTGACATTAGCTGTGTGAGAGTAGGCATGTGATCTTTGAGGCCTCAGGTGCCTGTGTATAAAATGAACTTCATAATTCCGTTCCCAACATTAGAACTCATCTGACCCTCCCCAGGTCAATGGAGCACTAGAAGAGGGTGTCGGCACCCTCTTCAAAGGCACCCTAGTATTCACACACAGTCGCCAGCATATAGGCATATTGGACACTCTCAAGCAATGATTTTTTTTTTTAAAGTCAGTTTGTTCTCATCTTTAGTTTTTTTCTCTTATCCCCTATTCTTCTCACTTGCCTAGAACATTTCTATAGTGACTTGCAAGGCCTGGGATGTTTGAGGGCCTCAAATCAACTCTTAGGGTTTATAATTTCATATCAGAGAGACAGATTTTACTCATGCAACTTCCTTCCACATTGGAGGACACAGGACCCCACAGCACTCAAAAAGATCTGAAAGGTTAGAGTTACCAAGTGGAGTCAAAGCATCCAATCTTTTTTGCAAGTCTAATTTGGTCCCATTAAATCTTGGATGGCTGGCCATCATCAGCATACTTCAGGCCACGGCCAATTATGATCTCCACACTACACTTCTCAGGTACCTTGTAATTATAAAATGCAATATAAGTAACTAGAAATATTAAAAATATATTTAAACAGTACTGAAGTTCTTCGGGAATTGACTTACCATACATTACAAAATTTATTAACTGTCAAAAGATTCTAACATAAATAAGAACTGTGCTGTTTGGTAATCTGACTTCTAACACAGAAGTACAAAACCATTCTCTTTTTAGAAGTGGAATGGATTGATACCATAGCTTCAGTTTCCTCCACTTCATCTCCTTTATAAAAAAATTATACTTATATTCTTTTGCTGCTAAGATAGCTTTGCAATGCTGGCCTCATCAGCAGTTTCTCCACTTGGTAAGACAACCAGGTGTGACCCAGGCATGCTTCAGAGTACATCCTCTCCCCATAGCGAAGAACAGGCAGCATTAGCTACACAGACCATATCCATTGAGAAGGAGAACATTGCAAGGCACACTGTACCTGATTGCCGAGGAAGAACTATAGACAGTAAGAGTAAAGGATGGAGGAAAAGGAGGGGAAAAAAAAAGAGAACATTTTGTCAAATTAACACTAAGGAATGAAAATCATATCATTACGTTCTTCTGGCAAAGTGACACACACCGAACATATTCTTATCAAGCTCCTGCCATAGGGATGTGGTTTTAATTTTAATTTTTTTTTTTTGAGAGTCTCGCTCTGTTGCCCAGGCTGGAGTGCAGTGGCGTGATCGCGGCTCACTGCAACCTCCAACCCCGGTGTTCAAGCAATTCTCCTGCCTCAGCCTCCCTAGTAGTTGGGATTACAGGCGTGCACTACCAAGCCGAGCTAATTTTTGTGTTATTAGTGGAGACGGTGTTTCACCATGTTGGCCAGGCTGGTCTTGAATTCCTGACCTCAAGTGATCTGCTCACTCGCCCCTACCTCCCAAAGTTCTGGGATTACAGGTGTGAGCCACCATGCCTGGCCAGGGATGTGGTTTTATAAACTATGAACTAACTCTCCACTCTATGTTGTTCTTGTTAATTCATTTCTCTAATAATTAAAAACAAAAAACAAGAAAACAAAACCCAACAAGCAGGCATAAGATCACCTGGAGCTTTATTAACTAAATGCCCTAGGTTATATTTAAGGCAGATTCACCCAGTGCTCCTCAGGAAACTGTAGCATGGGGTGGATGTGATGTACTTTGAGGACATTTTGGATATACTAATGAAACATGGATCTTCCTGTGTTTCTTAGTGCAATCTAAATCCTCTTTGCCAATCAGAGATTTTTCTTAGGACTTTAGAGAATCCTGATGAGCTGTTGATATATTTTAGGAGACCTGTTTCAGATTCTTCTATGTCCCTGACCCTGGTCCCAAAAGAAGCTAAAACACAAGTATAGTTCACTGTCAGTTATCGCCACACCTAGCATGGCTTTCCAGAGAAGACCACTGAGCCTGATGTCTCCTCAGGGCTCCTGGGCCCCATTTGTAGCCCAGCCCAGAGCAGGCACAGTATCTGTTGGGGCTTCAACACAGTTTCCCCAGGCCTCTCTAGCCTGGGAGCCACTCAGGCTCACAATGACCATCTCTTTGGGGGTAAGTGGTCAGTCATTAGATATAATTGTTTCCAAAGGTACCTTCATCCCCCTAAAGACTTTGTCAGATGTGAAGTGACAGATCTGAAATATCTCCTATCTTAAAACTCAAATACAAACTACTATCTAAGTAGATATGGACTAGTTTTCAGATGGAACAGGGTACCTGACACTTGGCATCTGTAGAGATGAGGTCAGAGAGTGACCACATCTCAAGTCTGATGGGCTCTGGGACTCTAAGCAACAGGAGGAAAAGGTGGGATCAGCCACATATGAGAAACCACCACCACAAAGTATTGGTTTTTCTCTTCCTTACCCGGTATTTATTCTCTCCGATCTGCTCCACCTGAAACCTTTTTGCACATTTGCACTGAGCCACTTGTCTTGTAACCTATTGGTTGTGAACAAAAAGAAAAGTGTAAAGGGTACAGTAAGACTTCCTATTTAGAGAAACAAAGATTTTTACATATAAGCAGGGAGGCTATTCAATATTTACTTTTTTTTTTTCTTTTTGAGATGGAGTTTCGCTCTTGTTGCCCAGGCTGGAGGGCAATGGCGCGATCTCAGCTCCACTGCAACCTCCGCCTCCTGGGTTCAAACAATTCTCCTACCTCAGCCTCCCGAGTGGCTGGGATTATAGGTACGCCCAGCTAATTTTTTGTATTTTTTTAGTAGAGAGATGGTTTCTCCATGTTGGTCAGGCTGGCCTTGAACCTCAGGTGATCTGCCTGCCTCAGCTTCCCAAAGTGCTGGGATTACAGGCATAAGCCACCGCGCCCAGCTCACTATTTACTTTTTAGGTATTTCAGGTTTCTGACATATGCATTTATCATCTGTTCCAAATTAGTATATGTTCTTACTAAGTGAACTAATTGAGACACTGAGAAAGAAAAGGCATGAAAGAAATTCCCAAGTGACTATATAACACATTCTTTATTCCTGCTTCAAAATTCCTTCAGAGAAAATTGCTAATATGCTGACATCAAAATCAAATTATTAATAAAGCAAATTATGAACTGCTTTAAATTTCACCCTAGGAGACGGAGATTCCCTGGAAGTCCTGGTGTGTTCCAGGGCCACTCCTAAGACCTATTCCAGCACCTCTCCCTTCCCAAGATCTGTTATCAACAGATGCTAGGATTTCCAGATGGCACTAATCAATTTGGTAGTTTCAGTGTGGTAGTTTTTTTTTTTTTTTTTTGAGACAGAGTCTCGCTCTGTCGCCCAGGCTGGAGTGCAGTGGCACGATCTCTGCTCACTGCAAGCTCCGCCGCCTCCCGAGTTAATGCCATTCTCCTGCCTCAGCCTCCCTAGAAGCTGGGACTACAGGCACCCGCCACCACGCCCGGCTATTTTTTTTGTATTTTTTAGTAGAGGCAGGGTTTCACCATGTTCATCAGGATGGTCTCAATCTGCTGACCTTGTGATCCGCCCTCCTCGACCTCCCAAAGTGCTGGGATTACAGGTGTGAGCCACTGCGCCTGGCCCAGTGTGGTAGTTTTTAACAAGGCAGAAAGCATGATGGGTATACACCATTTTTAAACATTACATTTTACCCCCCTTTTAAACATTTATTTTTTTGAGACAAGTCTTGCTCTGTTGCCCAGGCTGGAGTATAGTGGCATGATCACAGCTCACTGCATCTTTGACCTCCCATGCTCAAGTCATTCTTCCATCTGTCTCCTGAGTAGTTGGGGCTATAAGCACTTGCCACTACACCTGGCTAATTTTTTTTTTTTTGCGGGGGACAGACAGAATCATACTATGTTGCCCAAGCTGGTCTCGAACTCCTGGGCTCCAGTGATCCTCCCATGTTGACCTCCCAATGTGCTGGGGCTACAGATGTAAGCCACCATGCTCAGTTCATTTCAACCCTTAAATAACCCTTAAATGCTACACTGGTAGACCATTTCCCTAGATTCCAGGTAGCATGCTCAGGAGTAAGATGAGTCTATCCCAAAACACAGGACAAGTGAACCAGGATGAGTATGGTACCCTGCAAAGGTTCTCTGTAAACTTCAGAGCACCACACAGACATGACTCACTTGAGTAATCTATCTAGCCTGAGCTAGGGCTCAGATGTCAGAGATCCTCTGGGACTCTTTGAAATGCTATCTAAAAAGAGATCTCAAAATAGAACTCCAAATAATTATCTCCCAACAGACAAGTCAAAGGCTAATATGATCATTGAACCCAACCAAATTCAGGATATTATAAACCTATAGCCAGAAGTATACTCAAAATATAATTATTTCCCTTACCTCATCTTCAATTTTATCTGCATCGGTTGTTGGTCGATACGCATCCTTGTTGGGATGAAGAGCAGCTACAAATTCATAATAATCAATGTAACCATCCCCATCTCGGTCAAAAATGTCAGCCACAGCAGTCATTTCTAACTTGGTGGTGGGGAACTCTGGAGGAAAGGAATCATATTTTGAAACTTAAAAGAGGGCTTACTTGTTTGGTTAGCAGTTAGAGAAATACCTTTTTTTTTTTTTTTTGAGACAAGGTCTCGCTCTGTCACCCAGGCAGAGTGCAGTGGTGCAATCTCAGCTCACTGCAACTTCCGTCTCCCAGATTCAAGCGATTCTCCTGCCTCAGCTTCCCAAGGAGCTGGGAATACAGGTGCCTGCCACCAGGCCCGGCTAATTTTTTGTGTGTTTTTAGCAGAGACGAGGTTTTGCCATGTTGGCCAGGCTGGTCTTGAACTCCCAGCCTCAAGTGATCCACCCGTCTTAGCCTCCCAAAGTGCTGGGATTACAGGTGTGAGCCACCACTCCTGGCCATAAATACTTAAGAGCAAAAAAATTTATGTCTTGATTTTTCCTGAAAAGTAATACATATCCACTTATAGGCCCCCCTACCCCAAATGCAATGAAAAGAAGGTAATATTCCACATTTCAGATATACCAAAAAGCATAAACATAATATTACAACCACCCACACACCTATCACTCAAGAATATACTTACCCACCCCACAATTATTGAATATTTAGATTATTTCAGAATAGTGACAGTTTGGAATTAATAGTATGAAGTTTTCCTATGTTTAGATTACTGTCTTAGATTCTTGACAAACTGCTACACAAAGGGAAGTGTGAATCATATTGTTTCCCAGCTGAAAACCTCTGGTTAACCACTGTCTTTTTCTTTTTTTTTTTTTGGAGACAGAGTCTCACTCTGTTGCCCAGGCTGGACTTCAATGGCACGATTACAGTTTACTGCAGCCTTGACCTCCCCAGGCTCAGGTGATTCACCTCAGCCTCCCAAGTAGCTAGGACCACAGGTGTGCCACCATGCCTGTGCCACCTGCCTCCCAAAGTGCTGAAATTACAGGTGTGAGCCATAGCTCCTGGCCAGCTTCAGAAAGATTGTTTAGCTAGAATATCACAGCTTCTACAAAGCGCAAGGAATCCAGGCGTGACCCATGTTTGGGATGATGACTAGACTCACTGGATGCTAAAATGCCATCGATAAACTCCTGACGTGTTATCTTCCCATCCTGGTCCTTATCAATGCGCCGGAAGAAATCCATCACTCGAGACTTTTTGTGATTCATCCAACGCATATACTTTTTCCTCCAGACATCAAAGTCAAAGTTGGCAAATTCCTTCAACTACACAGAAATCAGAAGTGTCAATAAGATTTATTTTTTGGGCCCTCAAAAGTTGCCCAGAGCATACCAAACTTTCAGACATTCAGTAAAGCCATGCTTCCAGGGGGCACCAACAATGAAATCTATGTGTTTGCTTCTTTTGTGAAGGCACAATCCGGCTCCTTCACTTAAAGCCATGACTATTTACACGAGCTGTGGTATAATGGAATATAGCAAGAGAAACAATAACTGAACCACCATGGAAAATATGGAGCACATAGAATGAGAATGGGTGAAGCCAGCCTTGCTTTCCCTTTGGGCTTTTCAAAGGATCACTCTCTTAGATGCAAGGGAATGGATTCTAACCCAGAAGGGAGATCCTTAGCACTCCTCAGTTATGTTGTTTTGAAAGGCATTATAATCACACATAGGGCTCACATCAGGAGGCTCGTGTTTACCACTATCTTCTGAGATTTCAATGAGAAAAATCCGAGTTCTGGATGGAAGCATTGGGAACCCAGTGTTGTATCCAAGCATGTTTCTTTGGAATGGCACCAGAGAGCAAATTTCCCATCTGACCTCCATGTTAAATATTTGGCCTTGATGGAAAACAGCAGGCCTATGCAGTGGGCAAGACAATTTTCAGCTACTTAAGTCTATGTTAATGATATACACTCAAAATGACTTAAACAGTGCAGCAGTTTCCCCTTGGTCTTTCAAACTCCAAAGTTAGAAGGAATGGGGGGAAAAAAGCACCAAGAACCCAATAAGCTTAAAAGTCAACTGACCTAAGGAAAAAATAAATAAAACACAGAACACTCACTTCCAGGCATAGCTGCTTTGATATGCACAAATAAAAAAATACAAAATATATTAGAGGCTTGTTTTAGAAACTAGGAAGTACAGTACTATATATATATATTTTTTTTACTGGGTAATGACACTTCAAAATAGAGTTGCTTTTCATGATCAAGTGAAGACTAATAAAATAACAAAATCATTAAAAATTACTCCTATTTCATAATTGTGTAGCATCTGTTTTTACATGAAAGGCTCAACAAGGGTCATTTTTGTGCTCTGCTACATATCTGGAGACAAATTTCCAAAGTTCTGTTCCTGATTCCCAACCACAGCAAGATGCTGAGGCAGATCACGTCCTGGCCCTCACTATGGACTGGCTGTTTTCTTGCTTTCCACACCTAGAAGCTTTGGCCTACTTTGTCATGAATGGTTTTCTTATAAATGTGTCTTTTCTCATTCAGGGGCCTCAAAGAATGGGTACTGGCTTGGTATAGGTCTATTTCTATTTGTGAAGAAGTCAGTCAGGACACACGGTTTACATTTAGAGAGCCTCAGAAGGGCTGTGTTTTGATTGAAAAAATCACTTTGTTTCAGGGAAGGCCACTCAGCAGGGCATTACCTCCTCCAGCCGATCCAAGGCGTCGTTCAGCTTCCTTTGCCGCTCCAGTGCTAAGAGCCACACCTGCTGCCAGCGGGCAGAAAGCTGGTTGATCCGTGGGTTTTTTGCTTCAGATTGTGAAAGGATTGGCATGGGAGGAGGGGTCGGCTGACTTAAGGATTTCCCTAAAAGGAAAAATAAACACAAGATTAGAACAGCTGGTTAGCACACAAGGAGAAATAGCTGTATGTATAAACTTAGGAGATCTTTAGAATAATATCCAGTCAGTAACTAAGAAATACGGGACTTGGCAATATTTAGATACGGAGGTATACTAATTCCAAAAGTATTGATCCTCCCAGCACAAACTTACCTGCGCCTACATATCTCCAAGCAATTCTGTCCCACCTTAGTGAGCTGATGACACATTAACTCAACTAAGAAAGCAACATATTCTGTAGGAGCTGTTTTGCTGATTGAATTAGTGCAAGTCAAATGTAAACAGCTAGCGCTGATAACCAAAACAATGGAAAGGCCACTGTTAAAGAATAAGCTTAACCACCTCATAATTTCATACCAATCCAAGAATATGGAGTATAGCTACTGTCTGTCAATGTAAGAAAAGTGAGTTTCAAAAACAAAAGATTTTGGTTCAAAACCAATACGGTTTTTGAAAATGGAATACAATTTTTTTTTGACAGGCATTTGGAAAGTGCTCATCTTCAATTAGCAGGAATGAAGCATCCTAACAGAGGGGGCTGGAAACATACTGCCTCCGCTGCGGGATTTCTCTATGAAAGGCGCATGAGTAGGCTCTATATTTTTCCTTTTGTATGTCTTGGTGACCCGGTCCACGTCAGGCTGTTTGCGAGTCATCTCCTCCATAAACGTCTGTTAAACACAAAAAATATGAAAAAGAGTTAAAAATTGTATTTTTACTCCTATGGGGGCAAAAGAAGAGCTAGGATGGGTACTTTATGGCTTGTGGTGGTAGGAAAGTCTGCCTGGAGGCCAGTGCCTGAGTTGAGTTACTGAGGTATGTTATGTAGTTTGGATACTTGTCCCCTCCAAATCTCGTGTTGAAATGTGATTTCCAATGTTGGAGGTGGGGTCTAATGGGACGTGATTGAGTTATGGGGGCAAATTCCTCATGAATGGCCTTGGTGCCCTCCCCATGGTAATGAGTGAGTTCTTGCTGTTAGTTCACATGAGAGCTGGCTGTTTAAAAGGAGCCTGCTATCTCCTCCTCTTTCTCTCTTTCCCTCTCTTGCCATGTAACATGCTGGCTCCCCTTTGCCTTCCACCATGATTCTAAGCTTCCTGAGGCCTTCACCAGAAGCAGATATTGGCACCATGCTTCCTGTACAGCCTGCAGAACCGTAAGCCAAAATAAACCTGTTTTCTTTATAAATTACCCAGTCTCAGGAATTCCTTTAGAGCAATGCAAATGGACTGACACACTGAGCAATGAAGAAATAGTCAACAAATGGTAGGAAGGCAGTCCTGGAAGAGGGTGCAACCTAAACAGAGACAGGGATGCCTGACAGTGCTGTGGCCAGGACCCCTCCACTCACTGGCTGGGCAGGGGATGCAATCAGAGGAATGGCAAGAGGCAGGGTTGAAGAGGCAGGCAGGAGACAGATCACAAAAGGCTTCTGTGTCAGGCTAAGGGTTGGCCATTTATTCTGAGAGCAATGGGGGGCAGCTGAAAGATTTCGATCCAGGTAAGAGATATGATGCTTTACAGCTATCACTCTGGCTTCAGTGTAAAAGGTGGAGTGATATGGGGGTGGGGGGAAGTGTGGGATAGAGAGTGCCTAGCAGTGAGAAGACAGGTTAAGAAACCATTGCAGTAACTGAGGCAAAACACGGTGAGGGTTGGAGCCAGGGCTGGAAAGATGGAGCCAAGAGATATTTTGAAAGTGGGACTGACAAGCCCTGGTGAGTGGCTAGATGTAGGGGGAAGAGGAAAAGAAGGAACTCCAGACATCACAGCCTTCTGAATGAGGAAAGGGGAGGCAGATTTGGAATGGACAAATAGTGTCAGGCAAGGAGGCAAAGATGAAGTGGAATTTTAGAATGGCTTCTAGTTTACTGTATGTCTGGACTTTAGGAGATGATGGTGCTGGAGATGAAAAAGATGCAAAGACAGCCAACAGACACATGAAAAAACGCTCATCATCACTGGCCATCAGAGAAATGCAAATCAAAACCACAATGAGATACCATCTCACACCAGTTAGAATGGCGATCATTAAAAAATCAGGAAACAACAGGTGCTGGAGAGGATGTGGAAAAACAGGAACACTTTTACACTGTTGGTGGGACTGTAAACTAGTTCAACCACTGTGGAAAACGGTGTGGCGATTCCTCAAGGATCTAGAACTAGAAATACCATTTGACCCAGCCATCCCATTACTGGGGATATACCCAAAGGATTATAAGTCATGCTACTATAAAGACACATGCACACATATGTTTATTGCGGCACTATTCACAATAGCAAAGACTTGGAATCAACCCAAATGTCCATCAGTGACAGACTGGATTAAGAAAATGTGGCACATATACACCATGGAATACTATGCAGCCATAAAAAAGGATGAGTTCATGTCCTTTGTAGGGACATGGATGCAGCTGGAAACCATCATTCTCAGCAAACTATCGCAAGAACAGAAAAACAAACACTGCATGTTCTCACTCACAGGTGGGAACTGAACAATGAGATCACTTGGACACAGGAAGGGGAGCATCACACACTGGGTCCTATTGTGGGGAGGGGGTGGGGGGAGGGATAGCATTAGGAGATATACCTGGTGTAAATGATGAGTTGATGGGTGCAGCTCACCAACATGGCACATGTATACATATGTAACAAACCTGCACATTGTGCACATGTACCCTAGAACTTATCATAATAAAAAAAAAATTAAAACAATTGAACTGATGGAGATAGATAGTAGAATGATGGCTACCACAGGCTGGGAAGGGTAGTGTGAGTTTGGTGGGAGACATGGGGATGGTTAATGGGTACAAAAAAATAGAAAGAATGAATAAGATCTAGTATTTGATAGCACAATAGAATGACTATAGTCAACAATAATTTAATTGTACATTTTAAAATAACTAAAAGAGTGTAATTGGTTTGTAGCATAAAGGATAAATGGTTGAGATGATAGATACCCCATTTACTCTGATGTGACTATTACACATTTTGCGCTTGTATCAAAATATCCCATATACCCTATATAGACCTACTATGTACCCACCAAAAATAAAAAGAAAAAAAAAAAAGAAAAAGATGCAGAAGCTTTATAGGTAATAGCTAAAGCTGTTAGACCAGATAAATCTCAGCAGTGTGAGAGCATCACAAATGAGACATCAGGGAACAACATTAATGCATAGGCAGGGAAGAGGAACCAGCTAAAAAGACTAAAAAGGAACAGTCAGAGAGATCAGAGGAAAACACAAAGATTAAAGGACACAGAAGTCAAAAGGAAAGTTTTGGGAAGGGATGAAGAGCCAGCTATGTCACATGTCAAACAAAATAAAGACTGAAAAACCTCTGTTGGATTTAGCCAGTAGAATGTGACCAGAACAGTGTCAGCCAGACCACAGGGATCTGGGGAGTGATGGGAAAAATGGAGATGAGACAGGGAACAAGAAGCGTAGCTGAAAAAGGGGGGAGGCAACACAGTGGTAACTTGAGGGGAACATTGGGTTGGAAGGACATGTCTGGAAGCTTTAGAGAAAAGAATAAACAGGGAGAGACTGAAGACATAGAGGAGAGAGGGGAAAACAGAAAAGAGAGGAACTGGATAGGAAGAAGATAATCTCTCAGAGAGGAGGTACATCCCACAGGAAGGATAGGTGCTCCTCGATTTATGACGAAGTTACATTCTGGCAAACCCATCGTTAAGCTGAAAATATAACACACCTAAAATATGGAACATCGTAGCTTAGCCTGGCCAACCTTAAACATGCTCAAAACACGTTAGTCTATAGTTAGGCAAAATCATCTAACACAGACCCTATTTTATAATAAAGTGTTGACTATCTCATGTAATCAAAGTGAAAGAATGGTTGTATGGGTACTCAAAGTGTATTTTTTATTTTGTTTTGTATTTGAGACGGAGTCTTGCTCTGTCACCCAGGCTGGAGTGCAGTGGTGCGATCTCAGCTCACTGCAACCTCTACGTCCCTGGTTCAAGTGATTCTCCTGCCTCAGCCGCTTGAGTAGCTGGGATTACAGGCAATCACAACCACAACCACACCCAACTAATTTTTATATTTTTAGTAGAGATAGAGTTTCACCATGTTGGCTAGGCTGGTCTCAAACTCCTGACCTCAAGTGGTCTGCCCCCCTCAGCCTCCAAAAGTGCTGGGATTACAGGTGTGTGCCACTGCACCTGGCCTCGAATTGTATGGTTTCTACTGAATACGTATAACCTTTGAACCATCATAAAGTTGAAAGACTGCAAGTCAGGGACCATCTGTATAGTGAGTTCTCACTTGCAGGGGTAATTGTTTATATAAACTAAAATGACCATACAGTCTACAGTATAACTAATCAAGATTCACACTTGAATTCAGTATAAATGATTATGGTTAAAAACAGTATTTGCCTCTTAAGGATATATTATGAAGATGGCTCACCTGAGCTTTCCTCCATTCAGTTTAGTCTGATGTGCACCTTCACTGATCACTGGGTTCATGTGAGAGAGCTTTCTGAACTAGGTATAATGGGGACCAGTGGGCCCTTGGCTCAGATGATGGTCAATAAAAACAGGCTGTGGCAGGCAGACTTCTAAGAAGGCCCCCAAGATTCCCACTCCTGTATGCACACTCAATGTAATCCCCCTCCCTTGAGTGTGGGCAAATGATAGAACAGTCACTCTCGTAATTACATTTCATTCTCCATTACATTTCAAGACTCCATATAGGACCTTGGACAGTTTCTCCAGCTGGCTGTGTGGTTAAGACCTGAGGGGGCCTCTAGGAGGTAAGAGCAACTCCTAGCTGAGAGCCAGCAAGAAAGTTAGAGACCTCAGTCCTACATCCACCAGGACCTAGATTCTGCCAACAACCTGAGTGAGCCTAAAAGAGGACCCTGAACTCCAGATCAGACTATAGTACTGGCTGACACCCTGATTTCTGCCTGGGGAGACTACAGGAAGAGGACCTAGTCAACTCATGCCCAGGCGACTGAAGCACAGAAACTATGAGGTAAGTAAGTATGTGTTGTTTTAAGATGCTAAGTCTGTGGTAATGTGTTAAGCAGCAATTTAAAAACAAATATACAGGGCAACAGAGATGGTATCCATGCCCAACATGGAAAACACCAGTGATCACACAGTGAGGTTAAGACACCTGATGCTCAGCGATAAGGGCTTTAACTCGGTCAATGTTCTGTGGGATTGGCTCCTGATCCCGCTGAATGAGGGTGGTCTCAGCCCACTGGATCCATGCCAGAAGTTCTTCCAGGAGCTCAGCATTAGCCACCAGTTCTGACAAGGCCGTTTCAAGACGCTGCTGGTGCTGCTTAGCCCATGTCAGGACCTGTGGAAAAAGAAGGAAACCATGGTCTCTTTCAGTCAAGCATACCTCTTTGTTTCCAAAGCCCTTTTTCATCTGATTTTGACAATGACTTTTTATTTTTGTTTATTTTTTTGGAGACAGACTCTTGCTCTGTCACCCAGACTGGAGTGCAGTGGCACAAACTCGGCTCACTGCAACCTCTGCCTCCTGGGTTCAAGTGATTCTCCTGCTTCAGCCTCCCAAGTAACTGGGATTACAGACTTGCGCCACCATGCCCGGCTAATTTTTTGTATTTTTGTAGAGACGGGTTTCACCATGTTGCCCAGGCTTGTCTTGAACTCCTGAGCTCGGGTAATCCGCCTGACTCAGCCTCCCAAAGCTCTAGGATTACAGGCGTGATCCACTGCTCCCGGCGAACCCAATGACTTTTTAGAGGAGAGAGCACCCAAACAGTCAAGAGACTTCACTATTACCCCAGTGACAACTGGGATAAGAGCTGGAATAAAATATCAGCTCTCTTGAAAGCAAATCTAGTATAGTTGTTCCTTGGTATCCACAGGGAACTGGTCCCAGTACCACCTGCGGATACTAAAATCCATGCATACTCAAGGTCTGTAATTGGTTTTGTGGAACCTGCAAAAGTCTGCCCTCTGTACACATGGGCTTCGCTTCCCGTGAATACTGTATTTTCTATCCACGTTTGGCTGTGAATGTGGACCCCAACCAATATGGAGGGCTGACTGCATTTACCGAACAATAACCGCATATAAGTGGACCTGTGCAGTTGAAACACACATTGTTCCAGGGTCAGCTCTACATCCTATTAACACAGGACTTCCCAGGAAAGAGGGGACACTATACACAACATGTCCACTGAAAGTCACTATTAACATAGCACTATGCCAACACTATTACTCCTCGTTGCCACACATTACCAAGAAAACAGTCTTTACTAAAATGTTAACTTAATTTTTGCTGAGATATTCACAGTGAGTGAAAGATTCCTTACCTAGGAGAAAAATACTATACTATAGTAATAGTTTACTGGGCGTGTGTGGTCCTCCTCTGAACCAGGGACTCACCTCCTCAAAGCGAGCTCGGATGATGGTGATCCAGTGTTTGATGGTTGTGATGCAATCGGGGTGGCAGACAGCCAGGATGACTTCTCCCATGGCTACTGCTGAGTTAACGTCCACTCGCTTTTCTTCTACTTTCTTCATGAATTCCTTAACAAAAAAGATTTTAAAACAAATACTTAAAAAGTCTACATTAGCAGCACTGTTAGTTTACATTGAGGGGGGATAAATTTCAATGTTTTCTTTTTCCTCCACGTGTTGACACAGACCTCTAAAAGCCTGTACTTAGTTATTTATGGCATTTTAATTCTAAAAGATGTGGGAAGGTGAGGGGTTTACACAAGAATGACTTTCTGTGGTGGAGATGACAACAAGAATAGGACACACAGAGGTATGCCCCCTTTTTCCTATTCGAGTTAGTTTCTTTCTTTTTTAATCCCATTTTTCATTTATTCATTTCATGTTGGTAAACATATTTGTATTGGAAAAATATAATTATAGTTATAAAAATCATAATATTTTAAAAATACCCATAACAGAATGTAATGATAAAACCATGATTAAAATCTCTGAGTGGATAAAATAAAAATTTAAAAAGGGAAACAACATTTCCCACCTCTTTAGGATAGACTGAGACCCCAGACACTGCACCATACTCTACAGCTTGGTAAGTGGTTCTGGGGGATCATATCAGGGCCTAAAGCTGGTAACATAAGGAAAGGCAAACAAAGGAATATGCAGGTGAGGAGGAAAGAAGATGAAATAGTCCACGTTTTTCTTTATATAATACCATGTTTTAAAAACTTGTTACAACCAACATATATTACTTTTCTAAGAATGAATGTTAATGTTTAAGATGTCAAAAAACCCAACAGCTATTTCCCTTTCATTCCTGCTATGAGCTAGGGCCACTGGTTTTGTTCCTTCTCATGTGAGTTCTGATAATTCCAAGAAAAAGTTGCTTTCATTTAGTGGTAGGCAGCCCTTAAGGTGGTAGGTAGCATGAGGTCACCAAACCGCAAGGCTGAATTACCTTATGGGTGTCAATGAGGGACTGCAGGGCCTCTGTGTCATCAGGAAGTGCTCCCCGAAAGCGAAGCGTTTGCTCTGCTTCAGAAAGCCACTCCAACAGCATGTGAACTGTGTCCCGAAACACTTCCGCCTGAAATAACCAAGCACAAAAGATTCAACCTCTCTCTGCAGCCAAGGACCTAGACACTGGGACATGCCAGGGAAAGGGTCCAGTGTTCATTCAGACATTTCATGGCCTCATCAAAACTCCACAAAGGTTATCTTTCATTTGTAGATCTTTGAAAATCAGCTGAATTCATTATTTCTCAAAATGAATGTTAAAGTTTTATAGAACATTCAGAATATCAATTTTCAACTCTGTTACACTTAATTCAAGACTGACTGGAACAGATTCTAGTAAAAGAAAAACAAAATAAACCCACTCAGATCTATCCCTTGGGTTGGGACAGCAAATGTCTCTTACCTGTTTCAAGGCCTGCTCAAGCCGGCTTTGTTTGGAAACAGAGAGTTTACAGACAGTGTCCCAGCGAGTGCTCAGTTCCTGGAGCTGCCCTTTTACCCAAGTGGTGTCATCTCGACTATTCTCAATCAGCTCACGGCCTGACCGCTTCAGGACCTGAACGGTTCCTGTTCGCTTTCCCAGTTCCTTCTGGAAAACCTAGAAAAGAAAATAGGAGAATTAGTTTGTTTGAGGAATGTTTTGAGTCCAAGAAACCACTGGGAAATAATAATTTTCTTGGTAGGTTCTAATCATGTGTCTTTTATGCATAGAGGGAGGCAGAGCAATGTATAAGAAAAAACAACCAGGCCGGGCGCAGTGGCTCATGCCTGCAATCCCAGCATTTTGGGATGCCAAGATGAGAGGATTGCTTGAGCCCAGGAGTTCAAGACCAGTCTGGGCAACATGGCGAGACCAAATCTCATGGAAAAAAAAAAAGAAAAAAAAAAAAAACAACCAGAAAAAGTGGCTCTAAATGCTAGCTCAGGCATTTGGGAGACACATAATTTTGAAAAGTTGCTTAAGGCCCAGTTTCTTCATCTGTAAAATGGTAATCATTATACTAATGTTTCCAGAATTATGGGAAATAAAAACATAACTGCTCTGCACATAACAAGAATCTGTTGTAATTTCAAGGTAAAGTTAAATGCTTGTGCTGAAACAGGAGGATATTACATAATCCAACATGACAGGTAGAGATGATGTTAAATATTGGCGTGCATGGTGTTAAGACTGTTAGGTTCAGAAGTGGTTTAAAAAAAATCACTCATTTCCATTTTAGGAGTCAGTGGAAATGGATATCTTACGGGTTTCCGTTGGAATTTAAATCCATTTTGTGACTCAACTGAAACAAACAGGAAGAGGGGCAACCTTGAAGTGAAGTTTACACATTGCCAAATCTGAATCAAACCAATTTTGGTAAATTCTGTGACTAATGCAGAATCTCAGCAACAGTTTGTTTGAACACACAAAGCAACTGTCAGGCTCTCTTTCTCCCCTAGAAAGAAGGGCAAGGCAATCACATGTAGAAGATCCTAGGGCACTGCACTCCAACATAGCCCAGACCTCGCCCTTACCTTGTGTGCATCCATGAGGTTCATGACGAGGTCGAGGTCCCCGTGCACGGGTTGGTCCTCAGCCAGCTGTGGCTCCACCTTGTATAACCAGTCAACCAAGGCCTGCAAAGCATCCATGAACTGACCCGAAAAGAGCAGGGCTTCCTCCAACTTGTGCTGCCTGAGAAATGCACACAAATGCTACCATTTTTAGGGATTCCTTTTACAAATGGCCCACAATTCTGCCTCGCTGAAAGGGAATATTGTTTGAACCCTATATAGAGAGTGACTTCTACATTAGAACAGTTAGAAATAGAGTAAAAAGTAACTGAGAGATGGTGAGACATTTTAAATCAAACCACCCTCTAGAATGGATTAAGGGTAGCACAGGGGACAGAGAGAGATACCCTTCAGGCATCTTATAGCCCAGTGACACACAGGCACACTCTAACAACCCAAGGTCTGTGTTAATCTCCTTATACCATTCCAAGTAAAAGATGATGGTTTTGGTAATGATCAGGAATCAGGAGTTCAACTCCTAGCTCTGTATCAGTTGTGTGACCTTAGGCTGTTTCTTCATCTCCCTGAACCTCAGCCACCTCATCAAAAAAAATTGGAGTACAGGCCAAGTGTGTTGGCTCACACTTGTAATCCCAGCACTCTGGCAGGCCAAGGTGGATCACTTGAGGTCAGGAGTTAGAGAACAGCCTGGACAATAGCAAGACCTTGTCTCTACTCAAATAAAAACCAATGGCTGGGTGTGGTGGCTGACGCCTGTAATCCCAGCACTTTGGGACGCCGAGGCGGGTGGATCAAGAGGTCAGGAGTTCCAGACCAGCCTGGTCAATATGGTGAAACCCCATCTCTACTAAAAATATTTTTAAAAATTAGCTGGGCGTGGTGGCATGCACCTATAGTCCCAGCTACTCAGGAGGCTGAGGAAGGAGAATTGCTTGAACCCGGGAGACGGAGGTTGCAGTGAGCCGAGCCGAGATTGTGCCACTGCACTCCAGCCTGGGCGACAGAGGAAGATTCCGTCTCAAAAACAAAAACAAAAAACATTAGCCAGGTGTGGTGGCACATGCCTGTAGTCTGAGCTACTCGAGAGGCTGAGGTGGGAGGATCACTTGAGCCCACGAGTTGAAGGCTGCAGTAAGCTCTGCACTCCAGCCTGGGTGAGAGAGCTAGACCCTGTCTCAACAAGACCAAAAAAAAAAGAAAAATGCTGGGCACGGTGGCTCATGCCTGTAATCCCAGCACTTTGGGAGGCTGAGGTGGGTGGATCATGAGGTCAGGTGATCGAGACCATCCTGGCTAACATAGTGAAACCTCATCTCTACTAAAAATACAAAAAATTAGCCAAGCGTGGTGGCAGGTACCTGTAGTCCCAGCTACTCAGGAGGCTGAGGCAGGAGAATGGTGTGAACCCAGGAGGCGGAGCTTGCAGTGAGCCGAGATCGCGCCACTGCACTCTAGCCTGGGAGACACAGCAAGACTCCTTCTCAAAAAAAAAAAAAAGAAAAAAAAGTACAAATAGGGTAGCGATATTGTAATATTTAGCATGGCATAGTGGGTACGAATAGATAAAAGTACAACTTTTAGAACCAAACTGCCACGATTTAAACCTCAGCTTTGCCAATATGGTAGCTGAGTGACCTTAGGGGAGTTAAGAACCTCTTTATGGTCATTTTCTCATCTGTAAAATGGCAATAAAAGTGGTACCCACCTCAGTGGTTATGAGGATTAAATTATTATTAGCCACTGTTTGGTATATATTCAGTAGTAATTGCCCAGCAAAGGTCAGGTATCATTATGGTAAAATGAGGTAATGCATGTAGAGGCTTTGGAGTGTCCCAGAGCAGTCAATAAGACAGCTGTTGGTATTACAAATTGACAATTTACAAATACTTTTGAGTTACTGATCTTCTATTATTGTTGCTTTGATTTTATAGGTCTCTCTCTTTCTAATACAGTAAAGTTCAAGTTTAAAATGAGAATTTTTATACATTTTATTTAAATTATAATAGTCTTTGAACTAACTGGTGGTATTAAGATGGTACAAAACGTCTTACTGATGCATTAGCTTTATCACCATTTTTTTTTTTTTTTTTTTTTGGAGACGGAGTCTCGCTCTGTCGCCCAGGCTGGAGTGCAGTGGCCGGATCTCAGCTCACTGCAAGCTCCGCCTCCCGGGTCTACGCCATTCTCCTGCCTCAGCCTCCCGAGTAGCTGGGACTACAGGCGCCCGCCACCTCGCCCGGCTAGTTTTTTGTATTTTTTAGTAAAGACGGGGTTTCACTGTGTTAGCCAGGATGGTCTCGATCTCCTAACCTCGTGATCCGCCCGTCTCGGCCTCCCAAAGTGCTGGGATTACAGGCTTGAGCCACCGCGCCCGGCCTATTACCATTTTATAGAATCTGGTAAGAGCCTCTTGCTTTTGGGATCCCGGTTAGACCCCTGAAGGGGACATTCATGCTCACCGCTCCACAGACTTGCCACAAACAGTATCCCATTTGTCTCTGACTTCTCCTAGGAAATTGTCAAGTTTCTGAGTATCTTCGGGAAGCAAAGTCTTTTCTTTCAGTGCTCTGCCAGTTCTAATTGTGGTATCATACACAGGCTGCTTGCCACCAAGAGTTTTCTGAAACTCCTATGTTTCCAGAAAGAAAACAAAAAAGTGTTAAAAGTCAGATGACATCTTGATTTGGAACAAAATAATTTGAGTTTTCAGGCTAGAAACCAAATAAAGTATGAATGTCACCAGTTTTTTTGAACTAAAATTAACCATAGCTTATCCTTAAGAAATTCATAATTTTTTGTTTATACCATACACAGAAGTGCCTGACAATTTGTGAAAGCCTACAGTTTTAATTAGTTACTCCCATATCTACTTTGCTTAAACTGTTATTTAAATGAGCAAATATCATGATTAGATTATCTAGATATAAAATGGAACCCTGGCTTCATCATTTTGACTTTTAAACATTAACCGATTGGTTTTCCTTTTACTAGCTCTGATTTGTATTTTTGGCAAGCTACAAGCTTTAGTGAATAGTATTCTTGGGACCTAAGACCAATTAACTGCTTTACCTTATGCTTAGAAAGCTGAAGTTTAATTTTGTCTGGGTCATTGGATATCTCTAGTTCTGAGTCCAGGTGACTCTCGGCATCTTCTAGCCAGTCAATCAGTTTTTTCCAAGCTTCATGGAACTAAAATTACATAAGAAGTAAGTTAACAGGAATGAATATACACACTATACAGCACATTTGAGAATCATCCCAGAGACTCAATACATGCAGCCCAAGATTCTTCAGTGAATTAGTATCTCTCCTCCCCAACTTACTTGTTTTGCCCGCTTCCTGGCATCATCTAGTGATCGCCCTCTTTCAATAGATCGCTGGACAACCTTCTCCCATCGAGACTGCACGCTAACCAACAAATTCTTGATCAGAACAACATCCTGTTTTTGGCTAAGGAACTTTAATTGATTCCCAGTTTGATCCAGCTCAATGATCTGGTCTCGATGAGCATTTACTTCATTAGCAAAAACCTGAAGGAACAACAGTGCTCTTTTTAAGCTTAAGATAAGATAAAGGGGCATTTCTTTCAATTAGTGCTTTCAAAAAGAAGGCAGCATCGTAATATCATAGTTACCTTGTGCTCTTCTATCTGGGAAAGGACAGTATTTAGAATCAGGCTTGGTGGAGAAGCGATGTTTAAACTCTGCTCTGCTAGAGTGAGCCAGTTGATAAATTCTTGTAGGGAATTCTGGAATTCTGTTGCCAAGTTGAGGGCCTCTTCCAGCTTTGACTGAATTTCAAGTAAAACACACACACACAAAGAAAAAGTGCCAATTTCAGGAATTATAGCTTCAGCAACAAAGGCATGAATTGTACACCAAATGAAATGACCTCTAAAAAGGAAGCCTCATTTAATCGACCTTCAAACATGCTTTATTTGTAAAGAAGGGGACATTTTAATGTTATTGTCTGAAACAAGTGGGCAAGAACTGTGTACATGGAAAAGGAAATAGAGCACAATAAGCAGCTAAGTTCCTTTCTCTGCTACTCTCCATTTCCTTGAACGGGATTAAGACTATTCAATAACCGTAAGTGAACAGACCCTTCAGTGGTGACAGCTGTAGGATCTGCAACCTGCTTTGGGTAATGTTTCAGTTTCCTTTAATATACTTTTTGTGGTATAAAAATGGCTAAATGAAAAGCAATTTACTACAAAGATGATGTTCAATGTAGTACTCTTTGTTTAAATACATGTTTTCAGAAAATATGGCATATGAAAATATGAGTCTGAAAATTATGCTTATGCTATAAGAAGAAGAGGTAATGAAAGAAGCCAAGACATTCTAGGCAAAAATCTGACAACACTAGATGTAGATTTTCAGACACTTTCATTTACCTAAGAACGGCAACAACAATAGCTCATTCAGGGAAAAGGCTGCTCCTCACAAGTACACTTCAATCCCACAGAGTTCATAAACTCCATCCTCAGAGACCTACACTAACCTTTTGGTAATGACTTCTGCCTCTGGCCGACCTACTAGGCAGGCAAAGTAAAAATGATGGGCTGGCAAAAATGAGTATTTCCAAAATATTCACAGAAAAAACTCCAAGATGTACACTAAAAATGTTAACTTGTTAATTCTACCTGACTGGGTTATAATTTCTATTTTCCTTTTTGCGTTTTCAGGTTATTTTTGTAACTCCCCCACCGCCACCCAAAAAAGAAGCTATTACAATAAATGTTATAAAAATGTACAAACCCAATCTAAACAAATCAGGTGGAAAAATGAAATCCACTTCAAATATACAGAGGAATGTTTAGAAATTAATATATTACAACTTCCTAGATAGGAATTCTTTCCACATCATTCTATCTACATATTCTTTATATTTTTTATATTTACTTTATAGATATAAAAGATATACTTTTATATCTAATTTATATCTTTATATTCTTTGTATCTACATATTCTTTGTATTTTCTTAATACAGCACCACACACATTTAATAAATGATTTTACTGATCCTGAAGGTAATGTTCCTGCAAGATAATAAACTATCCTTGACATTCAGTTTTTGCCTGACCATTTCTGATGATGGGCAACTATGTCTTAAGGTATTTTGCTCAACTATTAAGAAAACTCTCTGAAAATTTCTTGTTTATGAGCTAGAATAGTTTATTTAATCTTAGCTTTGCCTTCTGCAGGATCTATGGATGACAGCCTGTCCAAGGATTAGTTGTGTTTTTTTTTTTTTTGGAGACAGGTTCTTGATGTCACCCAAGCTAGAATGCAGTGGCACCATCACCTCTCACTGCAGCCTCAACCCTCCAGGATCAGGTGAGCCTCCTACTTCAGCCTCCCAAGTAGCTAGGACTACAGGCGTGTGCCATCACACCTGGCCAATTTTTAGGTATTTTTGTAGAGATGGGGTCTTGCTATATTGCCCAGGCTGGTCTCAAACTCCTGGTGTTAAGCAATCCTCCTGCATCAGCCTCCCAAGTGCTGGAATTACAGGTGCGAGCCACCAGGTCTGGCCCTGTCCAAGAATTAGCATACACTTAGGTCCTTTAGCCATTCTTTATATAACCAAATTACCCAATCCCATGCTAGAAGGCTTTTAGGAAATTAATGCTTCTCTCAAGATATTCATGTGTTTTATGTCCTTCTGTTCATTAATTTCCCAATGATAGGGTCATCTTTAGTGTTTCCACCATAAATCAGGCACGGGGCTTGGCACACACTTGCTCAATAACTATTCATTGAGTGAATGTGGTCAACAGGTTTATGTATATATTGCATGCTTGATCTGACCAGCAAAAAATACAGTGAAACTCTGTACTCATAAAAAATAATCTTTTTGGGCAAACACCTTCATCCCTAATCATCTTTCATTATTTTGTAGAGAAGAGAATTTGATCTTTGAGGATGAGTAGGAAGAGGTCATATAATTTACTTCTCTCCTGATTTCTAGTAAATTTCCTTGCATACTGCATTTACATTAGGAACCAAATTCCTTGTGGAGAATTATTAGTCATCGTCCCTACATGCCCTGTCCCCAATCTCTCAACTCCAAGACACCAACTCCAGCAAAATCTTGTTTTTAAGTAGAACACAAATTGATGATTAATATAGGACATAAAACCCACCACAGAGCAACAATGGCAGTAATGTCTTAACAGGTAAGGAATGAATAATTATATAAGCAAACAACAACAGAAACTTATAACATCAATGCGACTCAACACGGACAGAATCAGTTCTGCAACTTCTGTTACAATACCCTGGTCTTCAAAAAATCTTCATATAAATGAGATGGCAATTATTATACATGCAATCAGTCAGTAAATTACTCAAACATGGGGATCATACACTGTACCTTTCTTTCTTCCATCTTACTGCTGACCGCATGCCACTTCTGCTCCAAAAGTGCTACACTCTGTTCTGTCTTGGAGCCAGACCCAGAGTCATCACGGCTTAGAAGCATGAGTCTGCCCTTGTCAAGTAGTTGATTATAAGTCTCTTCCCTGGCTTTCAGCTGGGAATAGAGTTCCTACAAGAAAAGGCAGGAAAGATATCAATTATACCCATTCTCTGGAAGACACCTACATATAGATTCTGTAGCAGAGTCTGGGAAAGTCCAGGAAGAGATCATCTTGATTAAAAGCCATTCTTTTGGAATCAGTGCAAGTGCTGAGCTATAAGGGAATGAGACCCACCATACTTAATAATAAAAGTAGCTGTAATAAGGAAATACTAATTGCTTAGAATTCATTTGTATTAAAATGTAAATATTAACATATTTTACTAAATAAAATAACAAGTGACAAATTAAAATGTTAAAATAATTTTATCACCGATAGAAGAAAAACATTTTTTAAGGATTAGAGATCCCTCAAAAGACTCCAATAATCTATTTCCACTTTTCATGAAAAATTTGCCTAGAAATTATGTTGCTTTTGGTTCTAGCATGCATTCTTGAAATACTGTTAGTAACTATTTGATTTCCGTAAACCTCCATTAAGTAGTTTCCTTCTTAAGTACAAACACATCTGTGTTATATATTTTTCTTCTTGATGCTGTCATCTTCAAGTCAATATATGTGTGCCAATAAAGCCGATTAACTCAAAATTTCCAGCTGACCCTTGCCTGTCACTACTGCTGCCTACTGTAAGGTATTAGAAGCCTGTAACAGGGAGCAATCCCCAAAGGTTATACTATATTTTTGGTAAAAATGCACTTCTTTGTAGATTTCCAGATACATATTAATACATCACTATGAACTTGGAAGGGAGCTATTGAATATGGGATGCTTATACTCAATTTAAAAAAACTGCTATTACCATATGTGTATCAAGCTGTTCCCTAGCAGTTTCAGGAAGTCCTCCTGTGGGCTTAGATGCAGAAAGCTGGCTCTCCATTCTAGTAAGTTCCAAGAGGAAATCTTCAATTTCACTGTGGAAGCCCTGGGCCTTTTGAGAAAAAGATATAGAAAAAGATATGTCAACCACATCAGTAATCAATTCTCAGCTTCAAAAGTAAACTTTCCAAATGATATGAGGAATTTATCTTGAGGGAGGAATTCTGGGCTGCTCTCTGGCAAAGCTGTTCTGTTGCCAGATTAGCATGGGGCCAATATTATTGTTAGAATCTAGCAGAACCCTTTAGACCTCACTATAACATATTATAAATGCCTGACACAATCAGGTGAATTGACTATATGATTAAGGTACTCTTGAACAGGGAGAGACCTGACTTGATCCAACACAAAAAGGGAATCATACAAGTGAAGCTCTACTAACTTTGAATAGTGAATAAAAAGACTGAGCTACAAACGAATTCAAAAAAGAACTACCCAATCAAAAGCTGCTCTTTCCAGATAAATTACAGCACAGTATGAACCTTCCCCTCAAGACATAAGGGGTTCTTTGCTTTTCAAATTGATCTCCTCTCTCTTAGACAGGCTTTCTGTTATCTGTATAGCTCTTCCTACCTCACTTGGATGTCACATGTACCTGCTGCAGAGTTGACTGAAGCTGCTGCTCCCTCTCCTCTGTTTTCTGTAACACTGACTCCCAGCATTGGTTCATGGTTTCCAAACGGCTCCTTAAGCTGCTGGCATCATCTCCAGCACTGGATTCAAGAAGCTCATTGCCAGCTTTGTTGACTGTTTCCACTGTGGCTTGATGAGCCAAAACATCATTTTTTAGGACCTAAAAAATGTTGAACAACATAATTTATCTCCATGGAGATCATCTAACTTGGTTCTCTAAGGTATACACAACATTCGATTGCTTCTGGTGGCAATTATCTGGTCTCAATAGGGTTAGAGATGAAGAAATGAAAATACTTACATGGTGTTTTGCAAGCTCAACTTCAATGACTTTTGGGTCTCCACTTATTGGTCTCTGAGCATCTAACAACTCTTCAGTATGAGTCAGCCAACTCATTAGTTCCTCTAAGGCATGTTGGAACTGACCAAGGGCCAAAAGAGCACCTTCTAGTTTGTGCTACTCAGGAAAAGACAGAAAGGGAACATTCATTAGGAAATTAGAAAAGAGCAGAGAGTAGTTCACTGATGTCATCTACCACCTGCCTTACCTGTCGGTGGGCGATTTTCTCACCCAGGTTCTCCCAGAGGTGTTTGAGTTCTGTCAGTGGTTCTCGTATAATGTCTCTGTCTGTCTCATCAGTAGCTTTCTTTAACATCAGTTCACCCTGGTGATTAAGCTTCTCCATCTCAATTTGCTGCTGGTAAACTTCGACTTTGAACTCCTGCCAAAGACACACTCAATGTTAACATCAAATCAAGTCTTTAAAAACTAAAATAAAACAACTCTTCTTCAAAAGCCATACCCAGATACAAACCTTCATTTCATTTAACTGATCTTTAACAGTATTGAGGTCCGTGCCAACAGGGGGCATGGTGCAGAGTTTAATCACAGTGTTATCTAGCCAGTCAAACATAGACTAGAACAAAAGACAAGTAAACAGTCAAAAACAACCAGAAGTATTTGGGAGAGAATGAACATTATCCCTGCTAACATAAGAAGACATAAATCAATCAAAGCACCTTGTGCTGTTTGTGATTTTAGGTAAGGGGCACAGATAAGGAATAATGATCTTTTTAATAATACAGTGATTTAATAATGGAGCCAACATTATCAAAATAATGTTCAAAATAAAGTACAATTTGGAAATGAACTAAATTTGAATAAAAGTTAAGATTTCTCAATCCCAGCTAGCAAGCTCATGGTGTTCTGAAGTAACTGTGCCAAACTGTGCTTGAAGATAACCTGGGTTTGGAACCTCTGGCAAGCAATGACTTTCACAGTAAGACCAGCTTCACAACATAGTTGAATGAATCTATGATGAGCAGGGAACGATAAAAATGGCAGGAAGAGTAAGAATTCAGACAGATGTCACTACTTTTTTCACTACAAGTGGGGAACTTTGGCTAGATTTGTGGAAATAGCACTATCTTAGGTCTGCAGTCCTGTGAAGGTGATCCACTCTTGTGCTGAATTCTGAAAATGATAAAAATGACAAAAAACAGAACCTGTATTTCCTTGGTGGTCACCTACTGGCCTCTCACCTGAAGAGTGTCCTGATACTGCACAGCAGCTTGCATAGCATCCTCAAGTTTTTCTAGCCTCTCTTTCCATGTTTTGTTTAAGTTCTCCCAAGCATTATTCATCTAGGGGAAAAACATTCAATCACATTCTTCAATCAGTATCACTCTTCAGTCTGAGCCCACTAATGTTCTAACTGAATGCCTCATCCATTTCTCCACACCTCATCAATGCTCTTCCTCACTTCAGGCTTCTCAGTTTCTCCACAGGCAAAAATCAAATCTGCTCCAAGGATCCGAATAAACTCCAGCTCCTCATGCAGACCATCTGTCTCTTCCTTAATAGTCTACATGTAAATGAACAGAATATAAGCCAAAACAGAAAACAGAACAGAACTTACCAAACTTTGCAAATGTGATTTATACCCCATCAATAGCAGATGAGCAATGTAACTGTCAATTTCACTTATCTGGACGCTAAAGCTTCAGACTCTAAGTGGTTATTTTTCATATACACAAAATATGTATTACATATAGATATATGTATATATAAAATAGTACAGAAAAGGCACAGTGAGCTTCAATCATTTACCAAAGGTTCATCCCTTCCTGCCTCCAAAAAAATAGCCGGGTGTGGTGGCATATGACTGTAGTCCCAGCTACTAGGTAGGCTGAGATGGCTGGATTGCTTGAGCCTGGGAGGTGGAGGTTGCAGTGAGCCAAGATCGTGCCACTGCAATCCAGCCTGGGTTGCAGTGAGAGGCTGTCTCAAAAAAATAAAAATAAAAAATAAAAATAAAAAAAAAGAAAAAAAAGAAAAAAGCACCAAAAGACTAGAAAAAAGTATGTCAAAGTAACAACTGTTATCTCTAGATAATGAGTCCAAAAATCGATTTTTATTGTCTACCGTCTATTTTTCTACACTTAAGAAATGTAATATAATGAGCAGGTTTTTTTCAATTGGAGAATGTCTCAACTTAAAAAGAAACTTTAGGCCTGGAGCAGTGGCTCACACCTGTAATCCCAGCACTTTGGGAGGCCGAGGTGGGTGGATCATCTGAGGTCAGGAATTTGGAACCAGCTGGTCAATATGGGGGGGAACCCCCCCCCGCCCGTCTCTACTAAAAATACAAAAATTAGCCAGGCATAGTGGTGCATGCCTGTAATCCCAGCTACTCAGGAGGTTGAGGCAGGAGAACCGCTTGAACCCGGGAGGCGGAGGTTGCAGTGAGCCAAGATCATGCAATTGCATTCCAGCCTGGGTGACAAGAGCAAAAAACAAAAACAAAAACAGAAACCTTTAAGGTGCTCAGCCTGGCTAAGCTATTAACATACCTCACTTTGATTTGATAAAGTGCTTTTTCTAGAGGACAGACACCTAAAAGAAAAGGTTTTGTTTCCTTCTTACCTCAGCAGCTTCAACCTGTTGTTTGATGATGGAAGGATCAATGCCTGGGCTTTCCAAGTCATGGACAATATCCTGGGTGTCTTTGATGGTGGTCAGGAGAGCTGCCATGTCATACCAGAACTTCTCCGCTAATTCAAGGACATCAAGAAATTTGATTTCTCGCTCTTCAGCCCGAGCTTTGATGTCCTCCCAGAAGAATACCATTTGATCCAATTTATCCTGGATTTCTGAGCAGGTTAAAAAAAGAGATATGAATAGAACTTCCCTAAGAGCCTGAAATTGGTCTCTTCAGAAATTCCATCTAACTCTGACCTTTTCAACGAAACTATCTTTAAAAAAAAATGCTAAGCATTTATAACTAAAGGATAATTTTCTATTTTAGTTTTACTATTCTTTCTTTCTTTTCTTCTTTTCTTTTTTGAGACGGAGTCTCGCTCTTGTCACCCAGACTGGAGTGCAGTGGTGCAATCTCGGCTCACTGCAACCTCTGCCTCCGGGTTCCAGAGATTCTCCTGCCTTAGCCTCCCAAGTAGCTAGGATTACAGGCATGCGCCACCATGCCCGGCTAATTTTTATACTTTTAGTAGAGTCGGGGTTTCACCATGTTGGCCAGGCTGGTCTCAAATTCCTGACCTCAGGTGATCCACCCACTTTGCCCTCCCAAAGTGCTTGGATTATCAGCATGAGCCACCGCACCTGGCCTATTATTTCTTTCTTTCTTTCTTTCTGTTTTTTTTTTTTAAAGAGAGGGAATTTCACTCTGTCACCCAGGCTGGAGTGCAGCGGCGTGATCTTGGCTCACTTGCCTCCCAGGTTCAAGTGATTCTTCCACCTCAGCCTCCTGAATGGTTGAGGTTACAGGCGCACACCACCACGCCCAGCCAATTTTTGTATTTTTACAAAATTTTGCTATGTTGGCCAGGCTGGTGTCGAACTCCTGGCCTTGAGTGATTTGCCCACCTCAGCCTCCCAAAGTGCTGGGGTTACAGGCATGAGCCACTGCGGGTGGCCCTGGCCTATTTCTACACTAGCGTTTTCCTCTTACATTGGTCTCCCACATAAAGGGATTACAGAAGTAATCCAGAAATGAGCTATCACCTACTATAAAGGTAGTGCAAAACCCCTAACTTACAAAAGGGCTGAGATGAGAACTCTGTTTCCAATGTTCTGTGTTAAACTTGTATGTTTCCCATGGAAAGTGTTACAAAAGGTAGCTATGTTCTACCCACTACTGATACCGTAGTTTACTCACGTTAGGGGTTAAAGGAGCTTTTGTTTCCTGGCCTGGGAATCTAACTACCAATTGTAACCTTGTTTCAATGGGGAAATGTGTTCTGAATTCCAAATGATTTTCCAATGACTTTCTGGAATACTCATTACTGGGGACTGCCTTTACATTCAAAGAAAGAAATAAATCTGGTGGGATGCTGAAAATAACCACAGCCTAGAATTTATTCTGTTGATTTTTAAAAATAATGACAGTCATCAAGCACCTTTTGCAGCCAGATCCTTGTCTGCTCCCTGAGATCGTCCAATAAGCTCCTCTCCACGGCGCTTCAAAGCCTCAAAGGATGGCTGCAGTTTTTCTAGCTCCACGGTGGCACTCTTATTGTCACTGATGCACTCTCTGATCTTGTCTACTTCAGCAGGGATCAGTGGTGGCATACGTAGGCGAGAGGAAAGATTCTCCAGTGTCTCCAACATAGGCTCAATTTTATCATGAAACTAAACAAATGTTGGAACATTACCATCACAGCATACCTCATCACTCTTCTTGGGGAAATGTTAAGGAATAAGGACAAGATATTGTCCTAGTACTGTTTAGGATAACCTGTGCTCAGTCTAGCCCAATGGCTGTTAAGTGTTGAGTTTGGTTAAGAAACTGTTTTGGGCCAGGGGCAGTGGCTCACACCTGTGTGTGTGAGGGGCAGTGGCTCACACCTGTGTGGCTCACTCCCAGCACCTTGGGAGGCTGAGGTGTGTGGATCACCTGAGGTCAGGAGTTCGAGACCAGCCTGGCCAACATGGTGAAACTCTGTCCCTAATAAAAATACAAAAAATTAGCCGGCCTTGGTGGTGTGCGCCTGTAGTCCCAGCTACTAGGGAGGCTGAGGCACGAATCACTTGAACCTGGGGGGCAGAGGTTGCAGTGAGCTGAGATTGTGCCACTGCACTCCAGCCTGGGTGACAGAGTAAGACTCTGTCTCAAACAAAACAAAACAAAACAAAAAACACACAAAAAAACTACAAAACTGTTTTGGGCATAGTACACCAGAACTGGCCCATTAGAAAAAAAAAAAAAAAAAGCCAATATTTCTTTTAAGACTCTAAATATATGAATATACTAGAAACCAATTCAAATCTTTAGTGCTGCCACAATATTTCTCCTATTCCAACTCATGTAACAAAAAAGGGACAAGACTATGAAACTGCTGAGAGTCAGTATGTCAACATCTGAGATGACAGTTGCATGCAACAGACTAGACCAACAAGTTAGATGCCCTCCACCAGCTGTGTAAATGGATGGGGAACTTAATATGCTACACGACTTGTAGTTTAAAAGTATCATGGCATGCAATTTAATGACCCACCTTATGGAACAATAAGAGGAAAAAATGTTGGAATAATTTAAGGTAATTAAGGAAGACCAAATCTAACCTTGTTCTTAAAGAATTATTACTGTCCCAGTTTTCTGGTACTTTGAAGAACATGACTACAACTGAAAAGTTCTCATTAAAATTTGATGCAGAGAGGGGAGAAAAGAGAGCAAAACAGATAAGCTTGCCTCCTAAGAAAAAATCTATCTCAAACCAACTCTGGTTTTAGTTAGAGAAAGGCTTATCAATTTCAAGTGTCCTATAGAAAAAACATGGTGGGACTCCTTTTAACAAAATCACTTCCCATCACTCTCTCACGTCTAGGTTCCACCCCAGATGAAACTGACATAATAAACTGCACTAATTAAATTTATTCCACTAAAGTTAAGGGAAATTCCCTTATAGGTAATGACCTCAATTTTCAGCATTATAAGAACACCCTAGTCCCAATGGGGATGGGTACCTTACCTCTGTAATCTGTAATGGTGGGCGCGGTCAACACAACAATGAAATGTGACGATGTGGGGAAGACAGGAGCAGGCAGCAACAACACAAAGTAACACATTCCACAATGTGAGTGAGAGATGGGACGGAAGGTGGGGGGAGAAACTTGAGTAAGTACAAATATTAACCAAGAATATTGACTAAACATAGGAATAAAATACCCAGACATGACAACAGTACCACTAAGAGTAATATATTAGTTGAAAGTATGTAGTTACATGCTTTAAACCCCTCTGCTGGTTTATGCTTCTCTTTGGCTCTTACTACTCCCTACTCAAGCATCTTAAATATGAGTTAGCTGGTTGCTTAAGAAAACTAATGTGCTGTTGCTCTAAAGCTAAAAAGTAACAGGTTCAACAAGTACTTTTTTGAGGCAGTCACTGCTTTTGAATCTGCAAGGTAGATTTATCCAAAATCATGTGCTAAAGGATCATCACAACATAAAGTTTTCAGAGAAACCATCAACAGACAATATATACCAGCCAAGATGCATTTCACTCTCCTCAGAATGTCAGTATGCCAATGTTCCTTGGAATAAAAATGCAGATAGGCTAAGCTTTCTGTTCTATATACCAATCAAGTATTAACATGCTGGTCTGGACATTGCTGAGCACAGAGGCATACCCGATACAGAGACCTCTTGTTTAGAACAGCAGACAGTTGAAGGTTATGAGTGTCAGACACACACATACCTGTGCGGACTGGGACACGGCCTCATCCAGAGCCAGGGCTCGCTGGCGCACCTCCTCCTTTATTTGGGCATACATGTTTTCTGCTTTCTGGTATTTTTCTTCCACCATTTCCCCTTCCTCGGGGTTTAATTCCTTTAGTTGTGGGCCTATCTTTAGTAGTTTGTCAATATGAGGTTTGTGTTCAGCAATAGATTCCCTTAATTGCTAGGTAAAAAAATAATTAAACCATAATGAATACTTTTATACCAGTTCACTTACTTTGTTCAGAGCTAATATCAACTTTAAGAGGAACAAACAAAATTGTTAAAAACCAGCAAGGCCCAGCATCTCACCATTTGTGCAGGAACAGAAAAACACCTAAATCTTAGGTTCTGACTCTACCCAATTCTCTTAATTTTTAAAAGTCAGTTCTGATGTCTCATCACCCTAGCAGCCTTCCTGGAAACATCCTCTCTTCTCTTCCCCTACCACCTGTGTCATACAAGTCTACTCCACACTCTTCTGTAATCATAAGTACTTCTATGTATTCTATTTTACTCTACATGGTTTAATAATTGTCTACCTCCCCAGACTGAGATACCAAGCTGGATAAGCTATGAATAGCAACATTTTTGGCAATCCAACCACTCCTTGACTTTACTGTTGGCTAAGTCTAGTTTATATCCTTCCACTTATAGGAATAGCAATAAGCACAAGCCATAAACCAGAAATAAACATTTTAAAGTGTCATTAACTATACAGAGCAAATGCCTTCTGACATTACCTCATGGCTTTCACTCCAGTTGGTGCCTAAGTAGAAAGTACCATCCAACCACACCTTGAGTGTAACAACATGCTACTATCCCCGGAAATATTTTAAATTCCATTGATTTTTAGTGAGTTGTTTCTTTAGCTCTGTCATTCCAAGGTTCTCGATATCTCTATAATCTTAGTGTTTAATCAATTGATATTAAACAACAAAGGAAATAATTCAGATTATATATTATGAAAGGAATTCTAACTGATTAAGAATTAACTTCATAACACAGAACTTGCACCTATAGACACTAAGAAATGTTGTTTTTAAATAAATTATAGAGACCATTTTAGAGCAATAAAATGAAATTTGGCATGCTCCTTACCCTCATTTCCTCTTGTTGCTGCCTGAGCTGCTCATGATCAATGGCTGGAGGGGGTAACTGTGCTATTAGTGCCCGAGTTTCCTCAATCCAGGGGCTGAGCTCTTCGTAAGTTTCCCAAAACTGGTTTACTAAGACCTGGGCCCGCTCTAGGCGGGCATAACGCTCTGAATTGAGTAGGCTAATGGCTTCATATTGCTGTATTAGAGACTCTGTCTTTTCCTATGTGAGTAAAAAAAAAAAAAAAAGTTTAAGTATTACTATTATAAACTCTTAAGAAAAAAAGTAGGTATATATACATTAAAAAGTCTAAAAGAATACACAAATAAATTATTTTAAAATATGAATAAAGATTAGAAGTGATTTTTATTTTCTTCTTTATACTTAACTGAAATTTTCTAATTTTCCTATCATACATATATTTTATTTCTAATTTTTAAAAGATAAAAGTTTAAAAGGCAGTAAAATAGTGTAAGAAAAACACAGCAAATTTAATCTTTCAGTAATGACACACAACCTTAGATATAGCATTATTATTATTATATATGTTTTTGAGACAGTGTCTCACTTTGTCACCAAGGCTGGAGTGCAGTGGCGTGATCTCGGCTCACTGCAACCTCCGCCTCCTGGGTTCAAGGGATTCTCCTGCTTCAGCTTCCCGAGTAGCTGGGATTACAGGTTCCCGCCGCCAGGTCCAGCTAATTTTTGTATTTTTAGTAGAGACAGGGTTTCTCCATGTTGGCCAGGCTGGTCTCAAACTGCTGACCTCAGGTAATCTACCCACCTTGGCCTCCCAAAACGCTGGGATAACAGGCATCAGCCACCGTGCCTGGCCAATATAGTGTTATTATAATGGATCAGTTTAAAACTGAACATCTAAGGGGCTACGATGGAATCTTTGCCTATCCAAGTTTTGCCTGTCATTTTTCTTCTGATTAAAAAAAAGTCTCCAGAAACCTGCCATTTATGCTTCAAATGTTTAGGATGAGTAGCTCAGTCAGTTTATGAGTATTTCTGAGGAAACTGTGGTTAAATATATCCTTTATAAAACAAAACAAAACAAAACAAAAAAACCTGTCAACAAACTATCTTGACCAATCCTTTTAAAACTTAGGTATGACCTTTTAGAAGGATAAAGCTGGACTGTAATAACAATTGTAAGAAAAGTCCAGGAAGGAAAAAGCCTTAAACCATCATTTCACAATTGTGCTTCTAATTCACCATGATCAAGACAGGAACAATATGGCAAATAAATAAATGTAATTCACCTGTAATACAGTTTTCTGCTCCTCCCCACATGTGCCAAAGATTTCACTACGGTGACTGAAGAGTTCATCCATTGAATCTTTGTGTCGAATAATGTCAATGGAGAAAGCCTTTGAAAAGTAAAATGTAGTTAAGTCAAGAAGTAAAAAGACCCTTTTCCTGTGTTACTGAAGGTTAAGACAAAATCCATGAAAAAGCCACATTAAAAATTGTTCTTATACAGTTTGACACTTTGCCTATCCAACATCTTCTTTAGCTTATCTTTTTACTAGCTTACAAAAATTTCTACTCTCCTAAAAATCACCAAGGAAATTGCTAATTATGGATTAATGGGCCTATTTTTCCTTTCTTACAAAGCAAAAAAAAAAAAAAAAAAAAAATTCTTCCTCGTCTCAACCAAGTACATAGAAAATTAATTTCTATTTACCATCACGCCATTAAATTATTCCACTTGACATGGGATAGTCCGAAACTCTCCTTGTCACTCTAAGTTACTGATGATTCTGTTAGCTCAGGAAAGAGTGGGCACATACCTTCTGTACCTGAAGCTGAGCTGTGGTCTGGTCCTGTTCCAGGCGAATTGGACCCAGAGCCATCAGTTTCCGTTTTGTTTCAGCAACCCAAGCTAGTTCTGCATCGGCAGCTTGCTCATACTAATAGACGTATTAAAGAAAAATAAACAAATTATATACAGCCAAGTCTCCTCAGAACTGTAATTTATTCAACACAGCAGGGCCTGGATTTTCAGTAATATAGTTTATATCTCACAAAGTAGAGTCCAAACTGGGAAGAATTTCATAAAATCACAATTCAAGATGCAAACAAGTTAGAACTGACCATATTTCAATTTCTTTAAAATAAGTTACAGAACTCAGTTTCTACAGCTAGAAGTAACAGATATCAATCCCCTTCAAAAGAAATATGCTTCTAATCAGTGTTTTTATGAGACTATACTCTTCCTGCCATTGCTCTTTCCTACCCAGACATGGAACAGTAGGTTTAGTCAGATGTTTAAATGTAAACCTAATATGGCAGTAGACAGCTGAGTCAAGCTAACTTGGAAGTGCCCGCTCAGCTGAAGTAGCACAAAACCCCAGAAGAACAACACCATTTTTAAATGGTTATGTAATAACGAAAACAAAGAACATGTTCTACGTGACTGTTGTTTCATGAAGGCTCCCCAATCTTCCCCCCTTCCTTGCCCCCTCAGAGACAGGGTCTGATTCTGTTGCTCAGGCTGGAGTGCAGTAGCACAATCATAGCTCACTGTAGCCTCTAACTCCTAGGCTCAAGTGATCCTCCCACCTCAGCCTCTCTAATAGCTAGGACTACATAGGCAATTGCCACCATGCTTGGCTAATTTTTTAATATTTCTGTAGAGATGGTGTCTTGTTATGTTGCCCAGGCTGGTCTCGAACTCTTGCCCTCAAGGGATTCTCCTGCCTTAGCCTCCCAAAGTGCTGGGACTACAGGTGTGAGCCCCGTCTCCTATGCCTGACCTCCCCAGTCTTTTATCTCTTCCTCTTCAACTTGGCCAATATACATTGATATTTAAAATATGCTTCTCCCAAGCACAATAAATTTCATATTGACATACCTGGCCAAGATTAGGGATAACTCTAAAGACACATTGGGGATACACCTGGACTCAGAGCAAATTTCTGTGTGGTTCAAAAAGCATACGTTCATCACTATGATCCTAAGGAGTTATATTAACTTATTTTTTGTACTGCGGCACATTAAGTGGTATGTATCCAGCTACACAAAAGAACAAATGATTTTTTTCCAGAAAGCAGGAAGGAAAAAAGATCATGGGAAATATGACACCTGTGTTTACTGAGAAGGTTCTATTTTAGATAGTTCTGCTATTTTGGTTTGCATATTTGATAGTAATTATAGTTCTTGATTCCGTCCCCTCTTCCATCTAATGCTAAGAGAGTTAATCATGTCAAACTAAGACTGTGATGCATTTGGACCTTTTGAATCTAGATATTATCTACTCCCATCACCATCAGCCTTCTTAGCAGGGCATTAGCTAAGAAAAGGCCTCATGTAGACTCTTCTCCAAGTACTTCTCTACTCAAAGGGGTCAAGTATTTTGGTCAAATCCTGGATCCATCTTCATAAACTTCTACCCAATCATTTCCCATCAATGAAACATATTTATTCCATCAGATTTAGCTTGAGCTCATTCTTATTTCTGAGTCTGTATTTATGTGGGTCATAGTACTGAATCTCACACATCAATACTGTCTAAAATATTAATGCAGAGGTATTATAAACATTACCTGTTGTGATCTCTGAATAGCAGCATCAATTTCATCCACCCTTTGTCCAATAGTGTCACTGACTAGTTTGTACTGCTCGTTAGCATCGGACACAAGTTTATCCAGCCCTTCTCTGGCTCTCCAGGGCACCAGCTCTAAGAGAGCACGGCTCACCTCATTCACTGTGTCCAACACCAGCCTGTGCTCCATGACCTCCTTCTTTAATTCCTAAGGAGGGAAAAGAGTTTTCAGGCCATACCTTGCTAAATAAAGCACATCAGCAGCTGTGCTGGGTGGAAAGTGCTATCTCTACCACCACACATCCCAGCAGGACTCTGACCTCCTTCCTTCAGTTATTTTTTTCTCATCTCAGATTTTTCAATCATTCTGAAGCCTGACTAGACTTCACTGTTGCTTGTTTAGAATTGTCTGTAAGACTTTTTGAGCCAGACTGTCTCTGGGTAAAACAAGTAATACTTCTTTCATCTCCTTGCTTCAACAGAAATGACAAATAATGCTTTAACCAAAGGCTCAGTATTTAACCTAACAAGTACCTATACAATAGTTCTATGCATCTAGAACTATACTAGATCCTGCAGAGAAATCAAATAAAACCATGAAGCACTCTTTAGAGAATAAATAATAGAGGTAAGTTATAAAATGTTACAAAGCAAACTTGATTCAACTTTCTTCTTCATAATGTATGTGTAACATACATGTCTTTATGTCAATTCTTACTGTCCATGAGTAAACAAGAAAGGGGGGCACACATTTTTAGTTTATATTTAAGGTCAAGGTTGATAAAACTTAAGGATTCTGATAAAGAGGAAGGCTTTTTTTCCTTTTACGGTAAAATAACAGCTCACCTTCTGTCTTTGCTGAAACTGGGGTATCTGCTCCCCTGTGGGAGACTGTCCTCCACTGGCTGCCAGCTCCTCCTCCACCTCCCTCAGCCACCCGGTCAGTTCCTCGTAAGTAGACTGGAACTTGGTGGCCAGTTGCCGGGCTTGCTCTAAAGTTCTGAGGGCCTTGGAGCTAGTAACTGTGATGTCTGTGTAACGAGTCTTTATTCCATCTAGTTTTTCCTGGATAAGTAACACCTCCTCACCTATGGAAGATAGCACACAATTATTCATATTTAAGAGATCTAGGAATGAGGATTCTCTGATCCCCTTTCTTCAAATCAGAGCTTTAATTTCTTTTTTTTTTTTTTTTGAGACGGAGTCTCGCTCTGTCGCCCAGGCTGGAGTGCAGTGGCCGGATCTCAGCTCACTGCAAGCTCCGCCTCCCGGGTTTACGCCATTCTCCTGCCTCAGCCTCCCAAGTAGCTGGGACTACGGGCGCCCGCCACCTCGCCCGGCTAGTTTTTTTGTATTTTTTTTTTTTTTTTGAGACGGAGTCTCGCTCTGTCACCCAGGCTGGAGTGCGGTGGCCGGATCTCAGCTCACTGCAAGCTCCGCCTCCCGGGTTCACGCCATTCTCCTGCCTCAGCCTCCCGAGTAGCTGGGACTATAGGCGCCCGCCACCTCGCCCGGCTAGTGTTTTGTATTTTTTAGTAGAGACGGGGTTTCACCGTGTTAGCCAGGATGGTCTCGATCTCCTGACCTCGTGATCCGCCCGTCTCGGCCTCCCAAAGTGCTGGGATTACAGGCGTGAGCCACCGCGCCCGGCCGTTTTTTTGTATTTTTTTAGTAGAGACCGGGTTTCACCGTGTTAGCCAGGATGGTCTCGATCTCCTGACCTCGTGATCCGCCCGTCTTGGCCTCCCAAAGTGCTGGGATTACAGGCTTGAGCCTCCGCGCCCGGCCAGAGCTTTAATTTCATAGACGCTCTCTCTCTCTGTGGTAATGATTTCACCCATCCCATACTAAGGGCAAATGGGAAATAAAATAAACTTTTTTTTTTTTTTTTTTTTTTTTTGAGACGGAGTCTTGCTCTGTCACCCAGGCTGGAGTGCAGTGGCCGGATCTCAGCTCACTGCAAGCCCCGCCTCCCAGGTTCACGCCATTCTCCTGCCTCAGCCTCCCGAGTAGCTGGGACTACAGGCGCCCGCCACCTCGCCCGGCTAGTTTTTTGTATTTCTTAATAGAGACGAGGTTTCACCGTGTTAGCCAGGATGGTCTGGATCTCCTGACCTTGTGATCCGCCCGTCTCGGCCTCCCAAAGTGCTGGGATTACAAGCTTGAGCCACCGCACCCGGCCTTAAAATAAACTTTCAACTGGATAAAAGAAGCCATTTCTGAATTATTAAAATCTGAGTTCAGCTTCAAATGTTTCTAGATGTTCCCAGCACCTTTCAGTGGATGCTGGCTCCTCTATTGAAGGAGAAGCGAAATCACCATCTATAACCAGATGTGAGACAACGTTGTAGTTTTCAAAAGATTTAGCAGGAAATAACCTTCTGGAGCACAGCAGGGAATACAATCAGTGAATACTAAGCTTCTCATATATACATAGAGAGGAGGCTAAGGCAGGGAACTCCTTTCCTTGGGTACATGATCGTCTTTGAGACCGTAGGGGTGCTAAGAGACGCACTTTTCAAAGTACCTGTGGTTTGTTTTAGAAGAGCCTGACCATTTTTAATAGCTTGGTCTACATTCTTCTTTCTATTAACAATTTCTTCATTTAAAGCCTGAAAGGAAAGAATACCATTAATGCCAAAACTGTGGCACTACAAAGGAAACAAAATGTGAGACCCTTAAGAGACCAAATTTAAAGTAAAGAGATGAATACTAGTTTAATTTAAACATCAGATATTTGATCCCCTCATTTTCTCTTTGGTGAGCCCACTGACTATTTAAAATAATTAAATCAGATACCTATAGGCAAGCTTTCCTAAGTACTGGATGAGAAAAACTTAGAATTACATCAGCTTTACCAATCTATTGGTACCAAACCTGAACCCAAGAAAGGTAGAAGTGAAATTCAGCAAAATTGTCTACTGTGTCCAAAATGAGGAATAAACAGAAAGTTCAAGAGAAGAAATTCAGTAAGAACAAATTGACTTAAAACAGAATCCTGGTTAAAAACTCTCTTCATGTTTAAAGTTAATGAAGCAAAAGAATCAGACTATAAGAAAAATTACCTATCTTTACTGCTTCCAAACAGATTTCATAAAAGTGAAATGAAAAAGGCAAACTCTTCTATTAAGATGACACAGAATCCCTGGAATTTGAGCAAATCCAGAAATATCCTAAAAGTTCTAACTTGATCTAATATCAAATCCTGGGCACTACATATATAGATCTGCTTTTGTTAAAGTACATTATCTTTCATAAAACTGCTCAAATAGAATCTTAGTGACCCATCAGCTAATAACGTAAATCATGAGTTGGAGTTCAGATGGCCCCTGACTGACTACACCCTGTACTATCTTCTAGAATTACTGATTCAACTTGTTAAATATAAGTATTTCCATGGACTCATTCAAAAACAGATAGGCAGTCAACAAGTCCACAAACTAGGTACTTGTGTATAAAATAAAGTTGAAGTGTGTGTAATGAAGAAAAAAAATAAATAAATGAAGAGAAACATGAATCAAAATAACAAAATAACATAACCAATAAAAATGGAAACATGAATACCAGGTGGTCAGCATGCTGTTTGTGCAGGACATCCTGTTTGAAATCCTTTACGAATACTGAACTGAGCTTGTCCTCAACCTCAGCCAGCCAGTTGAGCACCTCCACCTCATCCTCCCCAAACAGCCTAGCATTAGACAGAGCTTGTTCAAGCAGGGCTGCCTTCCGACAACAGCGGTCTTGAATTTCACTGTATCGGGCCTGCAATGAGTCTATCTTTTCTGACAGCACACCCTGTTCTGCAGGAGATGTCAGGGAGGAGAGGGACTGCCCAATTTTGACTGCCTGGTGCACATCTGTTGCATGGTTTTCTATGTCTTCTTCCAGAGCCTGGAAATCCAGATGGAAAAAATGAATAACAGAAACAAAATAAATGAAAAGTAAACACAAAATGAATTAACAAATGATACAACAAATTAAACAATTAAAAAATTCACCGACTGAAGGGCAAAAATAATACAAAAATTGGGAACAAAAGCTGTTTATTCCAATGGTAGCTTATCAATTTCTATTTGTATTTCAAGAATGTGACTTTTCCAATTAATAATCTGATCATATTTTAAGTTAAACCCACAAAACACACATCCTCGAGAACGCTGCAGGCAGTTTACTCATTTCTAGGATTTCTAAATCCAGTTTTCTGTTTTCATTTACTGTAACCATTCCCTACCTTGTGTCGAATGATCTGCTGCTGTATTTTGGCAGTCTGAGTGCCAACAGGTTCTGAGTTAGCAAGCTTTTTCTCTGTGACAGATAAGAAGTCCGAAATAGGCTCAGCTGTCTCATGGAACTGTTTGGCCAGAACCAGGATGTCTTCCAGCTGTTTTTGCCTACACGAATATATAGAACAAGCTGCTCAGGAAAAAAGTCACATTAAGACTGGTAATAGTACTATACTCAGTAAAAGAACAGTCTTTTTCCAGGTACAGTTTAAATACCAATAGTAAACAGAACACACATTACGTAGCATTTCAATGTTTTAAAGGATTTCACACCATTAACCTTATTCTCATTCTGTCATAACCTTGTAAGGTGGACAGAATAATTATCCTCGTATTATAAAAGAGAAAGTTGACTCAGAAAACTTAAAGAAAGATTTGTCCAATCACCTGGTGAGTAGCAACAGCAGAATCAAATCTTCTGATGTTCTCCTTATACCATGTTGACCCAAATCAAAACAGAATGTAGCATATATATCACTTGAACATGTGACCAAAACAAAGTTTAAAGGAGGCAAAAAGGTGTCTGTTTTCATTCTCTCTGTCACTACTACCTTCATTTGTGAGTGAAGATATCTGAAGAGTAAAGACTGTATATCACCTATGAACTAGAACTCCCTCCCCAACTTCCCAAAATCCAGTCAGGCTTCTGGTAATTTCAAGCCCCAGAACATAACTTAGAATCCAGATTTAAGGCAAAAAAACAAAAAAGAAACAAAAAACCTCATGCTGGCTGAATTTGCCAACACAAAAAGCACCCCTCCCCCTGCAAAAAAAACTATAGACTTTACATCTCACTTGGAATCTTATTTAATATAACATCCATACTAAGCTTGGCTTTTCTTTGGATACATGATTGTCACTGAGACCATAGAGGTGCTAAGAGATGTTCTTTTCAAAGTACCTGTGGTTTGTTTTATTCTATAAAATAAAAGCAGCAAATTACAAAGGCAGGAGGAAGTCTGGATATTGGAGACAGCCTGACAAAGAACAGACAAGAAAACAACCACAGAACTGTATTAGCACACAGATGAATAATGAAAGGTCATAATGTTGTCTTCGAATTACTAAAAACAGACTAAAAAGATATGGCATCTGAAGAGGCCTGGGAGCATATGATGCACTTAAGTTCAGCAAACCTTTACTGAAGACCTAATTTACGCCAGGCCCTATGCTAGTTATGCCCTGACAAAGTTATTTTAACAAAAGTGGTTTAGCCGGGTATGGTGGCTCACCCCTGTAATGCCAGCACTTTGGGAGGCTGAGGCAGGCGGATTACGAGGTCAAGAGATCGAGATCATCCTGGCTAACACAGTGAAACCCCGTTTCTACTAAAAATATAAAAAATTAGCCGGGTTTGGTGGTGGGCACCTGTAGTCCCAGCTACTCAGGAGGCTGAGGCAGGAGAATGGTGTGAACCCGGGAGGTGGACCTTGAAGTGAGCTGAGATTGCGCCACTACACTCCAGCCTGGGCGACAGAGCGAAACTCCATCTCAAAAAAAAAAAAAAAAAAAAGTCCGGGCGCGGTGGCTCAAGCCTGTAATCCCAGCACTTTGGGAGGCCGAGACGCGCGGATCACAAGGTCAGGAGATCGAGACCATCCTGGCTAACAAGGTGATACCCCGTCTCTACTAAAAAAAATACAAAAAACTAGCCTGGCGAGGTGGCAGGCGCCTGTAGTCCCAGCTACTCGGGAGGCTAAGGCAGGAGAATGGCATGAACCCGGGAGGCGGACCTTGCAGTGAGCTGAGATCGCGCCACTACACTCCAGCCTGGGCGACAGAGCGAAACTCCATCTCAAAAAAAAAAAAAAAAAAAAAGTGATTTAAATTAAAAAATGTGGCATTTTGATTACTGGAAATTCAATTATGTTTGAATATGAAGAAAAACATTTTTTAAGTGGCAATCTAAGTCTAAAACTTTCTTTCCTAGTTTGTTTATGCCAGCCTTCAAAATATATCTTCAAGCAATGCAACTAAAACATACAATATTAAAAATTATTATTAAACTAGAATTTAATTTTTAAAAAATTGCCTGTAATTTTTATGTCTTTCTTACTCATTTGATTTTGGAATCTGAAAATTTGAAGAATGTATTGTAATAAGATTTAAGGTATTTTTAGGGAGAAGAGCTAAAAATAATTTAGAAGCATCAAATATCTACTCTTGGTATTTGTTTCTGTTTAAAAGATTGGCCCAGAAACTATATTAGGCTAGGAGGATGGAAACAAGTAGAAGGAAAGAGTCATAAAAATATGTATAAGATAAACCATGACTTCAAGGAATTTATGGACCAGGAAGGTAAGTACCTAAAATAATGATCATAATACAAGGTACAGATAAAGAGTTATGGCAGTGAAGAGGCAGGAAAAGTTATTCCATGCTTGGGGAACAAAGGAAAGTTTTACAGAAGAGAGATGGACAAAAGCACTTCATGAAAGATGTATTATAACACACCATAAAATAAGACACAGGGTTAGGACACTGTCAGAAGATATTAAAGAACAGAATATAGTTTACTTCAGCTATAATACAAGGAGTGAGAAGAATAGTAGAAACAAGGTAGGTCAAATAGAGGGCTCTGAATGGTGGGTTAGAGTTCAGATTTTATTTTAAGCACCTTCTTAGTAGAGCAGGCAGTGTGTCAGCCTCATAATCTAAAGGTTTTATTTTAACAGGGAGTCAATTAAGTGTCTCTGAGCCTGAAAAGATATGATTAAAGGCTTATTTCAGAAAGGTTCACCTGCAGCTGGGGGATGGGAAGGGGAAGGCCTGAGGGTAAGTGGTAGAGTGATTAGTGAAGAAGCTATCTCAATACAACTAGTGAGAGGCTCCTAAGTCATGAACTGAGGGGAGAGTGGGAATTAGAGAAACAGATGGACAGGAAAGACACTGTAAAGTAAAATAGACAGAATTTAGCATGCTGATAGATGTGGGCATAAAGGAGAAATTAAAAAAAAAAAAGTAAAAATGGAGTTGAGTTTTTAAGCCTAGGAAACTGGAAAGCTAATGGTACCATTACTGGAAATGCACAGAGAGAAAAGAAAATAAGCAGTACAAATCTGGAAATACAAGTAAGTCAAATTCTTTCCATTTTGTTTCTTCCACTAACATGGGCAAGCCATACTTTGCAACTCAGGTAAGGAATAAGCAAGTCATGGGCAGGTGGCCATAAAAAGACTGAAGAGGGAATTATTTGAAGACTGCCATAGGCTACCTAGGAAACGTAAAGGGTACAATAACAAATGATCAACTCTCTTATTGATTTCTCATTAGTTGGTATTTAATTTTAAAACTGGGGACTGTATAAAAGTAAAGACATCTATGTGACTTACTAAGCTCAAGTGACAGCATGACTTATAGCTATGGAAAGAGAAAGGGAATGTTTCCTTGGAGGAGGAAGATTTGTTGCCTGTCTTTTTGACCATATATTGAGGTAAGTTCATGCATCTCTCGAATTCTCAGATATTTAACAAAACCACAGACTAGCTTCTAAAGGCAAAAAAATCTAATATTAGTATAAGCTAATAGAAAAGAAATATGACACATTTCAATTCCAAGTATCAAAAGCATTATTTATAAACATAAGGGGGGGGAATCTGTTTCAAAAACTCAGAAAATAACTTGGCTGGACTGTAGGAGTCTGTGTCTGTCATTTGGAACTATGATTATACTACAGCAGAACCACCACACAGAGCAATGAGTTTTCCAGTTCTTGGAAATTTATAAAGATGCAGGAGACCATTTCCTAAGTGTGATTCTGGTTATGAGCATCATCTCTAAAATCTTATCCCAGTTCAAATAAAAGCCATTAAACACTTTCCAAAAATCTGTATGAATCATCCAAGAACTTAAAGAGCACTTTAGTGATAGTAAGTTGAAGAAGAACAAAACAAACCTCTGACCCACTCCTCAAATTCCTTTGGTCTTACCTGGCTGCTGCCTTACTGAGTAGTTCAGTCCATCTACTTTCAAGACTCTTCAGCTGCCCGGTGATTTTCTCTCTATCAGCCAGCTCTGCTGACTGGGCTATTCTGCCTCCTTCTGCTTGAAGCATGTCTACTGTGGCCTTTCGATCATCTAGGAGCCGCTGGAGCAACTATTATAAAGAGAATGAAAAGTTGTAACACAGCATCATTTTGAAATCTGAACTAGGAAGAAAAACAAAAGAAACCAACCGGCCAAATCCTAAGCTTCATTGAGTAAAAGAAGTTTTTTTCATCCTTGAGGCAAAAACAGGAGATATAGCACAGTTCTCACCACTCACACACTTTTCACACACACTTAAATTTTTAAATGGAGCAGTGATTGCCATTATGTGACTAACAGGGAACTTCCTTTGAACCAAGAGAAAAGTGCCCTAAAAAATGGTTAACATTTGAGATGATTAATACGTTAATTATTTTGACTATGGTAAACATTTCACAATGTGTGTGTGTGTATATATATATACACACACATATATATATCTCAAACCATCACATTGTAAATTATAAACACACACAATTTTTATTTGTCAACTATACACCAATAAAGCTGAGAAAAATAAAATAAAATTTCCTTTGGGATAAATTGTTTTTAAAAAGAAAAAACTGCACTAAAATAGAAATTAAACCAACAAAAAATATAGATAAAACTTTGTACATGATATACAACACTATTTAGAATATTGCAGACCCTGAAAACACCAAAAACCTCTTAACATAAAATTGTGGATGAACACTGAAATAGGATACATGAACAGGCAAAATTATTCAGTCTAACATATGCCACAGTAAACCAGTAGATTTAGGTAAGATAATGAAAAATCAATTTCCACTTTTCAGGACGACACAAAGTAGGTTAGGATTCTACTAAAACTCTGAATTGCTTCTTAAACTACAAGCAAATATGTTGTCTACCACTCCCTATGGCTGTTACAGTTCACTGTCCCAACATTATCACTTACCTTCTGTTCTTGGATCTGTGCTTTTACCACTTTATACTCAGCAGATGGAGGTTTCTGATTGGCTATGAGCTCCTCCGTATCTGCCAACCAGCTGAGCAATGGCTCCAAGGCATCTTGAAACTTCCCACAATGCAACAAGGCCTCCTGTAACTGTGCAATTCTTTGTGCGACCTGTATCATGAACATGTAGGTTCATTATGAGAAAGGAGAAAGTAGTTTTCAAATTACTACTGACCTCTTTTAGTAATTATAGATTGCAACTGCTAAATTTTTATTTCCATTCAGGTTTCGGGAAACCTTAGATTCAGATGTCTCTTTTCTATGCCTTTTGTTTCCAGTACACTTGTTACCCCATTGTCACTCACCTTTTTATTCAATGTATTCCATCGAGCATTGATCTCTTCCATGTCATGTTCTAAACCCTGCACATCACAGTCTTTTCCTGCACTCTGAATTAATCCCTGGCCAAGTCCATTCACCTGCTGCAATTTCATCTGAAGAGGATCCACTTGTTCTTTCTGAAACATCTAGATAATTGCAAGCCAAAAAAGATTTAATACAAAGGCTATTAGACTCTCTATACCACACAGAGACTGGTTATTCTTGGGGCATTTATGACTTAATGAAAGACAACCAGGAATAAAAAGAAAGAACAAGCATTTGCATGTGAAGCATCAAGAAAACACGTGGTTTTGTATTTCAATACATTCTCCTACGGACATGTAATTCCAGAGAGTTATGACGCTACTTAGGTCTTTAACCCAATGACTCTTTCCTTTGTTCTTCTTTTTAAAAAAATCTGTTGCTTAATTTTTTTGTTTTTTGTTTTTTTTTTGGAGACAGAGTCTCATTCTGTCACCCAGGCTGGAGTGCAGTGGTGTGAATTCGGCTCTCTGCAAGCTCCACCCCCCGGGTTCACGCCATTCTCCTGCCTCAGTCTTACAAGTAGCTGGGACTCCAGGCGCCCGCCACCATGCCCAGCTAATTTTTTTGTATTTTTAGTGGAGATGGGGTTTCACCATGTTAGCCAGGATGGTCTCGATCTCCTGACCTTGTGATCCGCCCACTGTGGCCTCCCAAAGTGCTGGGATTACAGGTGTGAGCCACTGCGCCCGGCCTGTTGCTTAATTTTTAATGCAACAAGCCATGGAGAATAGAAAAGCATCAACCTCAAAATGCTGTACAAGTAAGTGCAATGTATATTTCTTCCTAAAAGGGAAGAATGATACCAAATGACTAGTATTTACAATGAAATATCCCTTGGGGAATAGCCTTAACTGACCACTAATAAGAAATGCTCCTCTCTGACTAGGACTAATAACTCAATTAGTCAAAACATAACAGTGTGAAAAACGCCAACCTCATAGCTTAATCCCCCTGTGGCCGTTTAACTTCATTCTGATCAAGAGCCACAGACCACACACAGCAATAATCTTGAAACAGAATTCCTCTGATTACAAAGAGAAATGGGCCAGTAACGTTGGGAAATGTCCTTAATAACTTCAGACACACACTCTGAATAAGATACAGATTTACATTTAAAAAACTGCTCAAAAATGATACTGTATTATCCATGTTTACCATGGTACAACAGAATTTTAAAACAATGTGAATATATGTAACAAGCAATGTGTATACTTTGCTGTACTACAGTTAAGCTCCATTATGATTTAGACATGTCTAAAAGGAAACGAAAAGGGTCAGAAGAGAATGGTACTTCTGCCACATTAAGAGTATGAAGGGGCCAGGTGCAGTGGCTCACGCCTATAATCCCAGCTCTTTGGGAGGCTGAGGCGGGCAGATCAGGAGGTCAGGAGATCAAGACCATCCTGGCTAACACGGTGAAACCCCATCTCTACTAAAAATACAAAAACTTAGCCAGGCATGGTGGCAGGCGCCTGTAGTCCCAGATACTCGGAAGGCTGAGGCAGGAGAATGGCGTGAACCCGGGAGGCGGAGCTTGCAGTGAGCCGAGATAGCACCACTGCACTCCAGCCTGGGCAACAGAGCGAGACTCCGTCTCACAAAAAAAAAAAAAAAAAAAAAAAATTGTATAAAGGAAAATAATGAAAAAAAAATTTGTCCCTAAGATCAGGTTTGATCAGGTTTCTCGGCCGGGTGCGGTGGCTCACACCTGTAATCCCAGCACTTTGGGAAGCTGAGGCAGGCAGATCACGAGGTCAGGAGTTTGAGACCAGCCTGACTAACATGGTGAAACCCTATCTCTAGTAAAAATACAAAAATTAGCCGGACGTGGTGGCACGCGTCTGTAATCCCAGCTACTCAGGAGGCTGAGACAGGAGAACTGCCTGAACCCAGGAGGCGGAGGTTGCAGTGAGCAGAGATCGTGCCATTGCACTCCAGCCTGGGCGACAGAGTGAGACTCCGTCTCAAAAGTAAATAAATAAATAAATAAATAAATAAAAAATAAAAAAAATTGGGTTTCTCTCAGTTATCAGAGGGATAGAACCAGCCATATTTCTCTAGCCTGGATTTATTTCCCTTCCTTTTTCTTCCCTGAGCCAGGTGAGTCAATTAAGGCCAGAGGATGACAGAAAATGGAAGAGGACGAAAATAATATAAAAGAAAATGATAAGTTTGAGTAAGACCAAATTTGGTCAATATGAGACCACAGACCACACTAGCATTAGGAAACTGATTCTAGAAAGAATGGTCTATGGCTGGCTAAGATTACCAGAGAGGGAAAGCCCCAGGGAACACTGAAAAAGGAAGGTTATAAAAGTAATTATGAGTGCACTTCATTTTTTACTGTAATTTGATTATACCATATTTTCTTAGGCAACATTACAAAGCAGTTCAGTTAAAATGACTATTTCTCCAACAACATGGTTCCCAGAAAAAACAACTGCTATAATTCCATTTTGTAGCATTAAAGATGTTTCTGCTGAAGAAAAATCAGATTAGAGACAGGAAAAACATCCCAAGTTTAAAGTTGCTTTTGGTACGATAAAATGATGGTGGTGAAGGTGAAGGAATGAAAAGGCAAAGAAGGCAGAAAGCCAAAGTATGGAGGGAAGATGTCAAGTCCACATTACAGGGCCCTCTTTTATTCAATAACCAAATCCTATCTCACTCTACAACTGACATTTAAATTCTTTCTGTGCTTTCCAACATGACAGCCAGCAGCTACATACTGACATTTAAATTAAATTTAAAATCCAGTTCCTCAGACCCACTAGCCACATTTCACATGGTCAAAGTCCAGTTACTCAACTGGACCATCGATAGAGAACATCTCCATCTTGGCAGCAAGTCCTACTGGATAGCACTGTAAATGATACAGAAAAGTAAAATAGGTTAGGCACAGTGGCTCATGCCTGTAATCCTGGCACTTTGGGAGGCCAAGGCGGGCAGATTGCCAGATGTCAGGAGCCTGGGCAACATGGCAAAACCTCATCTCTACTAAAAATACACACACACACACACACACACACACACACACACAAATTTGCTAGGCATGGTGGTGTACGCCTGTAGTCCCAGCTACTTGGGAGGCTGAGGCACAAGAATTACTTGAACCCGGGAGGAGGAGGTTTCAGTGAGCCAAGATCGTGCTACTGCACTCCAGCCTGGGCAACAAGAGAGAAACTCCATCTCAAAGAAAGAAAGAAAGAGAAGTAAAATTATATTTAAATAGTTCAATAATCTCTTTCATACGCAAGTTGAATATCCCTTATCCAAAATGCTTGGGATCAGAAGTGTTTCTGATTTCAGATTTATTCAAATTTTGGAATATCTGCATTAAATACTTACTGGTTGAGCATCCCAAATCTGGAAATCTGAAATCTGAAATGCTCCAATGAGCATTTCTTTTGAGCATCATGCCAACATTCAGAAAGTTTCAGACGGGAGCATTTCGCATTTTGGATGTTCAATCTATAATAAGAGCTACTGCTACTTTAAAATTTTGGATTTACTTTGTTTACAGACATTTCCTATAGAAGCATTAGCTATTCCTTCATTTCTCACCTTCACTCTATGGATTGACAGGGACAATGGGTATTTGTATCATTTCTCATAAGTTGAAAAAGATACGAAAACACCTCTAAATATTATCTATTTATTTGGAATATAAGTGAACAGAACGTTAAAGAACGTACATCTGAAAACACCTGCTTCCTTCTCTCAACTCCCAAATAAAGCTGTTTTGCAAAACCAGTGCTTTTAGATACACTAAAATTCCTACTCCTTGGTATTTCAAACACTGTTAGTGAAACAGGACTGTGCCATGTTATTAACTAAGCAGCACTGGCAGACATTTTCCAAAGAAGTACACTAAACATTGCTGCAAGGTTGTAAGATGCAACTAGGATACAAAATAGAAAATTTCCTAAAGAACTCCTTAAAACACTTTTGTCTTTGTTACTGCATTTTTTTTCTTTTTTTTGAGACATGGTCTCACACTGTTGCCCAGGCTGGAGTGCAGTGACACAATCTCGGCTCACTGCAACCTCTGCCTCCCAGGTTCAAGTGATTCTCCCACCTCAGCCTCGCAAGTAGCTGGGACTACAGGCACGCGCCACCACACCCAGCTAATTTTGTGTTTTTTTGGTAGAGACAGGGTTTCACCATGTTGGCCAGGCTGATCTTGAACGCCTGACCTCAAGAGATCTGCCTGCCTCAGCCTCCCAAAGTGCTGGGAATACAGGCATGAGCCACGGCATCCAGCCTTGTTATTGCATTTTTCCAGTTTTACCCTGACTGACTCTTTTCTGTTGTCCTTTGTTCTCTTTCTCCTCTTCTAGATCTCTAAATGTTGAAGTCTTTCGGGGTGGGAGTGAGGGGACGATGTCAGTCCTGGACTCTCTTCTCTTTCTATACTCTTCCTAGGGAATTCCATAAATTTCTATGGGTTTAAATACTAACCACAATAAATGCTTATGACTCTCAATTGATCTCTCTGAGTTTCAAACCTATACATCCAACTGCTTTCTTAATATCTCCATGCAAAAAATGAACCATAGGCATCCCAAGCCTAACAGTTCAAAAATAAAACAGTATCTCCCACTTTCCCTTACCCCAAAATCTGCTCTTCCTTAAATCAATAATTTACACCATCCATTCCACTGTACAAACCAGAACCTAAAAGTCACCCTTGATAACTCCCTCACCCCAACACAGAAGTCACAATCAGATCTTGTTGATTTCACCTCCAAAATATATCTTCAATCCACCCTATTGTCTTCAAATCCATTGACATCTTTTTATTCAAAGAATTTGCCAAAATTTCTAACTATGTATTTATTTTATATTTATTTATGCGTGGTTTCCTTAATATCTGCCTCCCCCACTCAGCATAAGTTCCACAAGGGCAAGGACCATGCCAATTCTATTTACTGTAGGAGCCTAGTACCTGGCACAGAGTAGGTACTCATAATATTTATTCAGGCCAGGCGTGGTGGCTTATGCCTGTAATCCCAGCACTTTGGGATGCCAAGGCAGGCGGATCACCTGAGGTCAGGAGTTCACGACCAGCCTGGCCAACATGGTGAAACCCTGTCTCTACTAAAAATACAAAAAAAAAAAAAAAAAAAGGCTGTGTGTGGTGGCACGTGCCTGTAATCCCAACTATTTGGGAGGCTGAGGCAGGATAATTGCTTGAACCCGGGAGGCAGAGGTTGCAGTGAGCCAAGATTGTGTCACTGTACTCCAGCCTGGGCAACAGAGTGAGACTCTGTCTTTAAAAAATAATAATAAATAAATAATAATTTTTATTTGGTGAACGAATGAATCCTTGCATGGAAAGGGTGTTAGGGAATGCAAAAAAAAAAAAAAAACAATGAAGATTCTGCTGACCAGCAGAGCATTCAAACACTGAACTGGAATTGTGGTGCTCCCCAATTTTTGCTTAAAAAGACTCTTGGCAAATTTTAATCTTATAGAACTCTTATTTTATACAAAAGGTTTTTTTCTTCCTTTGAACCAGTGACTTGGATTAAGACTGGAGAAGTCTATAAATAAGTAGGGAGTTTATATAACCAGAGATTGGTCTCAGTAGGCCTCAGATCCCACTACAGAAAAAGCAAACAAGTTTTTGGCATTTTGCTTCTACCAAACTCTGTTGTTATTGGCAAATACAAAGTTTATATCTATTTTAACCATGTATACATGTCTGCACTTGTACAGACATAGAGGACCTCAGTTCATTCTAAATCACTTGTCGAGTTCTAAGTGTTTATATATAAAAATGGCAGTTTTAGTTGCCTGTTGGAATCCTCTTAAGGGAATGGAAGAAATAAAAAATTCGTAATCTCTCATCTTGGAAAAACCTTTTAAAATAATATTTCACCAATTTAGCAAACCTGTACACTAATGCTAACTCTATAATGATTTGTTTTGTTTCAGTATTTTCAAAATAGCCTGTCTACATTCTTGTTGGTTAACAGCCCTGGCTGAGGCTCAGATCTTTCCTTTCCTGTACACAGATAAAGGCATTTGCTCACTTCCAGATATTCCACAAAGTAACCACACTTCAGAGATGGGCAACTTTGCAGCTGGGCTACCATTTCCTTCTCCTGTCATTTACATCAGTCAATATTTCATAAAAGGATTACTTACTGTAGCTGGAAGGATAGAGATTATGTAGCCATCTACTCATTTTGCAGATGAGGAAACAAGGATCCTAGAGAATGATACAGGATTTCTATGATTTTTTTCCCCTTTATGTGGATTTGATTGCCTCACTATAAATTTAATCCTTGTATTTCATGATTACTGCTATATAAGCTTTACACCGGAGATATTCTGGGTTTTTAAAAATTTTTATTTTCTTAGAGATGCGGTCTTACTATGTTGCCTAGGCTGTTCTCCAACTCCTGGCCTCAAGCAATCCTCTTGCCTTGGCTTCCTAAATGTTGGGATTATAGGTGTGAGCCATTGTGCCTGGTGAAATATTCTGTATTATCAAGAATGTCAGTGCAAGAAATTTACTCTGTTGTTGACCTATTGTCTTCACTTTGGACAGGCTATTGGGATCTCAGTGTTAATTCCAAATTCAATAAAACTTGGAAAAATGGATAAAAAATCCATCAGTCTCAAAGATGATGCATCCTAATTTGATGGAATGCTACATGACAAAACAACTGGTAAAGCTCAAGGTAAAATCACCGCCACTCAGCAAGGCCAGATGATCTTAATCAATCCTCTTAATCAAAGAGTTTATGGCATGCAATCAAAATGATTTTGTTGTCAGGACCTGCATGTTTAACAGGAGCTCTACCTGACTTAAGGCTGCCCTGAAAGGCTCTGCAATGAGGTGAATGAGAAAACCCATCTTTCTTGTAGCATCCATCCATAATCTAGGAAATTGATATTCATGCATTCAGTCAGCCAGTCAACGGCAAATGCCTACTATGAAGAAGGCACTATTTGAGTCCTAGGGGTGCAGTAAAATCAAAACAATCTTCTCACTCAGTCATATCTGTGTTCAGATTAAACCTCTAACTCCTTCACTCTTAACCACTGACCAAATGAAATCTGGGCAGTTAACCGTGGAAAGCTGCTGATCTCAAATTCCTTGGACTAGGAGTGCTCAAGGATGTGGAACATCATTTCCAACTGTTTCCTAACACATTCGGTTCTCTAACATTAAGAATCTTCGAGCCAAGAGAGACCCAAGAGGACATTTAGCCCAATTTTCTTGTTTTATAGATTAAGAAACAAGAGGTCCTGGAAAAGAAAGTGACTTGCTTAAGGACACAAAGGCAGTTTGACAAAGATGACTAAAATATCTCTATTTTTCATAAACATTATGCCTAGCTCTGGTTTTCAGAAACACACATTTGCATTTAAAAGTTCTTAATCACTTAGCTTTACTGCTTCTCCCCAGTCTGCTTTGGTAAATTCTTTCAACTAACCAACATACTTACTTGAAAAGAACGGGAAGGATATGGCCAGTGATTGGTAATCTTATATGCTTGGTACATTAAATGTACCTCATTTTATCCTCACAGAGTTCTGCCTTAACAAATGAAGAAACAGGAGACTCAAGAATAGCTAATTTTCCCAGAGTGGTTAAGAAGCACCCCAGGTGTCATTCCAAAGCTCACACTCTGGCCTCTACCTAAATGTTGACACCACCAATCAACAAACTATCTCTTGGTTTAGGAAAGAACATGCTCACTGTATAATTCAAAAGCAGAATCACCCTTTCCTGCTAATCATCTTTTTAAAAATGTAAATCAACAACTGTTTATATCCCTGTTTTCCTTGGGATTGGTTTATCTGAATAAAAAACGAAGCATGAAATTATAAAGTTTTTCACCAGACAAAATTAAAGTATATTTTCCCCATAAACTCAACAGAAAGACTACAAACTATAAGCCCAGGAGACCCAAAAAGAACAAAAGAAAGAACTATCTGCACCATTTCTCATCAACACCAGGTCACCCTAGAAAATTTCACTTTACTCTAGACCCTTCCCAGAATCAAAATGGGCAACAATTACCTCATCTGAATTTAATTCAGTGGTTGCAGCCAGAGGCACTTTCACACGTAGCACTGTGCTGGTCACCTCTTTTATGTCAAATACTAGGGAATCAAGGTCCTCCTTGATCCACATTGCAGTGGAGGAAGCCTCCTCTAGAACAGGAGTTCCTTCTTCTGAAATAGGCACTGAGTCAGTGTGGGCAGAAACTCCCAGGAAGGGCACACCAATGGGGAAAACTTCCTCCATAGGAGGCACTGCAGCAGCTGGGATGGCAGGCACCTCTGGGGTGGGCACTGAAGCAGCAGGGATGGCAGGCACCTCTGGGGCGGGCTCCTCTAGGTTGGACACTGCAGCTGCTGGGGAGGCAGGCTCCTGGGGGGCGGGCACTGCAGTTGCTTGGAAGGCGGGCTCCTCTAGGTTGGACACTGCAGCTACTGGGGAGGCAGGCTCCTCAGGGGTGGGCACTGCAGCTGCTGAGGAGGTGGGTTCCTCTAGGGTGGGCACTGCAGCTGCTGGGGAGGCGGGTTCCTCTGGGTTGGGCACTGAAGCTGCCAGGAAAGTGAGTTCCTCTAGGGTGGTCACCATAGCTGCAAGGGTGGGCACTGAAGCTGCCAGGGAAGTGGGTTCCTCTGGGGTGGCCACCACAGCTGCAAAGGAGGCAGATTCCTCTGGGGTGGGCACTGCAGCAGCTGGGGAGGCGGGCTCCTCTGGGGTGGGCACTGCAGCAGCTGGGGAGGCGGGCTCCTCTGGGGTGGGCACTGCAGCAGCTGGGGAGGCGGGCTCCTCTGGAGTGGACACTCTAACAGCTGCAATATCAGGCTCCTCAGGAGCATGCACTGTGGTAGCTGAGGTGACAGGCCCTTCTGGTGTACCATCCTCCTCTGCAATGGGTACTGCAACAGCTAGAACAGTCCACTCTGGGGAGAACCCTGCAACAGCTGACATACTCTCCTGTGTGATGGCCACTGCAACAGCTGGAGCAGTCTCCTCTGGGGAGGATACCACAGTAACTGCAGCAGTCCCTTCAGGGACAGACACTGTAATAGCTGGGACAGTAGCCCTCTCTGGGGCTGATACTGCAGCAGCTATGACATCCTCCTCCTCTAAGGAGACTATTGAAGCAACTAGGATGTCCTCATATGGGAAGGGCACTATAGCAGCAGCTCCATCAGTTCCCTCTGGGGCAGGCACTGCAGCAATTGAGATATCCTCCTCTGGGGTGGGCAGTGCAGCATCTAGGGCATCTTCGCCAGTGGGCACTGCAGCCGTCCAGGAAGGCCTCTGGAGGATGGGTCTCCATTCCTCTAAAACTGCTTCAGTAGTACCAGCCTCAGTAACTTGTTTCTCTGGAAGAATATTTAGGAATGAATCTGAATCTCTCCTTTCCATCTCCCCTCCCTCTGATGATGCCACATTCAGCTCAGGCTCTGTATTATTCACAGTTTCCACTCCATCTGGATTAAGTCTCATTTCTCCAACCAGCAGGTGCAGACTCAAAACCTCTGACTCTGGGGACTTCCTCTGGAGATCCTGGAAGACCTGCTCTGGGAAGTTTCCGTGGAAATGTGCTGGGGCTTGATCCTCCAAAAGCACGGCTCGATAATCCAGCTCTTTTGACTCACCATCCTCATCACAAACTTTCTCCACGGACAATTCACAAGCGACCACATTGCCCATCGACGTCAGACTGTTATTTTCTTGATTAACAGTTACATTCCCACTTTCCAAATGAATTTCATCTGTTAGTAAATTTGATTCATATAACACCTCTACTTCAGATCCTGAGGTAACATCTGTTAGTTCATGATTAAAAGCAAAACTGAAGGTGATCCTCTCAATGCACTGCTCACCATTCCCCTCAGTTTGACTGCAGTCTCCCTGGGACAAATTGCCATTGTCTTTGGCCAGCACAGAAGCAATGAAGCCTGCTAATTTTTCTTCATGAGAAACCCTGTGATCAGAGTTCAGCAGTCCCCCTGGGTCCAGCTTTTCCAGTGAATCCAGATCAGCTGGCTGTGTGGACTTAAATTCTGCAGTCCTGGGGCTAAAAGGCACTTTTTCACATTCCTCCTTGCTAACAGTGGAAGTGTCTCTCATGATATCAACGTGGGCAATAAGTTCCACAGCATTAGGCACCTGAGAAGAATCCAGGGTATTAAAATGTCCACAATCCAATCCAGTATCATAGTCTTTTGCCCTTACATGTAAAAGGCCTAAATGCTGTTCCTTTTCTAAGGCAGCTCCTGGAAAATGACTAATTACAAGTAAATTTTCTGCATCCTGGGATGCAGCCAGCCCTTCAGAAGAGGTTTGATTCTGTAGCTCAACTACAGGAGTTACTCCTTCTTCACATAAACACTCCTTTTCAAGTTCAAGAAACACCTGCACTGAGTCTGTGTCAGAGAGCTGTTCTGCATCAATAGGACCCACAGTACATGCTGAATCTGAAACAAGACCCTCTAGCCCCTGAGCAGTTTTGTTTGCCACCTCACCAAGAATATCCTCACCTGTAAGAACACAATCACAATCCAGGGGTATATCCTTGGGAACAGTAGCCAACTGGTCCTTGGCTGGCTGTGGGTCATCAGGGCAACAAATCTGACCAAGAGATAGGTGGCCAAAAGTCCTCAAGACAGCAGCTAAGCAATCGGATCCATCCTCCACCACTGCTGTGTTTTCTTGTTCTCTTTCTTCAAAAATATCTGCCAGGCTGTTCTTCTCATCTGCCATCAGAAAAGTCTTTTCCCTCTCTGACAGTTTATCTTCCTCCCACTCTCCCTCAGCCTCCATCATGATCCATCGCTCATCCTCCTCAAACTTTAGCTCAGACTCTGTTTTCTCTCTCAGGCTGGGGGTTATGAGAACATGCAATTCTGGATCTAACAGCTCTTCACTCAGGCAAGGGGAGAGAGGTGGCATTTCCACAGTGCAGGCTGTGTCCCCAAGGGGGTGCTGCTTCTCACTGAAGCCTCCCTTAGCTAAACTTTTTGTGGCCCTCGGCCAGGTTGCACTTGAGAATCTGGATTCCTGCATTACATCTGTGTTACCACTTGTTGCTGCAGCTTCTGATTCTAGAGGCTGGAATTCATGGGGAGGGTTTGCACTGTGCTGCTGAAATCTAAAGTTCTGGCAGTCTCCACTTAAGTTTTTTACATCTTGCACCTCTGGAATACCTAGGGATTTGGACACATGTTCCAGAGTTACTGACTCTGACTGAGGTTCCCTGTGGTCCAAATGACCAGAACTTTCTGTTAATGCAGAACTCGACTCCTTCTTCTCTTGCAAGGAAGGATTTGAAGCACCAGCTTCTGATACCTCACTGAGAGAGGCTTCTATCCTCTCTGCAAATTCTGGGAAGTTAGGTGGCATGAAGGACTTCCACGATCTCCTGTTAACATTGTCTTTGCGTTCTGCATTTGGCCGCCTTCTGGGTGGCACAGGTGCTGATTTTTGCACATCACTGCTTAGCTTTAGTGCATCAAATATTATCCTCTCATCCAGCTTCTTACCTTCTGGTGCTCTAGATTCAAAAACATTAGATGCTGCTCCTAATGTACCATTGCTGGATATAGTACTTCCTTCCATCTTTTCCATGGTGCTTTTAGAAGTCTGGTTAAGCTTTGACCCCTGGTCAATTTGCTCATTTATCCTCATTGTATCATATATAGACCGTTGTGGAACATAGCAGTCCTCTATGTAGCCATCCTCCTCCTCTCCTTTCCCCAGGCAGGTGGGGTTCCGCCTTAAACAGTCTGGTCTGCTGAGTGGCTTACCCATCCTTTTTCAATCAAGATGAACCATAAATCTTTCAAAAGTATTTTTCACAGGTTCCCCCCAAATGCATTCTACATAAGTTATAAATCCTTTTAGTTGTTCATACCCCAAACCACCAACTGCATCTGCCCTCCAGAAATTCGGCCTGGAAGTCCCGTTTTGAAACCATTCTGGGAGAAGCTCTAATACAAACAGCTTTTTCCTCACAGGCTAGCAGCCTCATAGTTGACAGAGAGACGATATAATTTAAAATAATTCCTTGTATGGCTTATGGTTTAATTTTTTTTTTAAAGAGCACTGCTCTTTCAAATTCAGTCAACAAAAATCATCTCATATTGACAAGTTTTTTTCGATATCTAGTTCCACTCACTTCTCAACGAAGCAGAGTTGGGAGCAGCAAATTTATGCCGATTGTATCCTTTAATAACAATGGCACAGCTTCTCTAGTCTTCAAGTATGGCCCAAGCTCCTAAGAATTCCTTTCATTTTATCCTCAGTTCCAGCCCTGGAGAGTCCAGCTGGTCTGAATTAGCCATTCGTCCTCCCTAGCTGGGGTGTTTGCATTTGAACTGGGATGGTCGGCGGATATTCCTGCAACTTTAAACACAGGAAGTCCTTCATTCGGGGCCAGCTTGGGGCTTCCTGTCTCCAAAACATCATGGCATTGTTGTGGCTCCCAGGCCAACCCTGCGCTGTGGCTGCAAAACAAGGCGAGCCGAGCCCCAGGCCAGGCCCTCGGAAAAGCGGGCGGGAGGGCGGGCGGCAGCAGCGGCCGCGGGTCTGTCGGAGGGGCTCGCTTAGCAAGGCCCGCTTCCCCGCGCCATGCCGCGCGCCCCGAGGGCCAGGGTCGCCTCACCGCAGGTTGCAGGTGGCTCCCGGCCGCGCCGGCCTCAGGTCCCGCGCTCAGGAAGTTAGTTTGTCCCTCCGGCAGCTGAGTCCCGAGTGCTGTGGGCGCCGCCTCCCCCGCCGCCGCCAGTCCCCGGCCCGCAGCCGCCACGCCGTGGGCTGCATGACAAGCAGCCGCCTCTATTCTCCACCACGCCGCCGGCCCCGCGGCCCCGCCGTCCTCCCCGCCCGCAGCTGTCACGGTCCCGGCATGCAAACTTCTGGCTGGGAACAAAAGGCTCCGCTCGGGCCGGGCGGGGGGCGAGCCCTCCTCCCCCGCGCCGCACGGCCCGCTAGCTAGCTCGCTCGCTGGAAGTGCTCGGCTGGCTGGCGGCTCTCCTCCCCCTTCCCCGCGCCGCCGCGCTGCGCCGCCCCGCCCGGGCAGGCCCCTGGAAGCCGGGGAGCGCGCGACGCGGAGAGCCCAGGGAGGAGGGCGCGGGCGGGGGCGGGGCCCAGCGGGGGCGGGGCCGGGGAGAGGAGCGACCCCGAAAGAGGAGGGAGCGGGGCAGAGGATTGGAAGCGGAGGCGCCGAAGGAGGGGCTTCTGCAGGATTCGGAGCGAGGGACCCGGGGCGCCAGCCGTTCACGCCCACCGCGCCCAGGGGCCAGAGGGGAACGCCCCGCCCCTGGAGAGGGCGCAAGGAGAGGAACGGAACCCGCGCGAGTCTCGGCTGCGCGGCGCAAATCCCCTGACAAAGGAAAGCCCCGCCCTCCTCCCGTTGGCCCGGCCCCTCCCGTCCCCGTCTCGCTCCAACCGGCCCGGCTCCGAGCCCAGCCCTAAGGCGAACGAATCCAGAAGGGGCGCCCCCACTCCCCCAGCTAGCCGGCTCCGGCGAGGGCCACTCGAGTTCCCGTGTGCCGGCAGGTCGCGCCGGCTGGGGTGGGCTGCCTGCATCGCTCTCGGCTCCAGCTCTGCCGCCAAAGGCTGTCCCTGCTCCTTCCAATGTCACCTTTAGCGCGCCCCTTGCCGGACCGAAGAACACTCCAGCCTTAAACCCGGCACTTTCCCGGTGCCCCAAAGGAATTCGGTCACGCTCAGAGACCAAGTTATTGGATAACTCTAGGCACATTCTACCTTCCCTCTCCCCCTTCTCAAGTATATCAAGTCCTGATCAATTCTCCCACCAGGATTTCTCTGCTCACAGACCTGAGTGGTATCAATGAGGAGGAAAATGGGGTGTTGGGGGAAGGTGGGGATGCCAACAGCTGAGCCCTACGACCAAACACCTGGCTCCTTTATAGCTGCGCACAGCCAAGGAAACCTGAGCCTCCTTGGACTAGATGAAAAGCATGGGTATTTCAAATCTCAAATAGAAAATACTAGAGAAAAGTAGCTCACAATCCCGTCGTCCACGGCCTTTGGCTTTTAGAAAAGCCACCTGGTCACCTGGTGATTGTTAAACAAAGAAAGTACAAAGGGCAACCCAGGAAACTGTCCACCAGAGGCAGCTGCGTCTCTGAAGGGGTCCAATACTCTGTTCTCCTTTGATGGCCATTCTCTGATTTTATGAAGGAAAAAAACATCTATTAAAATTCGGAATCCCTGTCGGACCATGTTGTCAATATATATGGCAAAACTTATGGAAAAGTTATTTCTACCCTTTACACAAACAGTAAGTGAAACCAATACCTGGTGTATGGAGATCTGGCACTAAAACCTTGAGCTGAGCCTTAGGCTTACTTAGAGAATCAGACTGGTCCTTGGCAAAAATGAGAAGTGAGCTGAAGCCTGTAATGGGAATTAGGCAACTAAAAGACCTTTCTCTGGTAAAATGCTTTACACTTCATTTCTCACTTCAACAAAGGCTGCTGATCAATTTTACCCACTCAAATCCAAAAGACTCTGCCCATCTGTAAACTGAAAGGGGTGGGGAGGCAGACTAGGTTGTGTCTTGACACCCTTTCTAGTTTTAATATTTTTTAGTTCTAAAACTTTTAGAGGCACTGCCCCAGAATCCTGTGTCCTCTTGGTCCTATACTGCCAAGACACTAGAAACCCTGTCCTATGAAGAACAAACAGTACAAGAACCAATAATGTTTGACCTAGAGAAAGTTCTAGGAGATGTAATTAGCATGAAGTATCTGAAGGGCTGAGACGTGGGAGGAAGGAAACTTGCTTTGGATGTCTCCTTAAGCTGGCACACTAAGATCTAAGATTTAAAACCAACAAAGAGCTTCTCACGGCTATTCAAAGAATAGGGTGTCCCCTACACTGGTGACTTTCCTTATCCTGGAGGTGTTTGAGCAGAAATTCAAGCACTCATTTGGCAGAGATTTGGGAAAACAGATTCACAAATCTTCTGCAGTTTGTTCAGATGAATTTTAAAGTCATTTCTAACTCTGATAACACCATAATCCTAAGGACTGATAGCTTACAGATCTGATACTTAACAGTTTAGGGAATCCAGGTTTTAATTTTCCTTTAATTATTCGGCACAACTGGAAAAACTCAGGGAAGGAAAGATCAATTTTACTAGCAAATCTCCCTGGCCAAATACATTCACTTAAGTGTTCAGATATCATAACAGACTGTTTAGCATGCCAGGGCCCCTCTGGTTGGAAGAATCTCAGGAATTCTGGCTCTGGATGAAAGATGGGTGGTTATTCTATTATAAAGAATTTTTGGTTGTTTTTTTTTTTGAGTGAGACTCTGTCTCACTGTGTCGCCTAGACTAGAGTGCAATGGCACAATCTTGGCTTACTGCAACCTTTGCCTTCCGGGTTCAAGTGATTCTCCTGCCTCAGCCTCCCGAGTAGCTGGGATTATAGGCACACGCCACTGCACCCAGCTAATTTTTTGTATTTTTAGTAGAGATGGGGTTTCACCCCTTGTTGGCCAGGCTGGTGACCTGACCTCAGGTGATCCACTCACCTCAGCCTCCCAAAGTGCTGGGATTACAGGCATGAGCCACTCTGCCTAGCCATAAAGAATTATCTTCATGTGGAATCACAAACTTCACGAGCAGAAATTCCTTTACTGTTTCCTCACCAAGTCAGGTACCAACCAATCCAGCCTATTCTTAAATAATTCCTTCCCACATCTATCTACCAATATTCTTACCACTCTCATCAGTGATCCACATAAATAAATAAATGGAGCATTTCTACAACTATGAAATTCCAATTCAAATTACTTATTATCTGTAGTCACACTCTCTCTAATTAGGGTTTTCGGAAAATAAATTTAAATACACCCTAAAGAGAAATTACATATAGTAATTTAATCCTCCCACCCCACCTCCAAAAAAACCCCAAAACGCAAAGCCAAAGAATGCTCTCTGAGTGCTTTGCTCTTTTTAAAAAATCATCAATGTGTGTAGAAATAAATCAAGAGAGGAAGCACAAGGTCTCCTCCATGTCTTAATTTTTATCTGTTCATGAGTTTCTCCTTAGTTTAGGTATGTGGAACTCTGCCAATAGCCATCTCAGTGACTGAAATAAATACCTGATACGGCTTTTCACCTCTTGTTGCCCTGATAGCTACCAAAAAAAAAAAAAGGCATCTGTTCATTTCACATGCTATGTATAAACTTTTTAAAAGAGAAATACAGGGAGCTCCAGAGACCTTCTTCAGATATTTCCCCCACTCCTGTAACCACAAATATATGCACTGAAGCCAAATTTCAAATGAGTTTCCAGTTAGTTGATTACAGAGTTCAAAGAATTATCTACTCATTTTGAAATTCCCAAGTACAGAATTTGGTGTTAGATTTTCCTTCAGTGAACTTAGAAGAAAGAAAAACCCTGGCCCTTCTAGCTCCCTCCCGCAGTCTTCCTAATGAAAGACAGCCGGGTAGAGTCTTCTCACACCCTAACATAGCTCCCTTTCCAAGTTTTGGACCTGGCATCCTGCCCTTGTCTGCTTCAGACCTAAAATGCCAGCCCTCTGGGACAGTCTGGAGACCCCAGATTCACACTTCCCTAGATTCTATGATGCCTTTTCACCCACCTTGATGGGTGCTCTCTCCTGGAAGACTAATTCTGACTGGAAGAGGATACAGAGGACTGGTTGGATCTTGCTCATTTTAAATCTACACAATGCCTTTCATCTTAGGATCTTTAGATTTTACAAGCATTATTTAGTAGCAAGTAGAAACTCCACAGTGTTAGTCTGTACCTGTTGGGCATCAGTCACTGCCATCCTTTGGTACTTTTATTATTATAAACATGGCTACAGAGTGGTTCATAAAGCAACACAGCATGACATGAAGTTTGCTTTAAGTGGGATACTAAAGATTTTGATGCTATTTGAGCTCTCATGTACTCGTGAACCCATGAGAAAACTTTCCACACACTTTGCAGGAACTCTATGACCCCTGTAAGCCCTTTCCTGCTTGTAGACTTTCCAAAAGACAGTGTATTAATCCTCTTTTTTAGACTAATGGTTACCAAAACCATGGTGATGACAAAATCATGGGGCTTTGCAAGTTAGAAAAGACCTGACAGAAGGGTGGGAAGAAGGAAGGCAGGAGGTATCAGAGAAGGCTTTGTGGAGGGAATCACATTTACTCATTAGGATTTCAGATATACAGAGATGGCAAAGACAAATATTTCTAAGAAAAGAGCCAAAGGCAGGACTCTAAAGCAGCAAATTCTGGCTGGGCTCAATGGCTCACGCCTGTAATTCCAATACTTTGAGAAACTGAGGCAGGGGTATCCCTTGAGGCCAGGAGTTCAAGACTAGCCAGAGCAACATTGCAAGATACTCATCTCTACAAAAAGTTAAAAAATTGGCCAGGCATGTGCATCTGTAGTCCTAGCTACTTGGGAGGTTGAGTTGAGAAAAATCGTTTAGCCCAGAAGTTCAAGGTTACAATGAGCTGTAATTGTGTTAATGCACGCTAGTCTGGCGACAGAGTGAGATCCTGTCTGTAAAATATTTTTTTTTGTCGTTAATTTTTTTTTTTTTTTCCCAGACAGGGTCTCACTTTGCTGCCCAGGCTGGGGTGCAGTGACATGATCTTGGTTCACTGCAACCTCCACCTCTCGGGTTTAAGTGATTCTCCTGCCTCAGCCTCCCAAGTAGCTGGGATGACAGATGTGCACCACCATGCCCAGCTAATTTTTGTATTTTTAGTAGAGATGGGGTTTTACCATGTTGTCTGAGATTAAGCGATGCACCCGCCTAGGCCTCCCAACTGCGCTTACAGCATGAGCCACCGTGCCCAGCAAAAAAAACTTTTTATTTTATTTATTTATTTATTTACTTGAGGCAGAGTCTCACTCTGTCGCCAGGCTGGAATGCAGTGGCGCGATCTCGTTCATTGCAACCTCTGCCTCTCAAGTTCAAGCGATTCTCCTGCCTTAGCTTCCCATGTAGCTGGGATTACAGGCACACACCACCATACCCGGCTAATTTTTCTATTTTTAGTAGAGACGGAGTTTCGCCATGTTGGTCAGACTGGTCTCAAACTCCTGACCTCAGGTGATCCACCCACCTTGGCCTCCCAAAGTACTGGGATTACAGCCCCAAGCCCGGCCCCCCAAAAAAATTTTAATGAGGACTTTGGGACGGGGTGCTCACACAACTGTCACTTATATTATCTCATTTAAAAAACCCAAATCTTTATAAATGAAGCTTAGGGTGGCAAGCATACTTGTCCAGAATAATACGGCTAGTAAAAATGAGGAAGAGGGCTGTGAAAGTAATCGCAGAGGAAGAATATTTGGGCTTCACAACTGACCAAAGAGAAGGTAGAGGTTAGGGGAAAAAAAACAAAGATAATGCCATATAGTGTTACTCTTAGGTTACTAAGATCATAGTAGTACTTATTATAAAACAACAGCAGGAAAGAAGAAAATATTTGAATTCATTTATTTTAGACCATTCTGTATGTGAAATACTAAAAAGCGACCCATGTGAAGGTGTCTAGAAAGGCCCCTCACACTAAAGAATCAATGTTGGGATAGAGATACAGATTTGGGCCAGGTGTGGTGGCTCACACCTGTAATCCCAGCACTTTGGGAGGCCGAGACAGGCAGATCACCTGAGGTCAGGAGTTTAAGACCAGCCTGGCCAACATGGTGAAACCCCGTCTTTACTAAAAATACAAAAATTAGCCGGGTATGGTGGCATGCACCTGTAGTCCCAGCTACTTGGGAGGCTGAGGCAGGAGAACCACTTGAACCCAGGGAAGTGGAGACTGCAGTGAGCCAAGATCGCACCACTGCACTCCAGCCTGGGAGACAGAGTGAGATGCCATCTCAAAAAACAAAACAAAACAAAAACCAACCAACCAACCAAACAAATAAAAAACAAAAGAGAGAGAAAGACAGATTTGGAAGCCTTTCCCCATGGAACAGTGAAAAGCTGGCATCTCAGAGGTTGAGTGCAGAGAGAAGAGACAGATGACAGAGTTTCAGGAACCACATATTTAAGAGATAGGAAGACAAACCAAAAAGGAAAGCAGAAGGGCAGCCAGAGAAGAAAATGGAAGAGCACAATGTCCAGAAAGTAAATTAACTTTCAAGAAAGAAGATCTGATATTAAATGCTACACAACGAAAGAGGAGAACAGTGAGGTAGACAAGGCCACTAGACTTGGCAACTAGGAAGCCAGTGAATATCTAAGAGAGCAGTTTCAGCACAGTGATGGGTGTTGGATCAGATTAGAGGGGGTTAAGGATAAGCAGTGGTGAGAAATAAGTATGGGTCCTTCCTTCCTCTTGAGACTGTGTTCTTTTGACTTCCATGACACCGTGGTATCCTGATGCTATCTTTCTAGCCAGTCCTTTGTCTCCTTGGATTCCTCTTCCTATCCTCTTGAGGCAACTAATTTTACAAGGTTATATCGTTGATTCTCTTCTTTTCATCCATTCACCAAATATTTATTGGGATTTACTATGTGCCCTAAACTATGCCAGGCACTAAGAGAGTGAGTGATGAGCAAGACATAGTCAGAAGCCTACGTTCTAGTAAGGGAGAAGGACATTCATTTTAATCAACTGCATAATTACTCTGAAAGAAAAGCACACCGTGCTATGAGAACATGGGTCATGGGCCTCAACCTGGCTTGGAAGCTCAGGGGAGGTTTTCCTGAGAAAGTGATGATGTGGGCCTCCCCCTGGGACTGAGAGTAGTCTTTCCAGTTCCAGAGTGGCATGATCATCGCAAAGTTGCTTGGTTATTTCCATGAAAGAGGTCCCTGGGTTGAATCACCTTTTTTTTTTTTTTTTTTTTTTCTTCTTTTTGAGACAGAATCTCACTCTGTCACCCAGGTGGAGTGATATGGCATGATCTTGGCTCCCTGCAACCTCTACCTCCCAGGTTCAAGCGATTCTCCTGCCTCAGCCTCCTGTGTAGCTGGAATTACACGTGCCCACCACCAAGCCTGGCTAATTTTTGTATTTTTGGTAGAGATGGGGTTTTACCATGTTGGCCAGGCTGGTTTCGAACTCCTGACCTCAAGTGATCTGCCTGCCTTGGTGTATTCCCAAAGTGCTGGGATTACAGGTGTGAGCCACTGCGCCCAGCCCCTGCTCTTGAATATTAGAAAAGAAGGCAGAATAAATAATACAGAGAGAAGAGATTTCTAAAAACCATCTCTTTCAATTTGTTACTAAGGAAAATTCTTATCATTGATAAAGAAACAAACAGCTTAGGTATGAATTTAAAGAATTAGACCAAAACCAGAGCTTATCCTTTGAGAATGAATTGCAAGATGACAGAGATATAAAATGGTTCACTTGATAAATACAATTAATTCAAGATGGAGAAAATCTAAGGCACATACAATTTCTTTGAATTATCTTCTTTCCTTGACTGATATATACACATGACCAAATGTTAAAAACATTAAAAACACATATTTGCTGAAACTGTAAAGAATTAAAGACTTTCTGTAAAACATTTCAATCTGGTATGAGATTGGCAGACAAATGAATTATATCTGTATTTTAAGCTGCTTGCCTCTGAAACTCTGCCGATATTTTTCACCTCAGCCCTCAATGTTTTAATTAAAGATTGATTAATATTAAGAGGTGTCTTTCCTAAAGATGCTGACTTAGTAGTTGCCATTGTATGGTAACAAAGGAAGATAACATGGTCTACAATAAAAGCTAATTAGGCCAAAATCCCTGAGATCATTAGAGCTGATCTAATGGGCACTGAGAGGCTGGGGAAGTCACTGAGCTGGTAATGTCTTCTGGTTAATTCTGGTTAATGATTTGAAAATAATATTAATTTGTAGAGCATACAAGCCAAGGCCAAAATGGTCTCAGAAAAACCTGCTGGTTGTAGGATTCTGATAGAAATGCATAAATGAAAAAATTAATGAATAAACATGTATGTATATGTACGTGTACATAAAATATATTTTAAGCTGTGTTGAGTCATGACCTAAACTTGCCTATTATTGCCACTCTAGGGCTAGAAATAAGCCCTACACTATTGTTCCCACAAAAACTGCTCAGGAAGACTGTCCATCCACTTGTTTCATTGTTATCAAACTAATTTTACTTTATCCTCATAATTTCCATTTTTCCAATTTCCAAGAAGAAAAAACCAATCTTCTCTGGTGCTGGGCCTTAGATCAAGTCTTCTGGAGAATGATGAATGATGATCGCTAGTCACAAAGAGGGGTAACTGTTGTTATTAAAAAGATTTCATAGGCTCGATACAGTGGCTCATGTTTATAACCCCAGCATTTTGGGAGGCTGAGGTGGGCGGATCACTTGAACTCAGGAGTTCAAGACTAGCCTGGGCAACATGGTGAAACCTCGTCTCTACAAAAGATACAAAAATTAGCTGGTTGTGGTGGTGCATGCCTCTAATCCCAGCTACTTGCGGGGGTTGAGGCGGGAGGATCGCTTGAGCCTAGGAGGTTGAGGCTGCAGTGAGCCATGATCATGCCACTGTACTTCAGGCTTGAGTGACAAAGTGAGACCCTGTCTCAAAAACAAACAAACAAAAAACAAAAATGAAAAAAAATTCAAAATATTCTAATTTATATGTCTAGATAAGCTTCTTTTTTAAAAAAGCATATTATCATCTAGTGACCTGAGCACCGAATATAAGTCTAATGCTTTTAGAGATATCACTTCATTTAATTTTCATAAAAATCCTAAAGGTATGATTTACCAATACTTGTATTTTATAGTTAAAGTAAATAGGATTCAGAGAGGTTAAGTCATTTCCCTCAAGGTCACTCAGCTAGTAAATGATAGAGCCAGGATTCAAACCTGGATACTTCTGACTCAAACCTGTATTCAGTTTTTTTCACTACACTAAACTGTCAACTAATTGAGTAAGTACCAATGACTCTGTGCATAAAAAGTAGCACATTTCTTTCTTAGTTTTGCTCTCTTATACTGAAAAAAGATTGTGTTCCCTTAACATATACTAACTAGCAGAGAAGGAAGGAAGCCCAGAAGGAAGATGGAGAGCTGAGGAAATCAGGCTAAGATTAGAATTTCTTCAGGACACACAAGGATACATATCTCAAGTCTTGCAGAGTAGACAGCATTTTGAATCCTAGAGCTCACATGGTTTATGAGAAATAAAGAATGTTCATCCAGTCAGTCAAATAATTCTCTCATCTCCAACTATGTATATACCAATATGCTAACTACATTAAGGGACACAAAAGTGAATTAACTGAGGGGATAGGACAGATGAATATAATCAGAAAATGTCAAAATTAGGTAGTATGTAATAAAAGTCAAGTAAGTTATACATTGTAAATGATTAAGAGATCAGAAGTAGTGAGCCGGGGAGATCAAAAGCCTTTATAAGGCCGGGCATGGTGGCTCATGCCTATAATATAATCCCAGAACTTTGGGAGGCCGAGGTGGGCAGATCACCTGAGGTCAGGAGTTCGAGACCAGCCTGGCTAACATGGCGAAACCCGTCTCTAATAAAAATACAAAAAAATTAGCCAGGCGTGATGATGCGTGCCTGTAATCCCAGATACTTGGGAGGCTGAGGCAAGAGAATCACTTGAACCTGGGAGTCAGAAGTTGCAGTGAGCCGAGATCGCACCACTGTACTCCAGCTTGGGTGACAGAGCCATAATCCATCCCCCCCCAAAAAAAAACAGCTTTATAAAGAAGTGGACTTGACCTATGACTTCAGAAATCAAATACGTAAAATGTATAAGGAGTGTCTGGGGTAACTGGATGTAGTGGATGGTCTATATAGGAAATACCACTGGAAAGATAGTGGGGATCAAATATGTCCAAGACTGGAAACACAAAAATATGCTAGTTCTGAAGGATACCACCATTTATCAGATCAGATGGCCCTCGAATTACTTTGGGGGAAGGATAAGTACTTACAGAAAGAACTGTGAATATAGACAGAAGGTCGGGAAATCATTTTGGAGACCCAAATTTTAGAGGGCTATAGCATAATTTATGTCTGTTTTTTTTCCATAGGAACCATGTACATATATGCTAGCTATCCAATCACACTAGCTCTCTGCATTCTTAACAGAGGGTCCTTTGTTCCAAACAGTAAGGCTCAAAAGAAACAGAGTCTGATAAAATCACACTGACATCAGTACTCCCAGCTGGTGCAAGGGCTAATGCCATTTACAGGAAGCAGCCTGAGATACACAGCTGATTGATTTCCACAGCAGGAGCCTTGTGGCAGTGCGGGGTGGGGACTGGTCAGGCGTGGAGAAAATTCTTCAGTCGCTGACTCAGATTAGTTCCCCAAGATCCTGACTCTATCTGTATAAGTCACTCCCAGAAGCAACACTATTTCTTAACTAATTTTCTTTAAAGAAGAGGAAAACCACAGAAGCATTCCCAGGAAGTGGAACTATTTAATCAGTTAACTCTTACTTGTCATGGGATCTGAAGATGGCAAAAATCAAATTCCCTAGCTTTCTAGAAGTAAGCTGAATAATTCTTTCATTGTAAGGGGCCATCCTGTGTATTGTAGGTTGTTTAGCAGCACTTACTAGATGCCAGTAGCAGCTTTTCCAGTCATAACAATAAAAAATGTCTCTGGGCCAGGCATGGTGGCTCATTCCTGTAATACCAGCACTCTGAGAGGCTGAGGTAGGCAGATCATTTGAGCTCAGGAGTTCAAGGCTGGCCTTGGCAACATGGTGAAACCCTATCTCTACAAAAGATACAAAAATTAGCCAGGCATGGCAGCGGGCACCTGTAATTCCAGCTACTTGTGGGGCTGAGGCAGGAGGATCACTTGAGACTGGGAGGTCGAGGCTGCAGTGAGCCATGATTGTGCCATTGCACTCTAGCCTGTGTGATGGGAGTGAAACTCTGTTTAAAAAAAAAAAAAAAAAAGGAGTGGCGGGAAGTGGGAGTTTCTGCAAAGCTTTGCTTGGTTGACAACCACTGGTGTAGCATAAACTTTGGTGCCAAACAGACCTTCCCAATCCCAACTCTAATATTTACTTGCTATGTGGCTCGAACAAGTTATTTCAACCTCTTCAAGTCTAAGTTTTATTATCTGCAAAATGGGATTTTAAACATCTGATTTACAGTTTTTTTCAGAGATCATTTAGACTCAGATCTTTCTTACCGCATTTACCACTACATCACTACCACTGTAATTCTCTATATCTGTTTCCCTTACTATAGATGGTCTGACTTAACAATGGTTTAACTTAAGATTTTTCTTTTTTTTTTTGAGACAGAGTCTCGCTCTGTTGCCCAGGCTGGAATGCAGTGGCATGATCTCAGCTCACTGTGAGCTCCGCCTCCCGGGTTCACGCCATTCTCCTGCCTCAGCCTCCCCAGCAGCTGGGACTACAGGCGCCCACCACCATGCCTGGCTAATTTTTCTGTATTTTTAGTAGAGACGGGGTTTCACCATGTTAGCCAGGACGGTCTAGATCTCCTGACCTCGTGATCCACCTGCCTTGGCCTCCCAAAGTGCTGGGATTACAGGCATGAGCCACCACGCCCGGCCAACTTAAGATTTTTCAACTTTATAATGGTGAAAGTGATATGCATTCAGTAGAAATCATACTTCAAATACCCATACAATCGTTCAGTTTCTCAATTTCAGTACAATATTCAATAAATTACATGAGTGAGTCAGCACTTTATTATAAAATAGGCTTTGTGTTAGATGATTTTGCCCAACTGTAGGCTAATGTAAGTGTTTGAGTATGTTTAAGGTAGGCTAAGCTGAGCTATGGTCAGTAGGTACATTAAATGCATTTCTGACTTACAGTCTTTTTGAGTTATGATGGGTTTATCCAGACATAATTTCACTGTAAGTCAAGGCACATCCATACACTGTTAACTAGAGACTATCTGAGACTCCAGTACCCACCACAAGGACTAGCACAGAGCAACTGCTCAGTAAGGATGGGTTACAAGGAATATAGAATCATTTCCTTTTAGCCCCCATAAAACGATCCATAAACCATTACCATGTGTAGCAAAGATCCATATTTCAAACGACAGGACTCGTGATAGAAAAATAGTTTATGACGTCCTAGAGAGTAAGTGTATCCTATTAACCTTCTGTAGCCAATAAGAAAGACTCATAGTTGAAAAGCACTTAGTGGTGGCAAAATAGGGAGGGTGCACATTCTACCCATAGCTGGGTTTTTCCAGCTGGGACAGCTGAGACTTGTGAAGAATCCATTCAGCAGGAGACAGCCCTTTACAGTGATGGTTTGGTGCAGTGACCTGACATGACTCCCTGTGGAACTCATTTTATTCCTAGTAAACCAGCAACTCTAACAATAAACGGCCCTTCAAAGAAACTCATCATACTTCCTAGAAGCTCACAGCTTATCAGCGAGCTTGAAAGTGCCCAGAATATTTTTCTGAAGCTCCAGAACTAGCCTAAGGCTGAGACCATTTACCATTCATTTCTAGGCACAGTGAGGATCAGTCCTGTTCTGCAAGTCTGTGCTTATCTCAACCACGTTGACTAATCAAATACTCAACGATCAATACATACAAGTTCTGTACAGGGTACATTCTAGTTTTTCTGGAAACATATTCCTTCTTTCTTATACAAATGATAAATCTTAGTTGTGAATGCTACATGCTGATATTGTATGTAAAGAATTTTAGTATCCAAATCCAACTGCTCAGTCCTTTTCTTTGGTTACAGATATATTTGTTGCTTTTTTTTTTTTTGAGATGGAGTTTCGCTCTGTCACCCAGGCTGGAGTGCAGTGGTGTGATGTTGGCTCACTGCAACCTCCGCCTCCTGGGTTCAAGCGATTCTCCTGCCTCAGCCTCCTGAGTAGCTGGGATTACAGGTGCATGCCACCACGCCCGGCTAAGACGGGGTTTTGCCATGTTGGCCAGGATGGTCTCGATCTCCTGACCTCGAGATCCATCTGCCTTGGCCTCCCAAAATGCTGGGATTACAGGCGTAAGTCACTGCGCCCACCCCGTTTGTTGCTTTAAAATCTCACCTTGCTATCAAATTTCCAGACAGATTTATGTAAAATCTATCAGTCCTTTCTTGATGATTTTACTACCTTCCATTCAATTTTACTATCTTCACTGGGGCATGAGGCTCCTTTAAGATGATGCAGTGGCTGCAAGCCTGGAATTTTGCTTGTGACACTGATATTTAAAATACTAACTGGTAATACTTTAAAAGGGAGCTGGAAAAGGTTCAACATGAAGCAAACTTAAAGGCCTTAAAGGCTCCTTCACCTTCTCCCCATCCAGTTGCTATGGTGGGGGTGGAGAGGATTATTACAGAGCATTGGAATTCTTTGTGGGGTGGGGAGGTGGGGGTGGTCACATAAGGGTTATAAATATCAGCAGCCAAACTCTTGGTTGGCTGTGGAGAACAACTGAGAGACTGTAGTCTCCCCTTAAAGGCACAGAACAAGGAAGCTCCCTGAAATATGTCCACAAAGGAAATTCCTCTTCTCTTTGGCAATGCATCATCAACCAAACACCTGCATCAACAACTGACAACTGTATGCAAATTCCAGCCAGGGAAAGTGACCAGGAGATATTAAAGCCAGACAGAGATTAAGACCAGCAAAAATAAAGAATCCAGGGCCTGGCTTAAAGGAAAGCTGACTTAGAAATAGTTGTTGCCACTATACACAGTCATAATCAGATTATCAGAAGGCTGCTTGTTACATAAATATTTAACTAGTAACCTATTCCACCTGAATTCTAAGTTTCCCATGTATAGGTGGCAATTTCTTCCAGGGCTATAGTTATCAACAGAGGGTAATCCTGCCTTCCAAGGAGACATTTTTAGTTTTACAACTGGGAAGTTACTAGGTCAGAAATGCTGCTAAAAAGCCTACAATGCACAGGACAGCTTCTCACAACAAAGAATTATCCGGTCCAAAATGTTGATAGTGGTGGGCAGAGGTGGTAGCATGAGTGGCTGCCTCTTTCCTCCCTACCCACCACCCAAAAATGTCAACAGTGCTGAAATTGAGAAATCCATTTTAGGATATTGTCTTTATTTCCTTGGACCCTAGTTCCTATTTGGAGTAGTTTTGTTTAAGGAAGAAAGCAAAAAACCAAGACAGGCCAAGGAAGGGTTAGTACAAGGTAGGGGTTGGCAGGGATAGAGGATTCCCACTCATCTTAGTAAAGCTGGGGAAACCTAAACCTCCAGGTGACAGACAGGTCATACCGAGTGTGATTTCCTGTCTCTCCAAGGGCAGGTAGATAATGCTAACCTCATTTGCTCTACCCTCTACTGACTCACTCTCAGGCTGGTGTACTAACTGCCAAAAACGTAGATGAGCTGATACTGTCTTTGCAATCGTTTGAAAGAAAGGAGTAAACTGGTAGTCTTTCAACTCCATGCTGCGCCCTGTCTTCCAGGGCCTTTTCTTTTTCTTTTTCTTTTTTTTTTTTTTGGAGACAGAGTCTCTTTCTGTCACCCAGGCTGGAGTACAGTGGCGTGATCTCGGCTCATTGCAACCTCTGCTTCCTGGGTTCAAGCCATTCTCCTGCCTCAGCCTCCCTGAATAGCTGGGACTACAGGCATGTGCCACCATGCCCGGCTAATTTTTGTATTTTTAATAGAGACAGGGTTTCACCATGTTGACCAGGCTGGTCTCAAACTCCTGACCTCAGGTGATGCACCCACCTCAGCCTTCCAAAGGGCTGGGATTACAGGCGTGAGCCACTGTGCCTGGCCTTTTCCAGGACTTTTCTCATGTGCACATGAAGATGCCTAAGCTTGCTTTCTATGCGGCAAAAAAATAAATAAATAAAATAAATAAATCAATAAATCAAAAGAAGGCGTTTACAAGACTTTCTTATTCTGTTTTCATAGTAGGAAAGCTAGGTCCCCCAGTAGAAACTTCAAGTACACTGAGACCCTGATCCTGGGCTCTGCTCAACCTGAATTAGTAATGAAAATAATCCTAAGGAAGCCTGATGCTGTACCTATTACAACCCAACAGCCCAGCCTCAAAGACAAGAAAGGAAAAGAGCAACTGGTTTGGGTGCTTTATATGCACCACTGGGCGAAGTGAACCACTATGAGAAACTCACAGACCCTAAAGCGGTCTGTGAGTCAGTTTCCCATTTTCCTTCCTTCTTCCCTCCCTCCCTCCCTCCCTTCCTCCCTCCCTGCCTTCCTTCCTTCCTTCCTCCCTCCCTTCCTTCCTCCCTCCCTTTCTTCTTTTCTTCTTCTTCCTCTTCCTCTCCTTCTCCTCCTCCTCCTCCTCTTCCTCCTCCTTCTTCTTCTCCTCTTCCTTCTTTCTTTCCTGCCTCCCTCCCTTCCTTCCTTCTCCTCCTTCCCCTTCCCTCCCCCTCCCTTCTCCCTTCCCCTTCCCCTTCCCTTCCCTTCCTTGCTTGAGAGAGGGTCTCACTCTGTTACCCACACTGGACTACAGTGGCATGAACGCAGCCCACTGCAGCCTCAATGTCCTAGGATCAAGTGATCCTCCTGCCTCAGCCTCCTGTGTAAGCTGGGACCACAAGCATGTGCCACCATGCCTGGCTAATTTATTTATTTTTTGTAGAAGGGCCTCACTTTGTTGCCCAGGCTGGTCTCGAACTCCTGGGCTCAAGTGATCTGCCCACACTGGCCTCCCAGAACGCTATGATTACAGGCGTGAGCTACTGTGCCTGGCCCCACTGTTCATTCTTATCACTGAGAGGTAGAATGCCAAGTCTGAAGCATGACCCGAATACACAGCAATATAAATACATATGAAAAATGAGTGAATGAAAGTGCATCCAGGTTTCTTGATAATGCTCACCAGTATGATGCCCAAACCATCAAATACTTTCTGAGCGAGAAGTCACATGGTTTTTGGGGGGAGCAGGGGGCAAAGCAGGGGTTGGTTTAAGATTCAGAATGATCTCAATTCAAGTAAAACCTACATAGGGAATTTCAAAATAAGGAAAGTCTCTTGTTATCAGAGACTTAATAGATTTTTTTTTTTTTTTAACCATTCCCAGGAAGGTCTAGGGGAATTCTTTGGCTGAAGTTCCAGTGATAAAAAGGTCCTTCCTTTCTTGTTAGCCTCCTGTTAGACACATACAATTCCTTTTCCTCAATAACCAGAGACTCCCTTGTTCAGGAAAACGGAATTTCCTGAAGAGATTAGCCAAAGTCTTTTCTTTCCAGCTTTCTGAAAACAAGCTCAATTCTCTCATTAGTGATTTCTAGAATGGCTTCTTCCTTTCTACTTCCAACAGAGAGCTGAACCTGGTAAAGATCCTAACTCAGGAAGCCTAAGGTCTCTGTCTGGTTTGAGTGGAAAAGAACTCTCTTCTACTCCCATGTGACAGAATCTGGTCAGCCAGCGAGGACCTACTAATCATTCAGAAGCAACTGAGGGAAAGCCTTTCCTAGGAATAATGTATTTTAGTTTTCCACTTTCATTTAAGGAAGAAATAATTTTCCCCACAGACTGCAGATCCACGGATCTATCAGCACGATTGTACAGTCCCAAGTAAGACTAGGGGTTCTTCACAGGCCTAACTTATCTGTCTATTCTGGCTATCTCCCATGAAGTGAGCTGGGTCAAAGCAGAGTTTCCATCTCCCAGATTCATATCCTCTTCTCTTATGCAGATTCTGTGCTAAGAGTATGATTCCATTAAAAAAAGAAAAAAGTTGAAAACTTACAGTTAATGCTGTTTTTAAAAATATTTATCTTCATCTTTGTTTTTTCCTTATTAAAAATAATTTGAATCTGAAAACAGAGTCATACTTTATAAATCTGGTCTGCTGCTGGAGTAAGGAAAGATTAATCTGTGGCTGGACTATAACACATTAACCCAGGAACTCAACACTTACATCATGAAAATGACTCAGTCCTCAGAATGGGTCCAAAAAGACCTTCCCTTTATGCGGCCTCCCGGGGACTATGGAACTGACCCACAGAATTTTTCTCCTCTTATTGTTTTCACTTCCGATGAGCTCAGCATGAGTTCAGCCAAGAATATGCTCCTCCCCTCCTGACCAAAGACTTTTGCTGGGAGAAGGCAAAAACTCTTTCCAAAGCTTTTGACTTCCCTACAAGGTGGACAGGTAGAACAGGGCTTTTGATTTGCATCCCCAACTTGAGGGGGGATACTGATCATTTTATGGTAACTACCTATTGACTTGACAATGGACTACACACGGGACACTCCACCACCCTTCTCCCTTCTCCCACTCTTCTTCCAGGCTTGTCTTGTCAACACCAGTCCACTGTTGATGAACACACTCTGCAAGAGTCCAGCCGATCAGTGTCCAGTCCCAGCCTTCACATCCAGAGTATCTGAGGTGGAAGGCTTATTTTTAGAAATCAGTGAAACGAATTTGGCTATGACAAGCAACTAAGTGCTATTGAACTCTGAGCACTATTAGGCAACATACTAGGATACAAATAAAACAAAGTAATGCCCAGTAATTTTTTGAAATCTTCCAGCAACATCAAAAGTCAGAATGTCTCTAGAAATCAAGGATTAAATGAAAAGGAAAAGATGACTTGTCCTCAAATCCAAACACTAATATGCCTGCATGTGGACTCTTTTGCATATTTTAGCTCATATCTAATGCAATTTTAACAGGCCTGTTTATCTCATTTTCTAGCTCAATGAAGATTAGAAGGGAGGAATAGACTACACAGACCAAATGACAGCAGTGACGAGTGATAGCCGTAAGAAATAATACCCAATATCATGGCGGTGGGCAGAAATCCTGAAATTACCTCCTCCTCTCCACACACACATGCACAGCCAATCCAACCAGTACAATACTATAGAGGCCCTAAACAATAACTTCAATATAGAAATCAAAGTGCACAGTAATTTGGGAATACTTAATACAAAGCAGCCCCAAATGTCTCTCACATCTTTCAGAATATCAATATCACCATAGTATAGAACAGTACAGCCATTTAAATAATGTTAACCTGTACTCATTAGAAAAAACTTATGCATAATACATATTTAGAAAATCAGGCAAACTGAGTTTAAAATAATTCCTATATAAACCAGAACCTGGTTAGATAAAACTATTTTGGAGCCTAAAAGGATAAGTTTCAGTTTTCTAAAAACTTCATTTAGTTGGTTAGATGGTTAATTCTAAATAGCCTGGATCCAAGTAAACTGGATAACTGAAGCATACCTGTAGAAGAAAGTCTCTGCTTTTGAGACACTTATAACAAAAGAGGAAAGAAAAATGTGCAACAGGGAAAGCCACACTACTACTAGAAAGGGAGTTTCTAAGAGGAACGCACTGCTTCACGGGTTTAAGTTTTCTCTACCTACCCTTTCCTTATCTGGGTGCCTCAAGAAACCCAAATACGATGACTCCTCTTGCTCAAAATTGTACTATCTCCAAACATGGTAAGAAGGCCTTCAGCCAATGTCACACTTTAGTGCTGAATTTCCTCCAAGCTCCTAGAGGGGCCCTTCTGAAACAGCCACGTTTTTGCACTTGGATCCTGTCTACAAAACTGTGATCTCTCTAGGACCATGTGGCTCTGAGCTGGTGTCAACATTACCTCTGCATTCATGTTTTTAAGACAACGCTGGCAAGCAAGGTCTCTGAGATCACAATTTTACTTTAATGGTGGGAGTATTAACTGTGTAAGTAGGAATAGTTAACTAGTGATGGAAACAAAGTGCTGGAAGTATCCTTTCCAAATCTGTTCCATGTACAGTGGCAGAGTGAGAGACTTTTAGGTATTTACAACAAAGAAAACTCTAGGGGCAAAAGGTTCATATAGTGAGAGCCAAGATCCAACAGATGTGCTCCTAACCCAGTAAATCCACACTTTTGGGTCATATAATCATCTGTTACTTTAATTTATACTCACACAATCTCAGGACTGGAAATTTTGGCTCAGGCAAAGAATTAAAGTATTTTTGCAATTAAGGCAGTACTTCTCAACCACTCCTATAGGCAAAGAACTTGTACTCTTGAGGAGTCTGGGATGTATTATTAAGCTGCTTACTATATAAATGGGAGATTTATTTGAAGTGTCATGTTTTATTTTAATAATTAATGATAATTTTATGTTTTATTCCATAATATATCAAATATACATCAATATCCTCCCCTAAAATCTGTGTAAAAATAACACTTTAGGAAGATGAGACTATGTTTAACTTAGGGCTTTTCATACCTCAATTTGAAAAACAGGGGGCTGAGTGCGGTGACTAATGCCTGTAATCCCAGCACTTTGGGAGGCTGGGGCAGGTGGATCACTTGAGGTTACGAGTTTGAGACCAGCCTGGCCAACATGGTGAAACCCCATCTCTACTAAAAATATAAAAATTAACCAGGTGTGGTGGTGAGCACCTGTAACCCCAGCTACTCGGGAGGCTGAGGCAGGAGGATCACTTGAACCTGGGAGGTGGAGGTTTCAGTGAGACCAGATTGCCCCACCGCATTCCAACCTGGGCAACAGAGCAAGACTCTCTCCAAAAAAAAAGAAAAGAAAAGAAAAGAAAAGAATAACAGAGACCTGAAGATACATTCACTGCTATTACAAAATCTGGTAATCTGAAATCTCAAGAAACCCTAAGAGGAAATTCTTAGAGTAAGAGATAAGACTTGGACATTTCTTTCTATATCCTTAATTGGTTATAAAGACTGAAATAAACTACAATAGAAAAATGCTCTGGCTGGGCTTGGTGGCCCATGCCTGTAATCCCAACACTTTGGTAGGCTGAGGTGGGCAGATTGCCTGAGCTCAGGAGTTCTGAGACCAGCCTGGGAGACATGGCAAAACCTCGTCTCTACAAAAAATACAAAAAATTAGCCGGGTATGGTGGCGCCTGTGGTACCAGCTACTTGGGAGGCTGAAGTGGGAGGATTGCTTGAGCCTATGAGGTGAGTCTGCAGTGAGCCAAGATCGCACCACTGCACTCCAAGCCTGGGTGAGAGAGGGAGACCCTCTCTCAGAAAAAAAAAAGAAAAAAAGAAAAATGCTCAAACCAGTTTGCTCAGAAGTCCAAGAGACTATTTAGTCTTCAGACAGTGTGCTTTCATGGTGATGGAAGTGACAATAATAGAACTAGGGACAGAAGTTAAAATGTATACTCTAATGGTTTCCAAGTTACAAGCAAATAAATACATGTAAAAGAAAAAGAAAAACAAGGTTAAGACTTACTTTAAAATCTGCTAATTGTTGGTTAATGATTTCCACTTCGGTCCCCACTACCCACTGGAGGGCCTCTGCCTCCTCTGCTGCTGTGGTCGCGTCATTGAGTCCTTTCAATTTCCTGTAGAAGTCCTCTACACGGCCTAGTGTGAGTTCCAGCTGTTCCTGACGAGCTTTCCCCCTCTCTGTCAGTTTGCCACACTGTTTGTTCAGGGCTTCTAGCTCCCTTTTGAGACCTAACAAGTCCAGAGTCCCCTCTTCTTCTAGCATATGTCGACACTCCGCTTCAGAGGCCTCTATGTCTAATTTGACGACCTGAATTTTGTTAAGGAATAGTCGCACATCCTCGATTTGGGACTGGAGGCTATCAGTGTCTCTGCCAACAGCACCCATGCCATCTAGCTCATCATCCAGGTCTGCCAATTGAGAAAACATCTCTCGTACCCGGCAGTGAAACTGGCCAATCCCCTCCAGCTTGTTTTCCATCATCACACAACCACTGTTCACTCTTTGCTTAACTTCGAGGAACTCTTGCTGGGTGACCTCAGCTTGATGGAGAAGTTGGGAAGCATCAGATCCATCTGGGGCATCTTCTACCAGCCCCTGAGTAAAGTTCCTCAGATAGTCTACCTGAGGCTCTAGGGCCTGCAGCACTTCCTGTTGAGCTCTTAGCTTCTCCAGGTTCTTGTTGCTACAGGCTTGAGAACCCAGAGCATCAAAGATCTCAAGTTGGTGTTTGGCTCCTTCAACCTTCTTTTCAATATTCTTAAAGCTTTCCTGGAACTCCTTGAGCCTCTGAGTCATTTCTTCGAGTGACCCTGTTTTGGCCTGCAGCTCTTCTGTGATAGCATCCATGTTCTGGTTGATCCCAGCCTTCTCATCCCGGATTCCATCCTCATCTGCTTCTGAAGAATTGATCAGAATGTCAGCAGCACTATTCAATATTTCCAGCAGGGAGCGGCGCTTCTCCACCTCACTCAGCATAGCCTTTGATCTCAGGAGACTGGACTCTAGCTGCACTGGATCCAGAGTGACTCGCAACTCAGACATCTTAGCTTTACAATCTTCTATCCATGGCACAAGGTCTTCCACATGCCACTGATATTTCTGAGCTTTCTGCATACAATCCTTGAGCCTGGATTGTCTGTCTGCAGTTTTTTTACTAAGCTCTTCCCAATGGTTTTTGAGCTCAACCAACTGGTTTTGTAGAGTCCTTTTCTCTTCTCCAGGAGGTACAGAAAGAAGTAGAGACTCCCCTTCAGCCACAATCACCTCATAGGAGCCACTGTGTTGATTAAGACTTTTCTGAAACTCTTCATTCTCCTGTAGCTGAGAATGTAACCGCTCCAATTTTGCAGAAATGGGGCAGTTTTTTGCTTGCTGGCTTTGTTTATCATCCAACCAGGTCCTCAGCTCATCAAACATTTGCTGGAACTGCTGGGTGCTGGCAAGAGCTGCCTGGAGTCTGTTCATGCGATCGGCTGAAATGAGAAAATAAAATTGAAATTAATAATGCCTGAACCCTGGCATTTAAAATGTTTGCTGAGAATATATGGTCTAATCTTAGGGGAAGGGAACTAATGTTACTTGAGGGCCTACCAAAAAGAGGCATATAATTAGGCTCCTTCATATACACTATCTTATTTAATCCTCATAGCAACCTTGTAAGGTGATCTAAGTAACAGAAGTAAACTTTGACTTCTAGCTGGTAAACGTGAAAGTCATAAACATTTTCAGAAAGATAAATAATAAATGAATGACACAATTTTTCTTCTACCAAGTTATAATAAGTCCAGAAGAGGATGGGTGCGGTGGCTCATGCCTGTAATCCCAGCACTTGGGGAGGCTGAGGTGGGAGGATCAGTTGAGCCCAGGAGTTCAAGACTAGCTTGGGCAACAAAGCAAGACCTCGTCTCTACTAAAAATAAAAATAATCGCCGGGTGCGGTGGTTTAAGCCTGTAATCCCAGCACTTTGGGAGGCCGAGGTGGGCGGTTCACAAGGTCAAGAGTTCGAGACCAGCCTGGCCAACATGGTGAAACACCGTCTCTACTAAAAATACAAAAATTAGCCAGGCATGGTGGCACGTGCTTGTAGTCCCAGCTACTTGGGAGGCTGAGGCAAGAGGACTGCTTGAATTGAGGAGGTGGAGGTTGCAGTGATCCAAGATCATGCCACTGCACTCTAGCTAGGGTGACAGAGTGAAACTCTGTCTCAAAAAAAAAAAAAAAAAAAAAAAAAAAAAACAGCTGGGCATGGTGGCATGTGCCTATAGTCCCAGTTACTTGGGAGACTGAAGTGGGAGGATCACTTGAGCCCAGGAGACTGAGGCTGCAGTGAGCCATGATCACACTACTGTACTCCAGCCTGGGTGACAGAGTGAGAACCTGTGTGTGTGGTGTGCATAATATTTAAAAAAAAAAAAAGGTTGGGTATCAATGCGAGTATATGTGGAACTCCACTTAGTACATCTATGGGGATGAATCTCTACTTGCTGGTTGAAATTTTATTAGAGCTTTTATCTTTAGGACTATGCTATGTAAACCTTCACATTTTGTAAGTGCTCACTGTGTAACAACCACAGCAGTTCTCATTGCAACTAGCAGAAGGAATTGGATTAACACCATTCTGAGCCTAAAAATTACGTAAGGGAATCCTAGATTCTTGGGACTACTCCTAACCCATTCCTTCTTTCTGCTTGCCTCTAATAATGGCAGAAGTATGTTCTTCACTCCAACTTACCTGCAAGGTCTTCTAAACCTTGGAGAGGCAGGGCAACTGTCTCCAAACGCTTCTTCAGTTCATCCTTGAGGTATTGCTCACCAATGAGCACTGAGAGTTCATCGCACAGTGTCTGAGCCTCCTTAACCTCATGGTCTAACTGCTCCAAGTCAGATCGAATTTCACTGGTCTCTTCCAATTGCTGCTTTACAGCCTCTGGTTGGGTGCTGATAGCTGACTGGCCACTCAGTCGTTGTCCAACTGCCCTCACTTTCTCTGATAAGTCCTGGAGCAGTTCCTGGTACTGGGTGCTCTTAACAATAGCTTGGTCAATTTGGGTGGAACGGGAGTTGAGTTTGTCAGTCAGCTCAACCCATTTCTGATTGATGCTCTGGAGTTCTTTCTGTACTTGGCTGGTGGATAGAGAGACATCTCCAGGGCCTGTTAGGATGCCCTGAGCTGCCTCATTCAGTTGTTCATGCTGTTGCCTGCGTGCTTCAAATTCCTTTAGCATAAACTGAAACAGAAATGACACCAAGATGTTTAGACAGGAAAAAAACAGATCTATCTAAAAGCAGTGTCAGGCCAGGCACAGTGGCTCGCGTCTGTAATCGCAGTACTTTGGGAGGCCGAGGTGGGAGGATCACTTGAGGTCAGGAGTCCAAGACTAGTCTGGCCAATGTGGCGAAACCCCGTCTCTACTAAAAATACAAAAATTAGTGGGGCGTGATGGTGAACACCTGTAGTCCCAGCTACTTGGGAGGCTGAGGCATGAGAATTGCTTGAACCCAGGAGGCTGAGGCTGCAATGAGCTGAGACAGCACCACTGCACTCCAGCCTGGGCAACATAGTGAGACCTTGTCTCCAAAAAAGAAAAAGCAGTGTCAAAACAAAAACTGATGTTGGATTGTGCCAAATAGTGCCAACTACTTTAAAAAATAAACCAGAAAACTAAAGGACCGGGCTAGTAGGCTGAGGCAGTATCACTTAACAATTGCTTAATAAAAACTTATTTTGAAAGGCTCAGTGATTGTTCCTATTTTATTTCTTTTCCTTATTTGTCCCATTCTGTTTCAATGTCAGTTACTAAGGCCAGACATGGCTGAGAAATTAAAGTTGGCATTCATGTGCCTTGCCATGCAATACCCAAGCCTCTAAATAGGGAGTTCAGAACACTGGATCCCAGAGCCAGCTGTATTACTAGCTGGGCTTGCCATGTCAACTCTCAGTGTCTGTTTTTCTTAGTTTCTTTCTTAGAATTCGAAGAGCATATACAATCTGTATTTTATAATATAGCATAATTAGACAAAGAGCTTCTTTAAGGCAATGACTACGACTTTTTATTTCTTTTCTATCCCTTGCTGCTGTCATCAAAAAAGTTAAGATTACAGGATCTGGAGTCAGACTGTCTGTGTTCAAATCCTGGTTCTGTCACCTACTAGCTGTATGACCTTAGGCAAGATTTAATAAGTTCTCAAACCCCAGCTTCCTCATCTGTAAAATGAGGACAGTAGAGTACTTATTTTGGCTGTTATAAGGATTAAATTAGATAATTTATAGAAAGTAATCAGTATTTATACTGCACAAAACTAGGACAGTAGAGTACTTATTTTGGCTGTTGTAAGGATTAAATGAGATAATTTATAGAAAGTACTCAGTATTTACACTGCACAAAAATAAATAAGACACAGCCTCACAAAATGACAAATGTATAAACAATGAACTATAATAAAATGTAACAAAAGTAAAAATGATTAAACAGTGATGTGAACATGCAACACAGAACTGTGAAAGCATGGAATAGGGTGATTAATTCCGTTGGGGATGACAAATGGCAGAAGACAGAAATCAGGAAAGGCTCCCCAGATGTGACAATAAAGAATGAGTAGTTCTCCAAGCAGAGTAGAAATTAAGGCTGGTGAAAGGCACTTCAGGGGAGGGTCTAGGATTAGCAGACATACACAGATCAAAACCATTTTCATAATACTAAGATGTTAGTTGCCTTTTAAAATTTTTGTGCTGTCACAAATGTTCAATGATGTTTTCCAGAGGCTACGTGGTGCTTGATATTGTAACAGATATGCAGAAGCAGATATAAGAATAGCCTATTAAGCCAGAAATTAAGATTTGCAAAGATATAAAACAATGTCCCCCCTCCTTTTTTTTTTTTTTTTTTTTTTTTTGAGACAGAGTCTCGCTCTGTCGCCCAGGCTGGAGTGCAGTGGTGCGATCTCGGCTCACCGCCAGCTCTGCCTCCCGAGTTCACGCCATTCTCCTGCCTCAGCCTCCCCAGCAGCTGGGACTACAGGTGCCCACCACCACACCCGGCTAACTTTTTGTATTTTTAATAGAGACAGGGTTTCACTGTGCTAGCCAGGATGCTCTTGATCTCCTGATCTCATGATCCGCCTGCCTCGGCCTCCCAAAGTGCTGGGATTACAGGCATAAGCCACCACGCCCGGCCAATGCCACTCTTATCATTAAACTTTTATGTTTCAGAAAACGCTATTTTTTCATTAAAAATATGTTATTTAGGTTAATGTGATGGTTTTACCATTGCTATTTAAAAATTTTAAATATATACTTTTAAAATTCCTCAGTATTTTAGTACAATAATGTTAACAGATAAACACAAGCTCTGGGGGATCCTCAGTAATTTTTCAGAGAATAAAAGGGGTTCTTGAAACCAAAAAGTTTAAAAACCCTGGATTAGAAAAATATTTGTAATTAGACTAAATAGGACTCAATAATTACCTGGATGCAGGAACTGAAAGAAACAGTTCCTTCAAAAAGCACTCTTAGGTCTTAACTTAAGGAACCTGGTAGGTTGAGAAGACATGGACCAGGCTGTGGGAGAATGTAAAAGAAGGAAAAGCCTCTAGGCAGGATTTCATTGGAAATGACATAATTTTGACCAACCGAAATTTCTTTCTTTTCTTTTTTTTTTTTCTGTTTTGAAGCAGTTTTTGCTCTGTTGCCCAGGTTGGAGTGCAGTGGCACCATCTCTGCTTGTGGCAACCTTTGTGCTATGGGTTCAAGCAATTCTCCTGCCTTAGCCTCCTGAGTAGCTGGGACTACAGGCGCCCACCACCACGCCCAGCTAATTTTTGTATTTTTAGTAGAGGCGAGGTTTCACCATGTTGGCCAGGCTGGTCTTGAACTCCTGACCTCAGGTGATCCACCCACCTTGGCTTCCCAAAGTGCTAGGATTATAGGCGTGAACAACCGCACCCAGCCTGACCAACCTAAATTTCTACGATGTTAGGCACTTAAATCAATTTTTTTGAGGTTTGATCACAGAAAATCCTATGTAAAGCCAGCAGATATAAGATATTAAGTAATGTGGATCCTATCACAGGGGATTACAAGTGAAAAAAAATTTTTTTTTTTGAGACGGTGTCACACTATTGTCCAGGCAGGAGTGCAGTGGCACAATCTAGTCTCACTGCAACCTCTGGCTCCTGGGTTCAAGAGATTCTCCTGCCTCAGCCTCCCGAGTATCTGGGATTATAGGCACGTGCCACCACGTCCGGCTAATTTTTTGTATTTTTAGTAGAGATGGTGTTTCACCATGTTAGCCAGGATGGTCTCGATCTCTTGACCTTGTGACCCGCCCACCTTGACCTCCCAAAGTGCTGGGATTACAGGTGTAAGCCACCACGCCTGGCCACAAGTAAAATATAATTCCATAATTTAGACAGAAAAACTGCCCATTCTCATATCTACTCATCTTACTGTCTCTGTTAATAATAAGAGTTTTTGACTGTTTACTATTTTACAGGCACCATGATTAACACCTTATAAATACCTCATTTAAACTGAGACTCTGAGAGATTAAATGACTTGTCTACGATCATATGAAATCTACTTACTGGGAGAAACATTCAAACCCAGTTTCATGTGATTCCAATTTCTTTGTTGCTATATTGCTCACCTGGACCTGTTGCTTTTGTGCATTCAACATGTTGGGGTCAATAGACAGGGGCCCCAGCACTCCCATCATCAGTTCTTTCTCCATCATCCATGGCCGGAGCTGGGATTCTGCAGCCTGGAAGCTGGCCAGATGACCTGCAGATTCCTCTAGCTGCCTTTGCCGAGCCACAGTCACCTCAGTGGCCCTTTCCCATCGGGAATCTGTAGAGAGGAAATGAGGGAATGTATTGCTTTACTCTCATCAACAACTGGCCTGATCCCCAAGTTATGTTCCTAATATACTGCAGGAAATGACCCCAGAAGTGTTATTTATTTATTTACTTATTTGAGACAGCGTCTCACTCTATCACCCAGGATAAAGTGGTGGCCCGATCATGGCTCACTGAAGCCTTAACCTCCTGGGCCCAAGTGATCCTCCCACCTCAGCCTCCCAAGTAGCTGGGACTATAGGCATGCGCCACCATGCCCAGGTAATTTTTTATTTTTTGTAGAGACGGGATCTCCCTATGTTGCCCAGGCTGTTCTTGAACTCCTCAAGTGGGAAGATCACTTGAGCCCAAGAGTTCAAGGCCAGCTTGGACAACAAAGCAAGACCCTATCTCTGCAAAAAAAATTCAGAAATTGGCTAGTTGTGGTAGCACATGCCTGTGGTCCCAGCTACTCAAGAGGCTGAAGCAGGAAGACTGCTTGAGCCAGGGAAGTCAAGGCTGTAGTGAGCTATATCGTGCCACTACACTCTAGCCTGGGTGACAGAACAAGACCCTGTCTCAAAAAAAAAAAAAAAAAAAAAAAAGGCCACGCAGGGGGCTCACACCTGTAATCCCAGCACTTTGGGAGGCCGAGGTGGGCGGATCACTTGAGGTCGGGAGTTCGAGACCAGCCTGACCAACATGGAGAAATCCCCTCTCTACTAAAAATACAAAATTAGCTGGGCATGGTGGCGCATGCCTGTAATCCCAGCTACTCGGGAGGCTGAGGCAGGAGAATCACTTGAACCCGGGAGGCGGAGGTTACAGTGAGCCAAGATCATACCATTGCACTCTACCGTGGGCAACAAGAGCAAAACTCCATCTCAAAAAAAAAAATTAAATTAAATTAAAAAAAATTCATCTACGCTGTTTACAGTTCAATATTATGAGCACATAATTTATCTAAACCCTTTATTGAATATTTTTATTATTTCCATCTTTCATTTTTATCATCAATATTCTTTAGTTCTTTAGTTATGCTTTTTTGGAGACAAGGTCCCCTTCTGTTGCCCAGGTTGGAGTTTAGTGGCACAATCATAGCTTACTACAGCCTTGAACTCCCGGGCTCAAGCAATCGTCTCACCTCAGCCTCCCCAGTAGCTAGGACTCCAGGCTCACGCCACCACACCTGGCTAATTTGTTTTTCCTTACTTTTTGTAGAGATAGGATCTTGCTATGTTGCCCAGACTGGTTTGAACCCCTAGATTCAAGCAATCCTCCTGTCTCAGATTCCCAAAGTGCTGAGATTACAGGTGTGAGCCACTGTTCCTGGCCTCTCTTTGGTTCCTGATTACAGCAGATTATTAGTTTGACTTGCCCAAGAAAGCCAAACTTCTGACTCTTTGAGTGGAATTTCTAATTTTCTTCCCAATTCAGGCTCATGCTCTGGCTCTATCTGGGCCCTAATTGCTTATTTATAAAAATTAACTAAAAATAATTCCTGTTGTATAGGATGTGCTGAAATTCTCTACTTGCTTTGAAGATGAGTAACTTAGCAAACTTGCAACACTCCTGTGAAAACTTACTGAGTTCTTCTTCAATTTTCTTCCAATTTTCAGCTTCCTGTGAGTTGGGATATGTCACCAGTAATCCGGCCAGGGCTTCCTTTACTTTTTGAATTTTTGGAGAATTCTGTTCCAATTCAGCCAGGAAGGCCTAGGAGAAAGAATGCCATGCATGCCCTGAGATTCTGGACAGGAAACGAAGCTGTGTGTGTGGTAGAAATGATTGGAAAACTGGGCGGTTATTATAGGTTCTACTAGGATCCTATCAATGACTTGTTTAGTGATGTTAAGATACTTAACCCTTCTATTTCAATTTTTATTTTAAACTGAAAATCTAAATGGCAGGATCTGAGTTTCTTTTATGTATAACACATCAGTAGAACTCAATAGTTCTACTATTGAGAATTATAGTAGAAGGAATTATTAATCCCAATAAACGAAAAATACCAAGATATGATGATAACACATCTTGAAGGAGATGAGATGCTATGCTCAATGGGAATATTAAAAGTTTTGGTGAAAATTTCCTACAGGATTTTCTACGGTCTTATATCTTCTGACATTTTTCCTAGTCTCACATGTGAATCTTAAGAATGAACTGTAATCAGTTATTTAGATCCTTCCAAGAACTGGAAAGGTACTTTGATAAGAATGGTTTGTCTTGCTTACAGCATCATATAGAAAATGAGATCCCATTCTCAATGAGCTAATGATTCTGGGGAGGGCTATTCTTTTTCTGCAAACATATCTGGTTTTGTTTCTGAATCTAACTTATAACAATTTCTAATTTCATAAGAAAATTCTCTAGGAGAGTTAAGGCATATTAATCATTTAGAAAGTCAAACACACTGCCCATCACAGCCTGGATTGTTGCCCATGTCTCTCTCTCAGATGCCTGGGCTTGGGCAGGAACACTGGTACAGCTGTCTCTTCCTCTTGGTGTTGGGAGGCAACTAATGTAAACACAATACCTTGTTAGATTCAGCTTGGGCTTTCACTGTTTCTGTCTTGGTTGGAGATGACATGGCATCCATGGATTTCAGGACTTCCTCTTTTGATTCTAGCCACTGCAGCACAGAGTTTGCCTCCTTCTGAACCTCCTCCATTCTGTTGAGGATAGCCTGAAGGCTTTCCTGGCGTTCATGAAGTATTCCACCCAGTTTCTCATACTTCAAGTTTACATCTGACATGTCACACTGGATCTCCGTCAGATCTAGTATCATAGAAACAGAAATCAGATTGGAGACAGCTCTTCAAGTATGTTCCTTGACTCCTCACTCCTAAATTACTTGCATCCCTCTTACTCCTTCTAGTGAACTAGAGATTATCTTCCTGCTAAATCATACAAAAGTTCCTGTTTATATACACAAAACAAAAGAGTTCTCATTAATCTGCATTCTAGTTTTGGCATTATATACTCAAATGTATACCTTAAAATGCTAAACATGGGAACAATAAAAGTGAACGGAGCAAAGTAAGAAATTAACCTTAGTGTACTACTGGGATTAAGGTGCTTGGAGTATTCTTCCATTCCTTCTTCTCCAAACTACAGAGAAGTCACCTAGCTTGGAGGCTGAGAGCTAGACTAGATTACCTCTAGTATAACTTCTTTAAAATTCAAAGATTAACATATATTTTCTTTGAGTTCTTTCCCTATTTGCCTTATCTAGTGATCCAGTCTATTGTTTTTCTACAATGCCTTTAGCTTCAGGGGCTGCCAACCTGTTTATGGTCTACAGCCAGAAAACCACAGTTGCTTCTCCCCAGATTTTTATCCTCACACCCATTCTGGCAGCAGTTCTTCCACACATATTGCAACATACACAGATGCAAACATGGACACTGTCCTAACACATCCAACAAAGAAGCACTGTTGAAATGGCATTCTCACCTTTGCAGGTGTGGTATCCGTTTACACTGCCTACAGAGCTTCCTACAGAGGGCAGTATGGAACCTGAGCAGAAGGACAGGGAGACAAACAGGGCAAGACCAACGTGTTAGGAATACATATAGGCACTGAATTTGTCCTTTGGCCCTCACTTTAAGCTTAGGTATCAGGAAGTTAACACAGCACAAGACAACATAGTCATGGAAAGAGACAAATTATTTTAGCTGCCAGGCAACAAAATGTCACTTGAGGACCTTAGCAGGAATGATTCTTAATCCTTTCTAGAGGAAATTCATATTCCCTTCTTATTAAATCTCCAACTTGAATTCTTTGGATGCTGCCCTAATTTTGTAAAGCAAGTACTGGTAAAATTATTAAGTCTAGAATGGTACTTGCCATATTTTGGAATGAGCTTTTATAATAAAGCCAGAAAGTTTTACCTTTTATATCAATGTCTTTCAATATAATAAAAATGAAAATAACTATCATTAAGGACATAAAAAGCAGCCTATTGTTTTTTCTTTTTCTTTTTTTTTTTTTTTTTTGAGACAGAGTCTCACTCTGTTGCCCAGACTAAAGTGCAGTGGCATGATCTCGGCTCACTGCAACTTCCACCTCCCGGGTTCAAGCAATTCTCCCATCTCAGCCGCCCAAATAGCTGGAATTACAGGCGCCTGCCACCAGGCCCAGCTAATTTTTGTATTTTTAGTAGAGACGGGGTTTTACCATGTTGATTAGGCTGGTCTCAAACTCCTGACCTGAGGTGATCTGCCTGCCTCGACCTCCCAAAGTAATGGGATTATAGGCATGAGTCACCGTGCCTGCCCTAAAAAGCAGCCTTCTTCTAATAAAGACATTAAAATGAACCCTTCATATATTGTTTCTAAAGGAAGATTATTTGCCTTTTCTTTCATAACCTCTTCTTGCTCACCCTTCCCCAAGAAAAAACAGAAATCCTAAGTGCCAATAAATATGGCTCATCAACATTCCCATAAATTGTGCTTTGGGCCTTTGGTTCTGTTTCTAATCACCATAATTTCACATACATTCTCCCCAAACTGATTCCTTATATTTCAGAAAAGTTTCCCAAGATAGTTGTAAAAACCAGGTGATGTAATGATAAATATTATACAGAAATCTGAAAAATATTCATAATGATACTTTAAAACGACAGAAAACTCTTGTATGCACTGACTTCACTTTACAAAAAGTTATGTGCAAGGTTATATTACGAAATAGTTGGCCGGGCGCGGTGGCTCACCCCTGTAATCCTAGCACTTTGGGAGGCTGAGGTGGGTGAACTGCCTGAGCTCAGGATGTTTGAGACCGGCCTGGGCAACGTGGTGAAATCCCATCTCTACTAAAATACAAAAAATTCGCTGGGTGTGGAGGCGGAAGCCTGTAGTCCCAGCTACTGGGGAGGCTGAGGCAGGAGAATCGCTTGAACTCAGGATTCAGTGAGGTTGCAGTGAGCCAAGATGGTGCCACTGTACTCCAGTCTGGGTGACAGAGCGAGACTCCGTCTCAAAACAAAAACAAAATAGTTGTGGGCCAGGTGTGATGGCCCACGCCTGTAATCCCAGCACTTTGGGAGGTTGGAAGTTTAAGACCAGCCTAGGCAACACAAGACCCTGTCTCTACAAAAAAATGTTAAAAAAAAAAAAAAGTTAGGCATGACAGTGCACATTTGTGGTCCTAGCTACTTGGGAGCTTGAGGTGGAATGACTGCTTGGGCCTAGGAGGTCAAAGCTACAGTGAGCCATGATCACACTACTGTCCTCCAGCCTGGGTGACAGAGGAGACCCTGTCTCTAAAAACAAGGAAAAAAATTAGTTGAATTACGGTGGTGATTATAAAACTTTTAAATGTTAATGTTATTATATTTTCAATTAAAAAATACAAAATAGAAAAATCATATTCCATTGCAGTGTGGTGATGGAAAAGAAGAAACTGGACTAGTAGGTAGCAGAAGAAGGTACTAACCAAGGTTGTCACTAACTCAGTATGTGAGCCTTAATCTACAAACATAGTTTCTTCTGCAGGATTTAAAGATAATACAACCTACTCTGTTAACTCTCATGAGGTAACTGGGAAAAGATCATGAACCAATGTATGTCAAAGTACTTTATGAAACAGAGCTACATAAATGTAAGGTACTGAAATATATATGGTTTTTCAGAGTTGGAGGAGAACTTTGAGAGCACTCAGGATAGTAATTTTCAAACTGATTTTCAAAGCACCCTAGAAAGGTGCTTTAGGGATTGTGGTTAAAGTTTGGTTTAAATGTAATATTCACAGACATTTCTAACTACTTAGAAATGATAATAAAACACTCATGTTCAATTATGCTGAATTCTACACCTTAACCCATCAGATAAAACCAATTATGCTGCTTTTCCGGGGAAAGTAAAGCAGCTCCTGACACGTCTAAGCATCTATTTTAACTTATTTTTGAGTGTCCCTGATTGGAAAGGTGGTAGCTCTTCACCAGCAATTTATGATATTCAAACCTGTCCATGTTCACTCATGTATACTATACAAAGAAAAACATCTATAGCATATGTGTAATACATTAAATAACATGACCAAAAATATAACACAGCTTGCTCTCTGTATATCTACACAGTTCTCACTGGGACAGAATTGTGTAATAATATAATTCCTAACACTTCAAGTCAGTTGGACAGTTTTTGTCCTCAATGTCAGTCTTAAGTGTTTTCTATGTGTAAGAGCCCTCATTAAATATTCTTAGTGATTTAACTTTGATGGCCGGGCGCGGTGGCTCAAGCCTGTAATCCCAGCACTTTGGGAGGCCGAGGCGGGCGGATCACGAGGTCAGGAGATCGAGACCATCCTGGCTAACACGGTGAAACTCCGTCTCTACTAAAAATACAAAAAACTAGCCGGGCGCGGTGGCGGGCGCCTGTAGTCCCAGCTACTCGGGAGGCTGAGGTAGGAGAATGGCGTAAACCCGGGAGGCGGAGCTTGCAGTGAGCTGAGATCCGGCCACTGCACTCCAGCCTGGGTGACAGAGCAAGACTCCGTCTCAAAAAAAAAAAAAAAAAAAAAAAAAAAAAAAAAAAAAAAAAAAAAGATTAATGCTATAAAATAACGTATAAGGGAAACTTATGCCAACAAAATGTTTTTTTTTTTTTTAAATTTTTTATTATGTATTTATTTATTTTTTGAGACAGAGTCTTACTCTGTCTCCCAGGCTGGAGTGCAGTGGTGCAATCTCAGCTCACTGCGAGCTCCACCTCCCGGGTTCAAGCCATTCTCCTGCCTAAGACTCCTGAGTAGCTGGGACTACAGGTGCCCACCACCACGCCCAGCTAATTTTTTGTATTTTTAGTAGAGACACGGTTTCACCATGTTAGCCAGGATGGTCTCGATCTCCTTACCTCGTGATCCACCCACCTCAGCCTCCCAAAGTGCTGGGATTACAGGTGTGAGCCACCGAGCCTGGCCACCAACAAAATGTTTTGTTTTATGTAGTAGGGTTCTATATGAGATTTCTGTTTTTCTACATGAAATTTTTGTTCTATATGACATTTCTGTTTTTTCTCTCTTTTTTTTTAAAATGATCTAGTCTAGGAGTCAGTAAACTATAGCTCACCAGCCAAATCTGGTCCTTCATCTGTTTCAACAAAGTTTTACTGGAATACAGCCACAACCACTCATTTCTATTAATGTATTGTCTTTGGCTGCTTTTGTTACAATGGCAGAGGTAGGTATACAACTGTGACAGAGACCATATACCCTGCAAGCCTAAAATATTTACTATCTGGCCCTTTATAGAAAAAGTTTGCTGACTCTGATCTAGTCACAAACGAATAAGTCAATGAACGTAGAGGTTGTTATATCACCAATTCCCTAAAATGTTGTCACTTGTGGATAGTTCCAAAATACCTTTTAACTTTAGAATACTATAGAAAAGTGCACATTTTCAGAAAGCAAATAAATTTTTCCTTTACTCGTTAAGTGACTATAGGAGTGCACTATCATAGACTAGTAATAAAATCTATGGGATCTCAATTAACAACGAGCAAGTGACTGAGAACTCATATGAGATTTTTTTTTTGTTTTTGAGACACAGTCTCGCCCTGTCACACAGGCTGGAGTACAGTGGCGCGATCTGGGCTCACTGCAACCTCTGCCTCCCGGGTTCAAGCAATTCTTCCCCATCGGCCTCCCGAGTAGCTAGGATTACAGGTGCAAGCCACCATGCTTGGCTAATTTTTGTATTTTAGTAGAGACGGAGTTTCACCATGTTGGCCAAGCTGGTCTCAAACTCCTGGCCTCACGTGATCCACCTGCCTGGGCCTCCCTAAGTGCTGTGATTACAGGCGTGAGCCACTGTGCCTGGCCTTCATATTAGATTTTGCTTCAAGGACTTAATTTGCAGTGAAAGATTATATACACATGTGAGCACAATCTTTGTACCCCCTTTGAAGTACTGATTTCTTTTTTTTTTTTTGAAATGGGGTCTTGGTCTGTCACCCAGGCTGGAGTACAGTGGCACAATCTCAGCTCACTGCAACCTCTGCCTCCCAGGTTCAAGTGATTCTCCTGCCTCAGCCTCCCGAATAGCTGGGATTACAGGCATGAGTCACCAGGCCTGGCTCATTTTTATATTTTTAGTTGAGACAAGGTTTCACCATGTTGGCCAGGCTGGTCTTGAACTCCCGACCTCAAGTGATCAGCCCACCTAGGCCTCCCAAAGTGCTGAGATTACAGGCATGAACCACCACGCCTGACCCAATACTGACTTCTAAATACTTGCTTCTTCCTGGTTATCACACTCATACCTATCCAGGCTTGCCCAATTTTTTTTTGAGACGGTGTCTTGCTCTGTCTGTTGCCCAGGCTAGAGTGCAGGCACCATCACGGCTCAATGAAACCTCCATCTACCAGGTTCAAGGTATTCTCATGTTTCAGACTCCCCAGTAGCTGGGACTATAGGCGCATACCACCATGCCTGGCTAATGTTTGTGTACTTTTTTTTGGAGACAGAGTCTCACTCTGTCTGTTGCCCAGGCTGGAGTACAGTGGCGTGATCTCGGCTCACTGCAAGCTCCACCTCCTGGGTTCACACCATTCTCCTGCCTCAGCCTCCTGAGTAGCTGGGACTACAGGCACCCGCCACCATGCCTGGCTAATTTTTTGTGTTTTTAGTAGAGACGGGGTTTCACCGTGTTAGCCAGGATGGTCTCAATCTCCTGACTTCGTGATCTACCCGCCTTGGCCTCCCAAAGTGCTGAGATTACTACAGGTGTGAGCCGCCGCACCCGGCCTAATTTTTGTATTTTTAGTAGAGACAGGGTTTCACCATGTTGCCAGGCTGGTTTTGATCTCCTGACTTCGTGCCTGGCCAGTACCCAAGTTTAAAGATGATGCATACTCATCCCATTTATACGTTCAAAAAAGGGAAATTCTCAAGATGAAAATCTTATTTTAATTATTCTATGTTCATTTGATAGTTCTTTTTTTTTGTTGAGATGGAGTCTCGCTCTGTCGCCCAGGCTGGAGTGCAGTGGCATGATCTTGGCTCACTGCAAGCTCTGCCTCCCAGAGTTCTTTTTTTTTTGAGAAGGAGTCTCGCTCTGTTGCCCAGGCTGGAGTGCAGTGCCGTGATCTGGGCTCACTGCAAGCTCTGTCTCCCGGGTTCACGCCATTCTCCTGCCTCAGCCTCCCGAGTAGCTGGGACTATGGGCACACACTGCCATGCCTGGCTACTTTTTTTCTTTTTTGTAGTTTTAGTAGAGAGTTTTGTAGTTTCACTGTGTTAGCCAGGATGGTCTCGATCTCTTGACCTTGTGACCCGCCCGCCTTGGCCTCCCAAAGTGCTGGGATTACAGGTGTGAGCCACCGCGCCCAGCCATCTGATAGTTCTAAGTGGGCCAACTAGTTCATTTACTTTTCCCATCATGGGAAGGAATTTTGCAAAATGAAGCAACGTTATATAGCAAAAGGGGTGACAGGTCAGGTTGCAGGGGAAGACTGCTTTGGGGATGCACTTTGTTTTCATACCCAACCTTGATTTTCACTTTAATTGTATAAAGAGGCATCTCCAAAGGCCAAAAGCAAAGAGCAATTTTTATTCACTATATTTTGAAGAGCCCGTACTCACCTGTCTTGCCTTGGGAATCAGGTGCTGTGATTTCCATGATGAGATTTTCTAAAGGAGTACCTTTGCAATTGATTTCTTCCACCAGAGTTCCCTTACTTGCCCAGTCATCTAGTAGACTCTGTTTAAAGAAGAAAATGGCTAAATGTAATATCTGGGGCTTTTTCCTCATAAGTAGAGACACCAATTCTATATATACTCCCTAGTGTTTTGACAAGCATTAAGAGACCATCCTTCTGATTTATTTATTCATTTATCAAACATCTATTGAATATTTACTATATGCCTGGTAGCATGCCAAGCACTGGGGTATAAAATAGAATTATGACACAATTTCTAAAATCAGAAGCTCAGATTATCAACTGCATTATAATGTGATAAATGCTATTATAGTATTATGGACAGTCTGTGAATTCCAAGAGCACAAGAGGAGTTCTATCTAATTCTGCCTAGAGGAAGGAAAGCTTTGAGTTAAGATAATGGCTGGGCATCGTGGTTCACGCCTGTAATCCCAGCACTTTGGGAGGCTGAGGCGGGCAGATTACTTGAGGTCAGGAGTACAAGACCAGACTGGCTGACATGGTGAAACCCTGTCTCTACTAAAAATACAAAAAAAAAATTAGCCAGGCATGGTGGCAGGCGCCTGTAATCCCAGTGACTCAGGGGGCTGTGATGGGAGAGTTGTTTGTACCTGGGAGGCAGAGGTTGCAGTGAGCTGAGATCGCGCCATGGCACCCCAGCCTGGACAACAGAGTGAGACTCTGTCTTTAAAAAAAAAAAAAAGTAAGATAAGAGTTTGCCAGACTGACAAGAGGGAACAACATGCATACAAAGATGAAAAAAGAAATAGTAACTGGAGGATAAATGAGGAGCTAGATATTGAGATACAGAAAAATATATAGAATCATAGGCTATACTTTCCATTTATTAAGGAAACTTTATATTGGGTTTGAAATCAAAGATCCAACTACCATAGAAATCCATTAGGAAACAATGGCATTTGCTCTAAGACAAAAGTACCACATCATGTTAAGTCTCCAAGATGTCTCCTGCCATAGTTGTAGGATTTTACTCCTTTCAGAGCAAGGACACCATTCTAGCCTTCAATGCCCTCCTCCATACTGAATATCCCTGACAATCTACTTAGTTTGCTTTTGACTTTAAGCTGCAGAGAAAGGCACAGAGCCCTACTCATATTGCCTAATTTCAAAATGACCCTTGGTCACTGCTTGTCAGTTCCTTAACTAATCACTCTTTTTTTTTTTTTTTTTTTTTTGAGACAGAGTCTCACTCTCTGTCACCCAGGCTGCAGTACAGTGCGCCATCTCAGCTCACTGCAACCTCCGCCTCCCCAGTTCAAGCAATTCTTTGCCTCAGCCTCTCAAGTAGCTGGAATTACAAGTGCCCGCCACCATGCCCAGCTAATTTTTTATTTTTAGTAGAGATGGGGTTTCACCATCTTGGCTAGGCTGATCTTGAATTCCTGACCTTGTGATCCACCCACCTCGGCCTCCCAAAGTGCTGGGATTACAGGCGTGAGCCACTGCGCCTGGCCATTAATCACTCTTGATTCTGAAGAGCCACAGTCCCCAAACTGTGGCTTGACTCACAGAATATTTTACATTTTTGAGGAAAATACAGTTGTGACATCTGTTGAACACCATATGAACAACTACTAAGTTCTTTGGACCTAACTTCTTAGCAAGTAGAAGTATTAGGAGTTTTTTTGTTTTGTTTCTTTTTTTTTTTTGGCCTTGAGGTGCCATGACAAATTTCTTAAAACACCATGGGCACTGTGAAACAAAAATGTTGGGAAAGCTCTGTCCTAGGGAATTCCCAACAGCAAACACTCCTGGCACCAGCTCTGTGAAAGCAATCAAACTATTCTCTTTCATCTGCTCAAGATAAAGTGTGCTTTACTGAGAAAATAAGCGTAAGTGCATGACAGTTAGAGGCATATTTGGCTTATTTCAACAAAAGGAAGACTCAGGTTAGAGGTATAAGCAGAGGCTGGATGATTACGGATCAAAGACAGTACAGAAGGGATTTTGCAGGGAATGGGAGGAAGGTTGGTCCCATCCTTGAAGGTACCTTCCAACCATCTGATTCTAGCTTTTCCTTTATTAGCTGAAGTAGTACTAGTTCTTCTATCCTCAATTTCCTGATAATATTATCTGGTTACTTGCTCAAATATATTTGTCTAATTCTCAAACATACAAAGAGAGTGTATGCTTCTCAAAGACTGTATGGGTAGATTGTTACCACATAAAGAAAACGGAGGAATTTCTGTTCTGATGCAGAGTGACAACTTGGATTTCTCATACATTTCCCCACCACAGCTGGAGGCCAGTTAATACAAGTATTCAAACCAGTGCCTAGTCCAATTCTTGGAGTCCCTTTGTTCACCTACCTTCAGGTGTTCAATCTGCTTTTCTAACTCTTTAGCACTCATAGAAGTTTCTGTAGGTGGAATACTCCCTTCAGTTTCTTTCAGCCATTTCTGGAAGGTCCTGACCAGTTTCCGGAATTCATCCAACTGTTCCTGGCAAGATGATGCATCTTTCTCTCTGTCAATGAAGCAGTTTTGTTACTTGCCAGACTGTTTTATAAAGTCAACTTGAGCTAAGACTAGCTCATTCTGTGACTCTAGACATCAGTTACCTAACATGGCCTTTCTTTCTCATAATCTTTTCCACAGCAGGTTTGGCTGAACAACCACATATAATGTTAAAGAGTACCAAACTCAGGAATATATTGCCCTTGTTTGGACATTTCTGAGGAAAGAGGTCTTCAATCTTACTCCAGGCTAAAGTGAAAGTGAGAAAAACTAAAGGGAGGCTGCTATTTAGGTACTGTGATACAATGGAAAGAATGCAGTCTTTGGATCTCGATTCCAGCCATGCTACATTTTAGCTATTTGACTCTTTCAAGGACCAATTCAAATGCTGATTGCTTTAGCAAGGAAGGTGCTGAAACTGAGGCTCACAGAAGTTAGGTGATTAGTTCTAGATTAATCACGCCAATGAATAAACTAAATCAAAAGGAAAGTTTTGGAAATGGCCATATTTATCAGACATATGTCAATTCAGAAATCCTGATTCCTCATACAGTAAAAAGGCCCTCAGTATAGGGGAAGAAAAACAAAAGCTTTCTTCACCTTTGTCCCCATCCTCTCCATTAGATAACCTGCTGCTAATAATGTTGGTTTGAGCGACTCTTTTCTTCTAATCACTAAGGCAGTTATCTGCTAAATCAAGAACATGTTTATGGCTAAACTGAGATAAGAAGTCTTGTTCATGTTCTTAAATCCATGTGAGGCTGTCCAGTGGGGAACCATGGCTTTTCAACAGGGACCAAAATCAGCCAGCCTTGTCATATATTCCCTTGTTTGCCTTGAAAGAAGAATCCAGATACTCCTCTAAAACAGCAACTTAAATGTGGTCAAAACAAGCAGCAGGGCTGGGCATGGTGTATAATCCTACCCAGCATGTTGGGAGGCCAAGGCAGTAGGATCTATGAGGCCAGGAGCTCACAACTAGCCTGGTCAACATAGCAAGACCCTGTATCTTAAAAAAAAAAAAAAAAGCCAGGGGAGTGCCAACATAACCCTTAATTATGTCTAGGAAGTCTCTTCCAATTTTTCTCTTCTTTCAAAATTATTCTATAATCTTACTTGCTGCCTCAAATTTGTTCTGTTTGGTCCAAGTGGCCTAGGCTTCTGATCACAAAGAGAAGGAACTCATCCCTATTTTCTGTTAGCTACTATTAGAAAAACCACTAAGTGACTGGGTGCGGTGGCTCACGCCTGTAATCCCAGCACTTTGGGAGGCTGAGGCGGGTTGATCACCTGAGGTCAGGAGTTCGAGACCAGCCTGGCCAAAGTGGTGAAACCCTGTCTCTACTAAAAATGCAAAAATTAGTTGGGCATGGTGGTGGGCACCTGTAATCCTAGCCATTCAGGAAGCTGAGGTAGAAGAATTGCTTGAACCCAAGAGATGGAGGTTGTAGTGAGCCGAGATAGCACCACTGCACTCCAGCCTGGGTGACAGTGAGACTCCATCTCAGAAAAAAAAAAAAAGAAAGAAAAAAGACAAACTACTAAGCATCAAGTAGATTAGGTAGCTTTGCCTAAAAAATGGCACTTTTCACCCTCCTATGACTCAGTAGTAGTTTTAGATGCCATCTTTTCTGGTAAAGGAAGAAAAGAGAAAAGATCATTTCACTCCATAACAAGAAAAAATAGTTCCCCAATGCTGACCAACACAAGTGATAACTCACCTCTCTTTAACTGTCTTCTGTAGCTCTGTGAAGTCTTTTCTGAGGTTCTGTACCCTGTCCTGATGCTGGGACAGGTCCAGTGCAAAGCCACAAGAGCTCAGTTCAGTGACCAGGTGCTCAAGAGTATCTAGGTTCTCCTGTTGGTCTTCCATTTCCAAATTGAGTTCCTGTCAAGCAAACAAGGATATGTATTAAATCCTCTAATCCTTATAAATATACTCTAAAAAGAAGGAAAGAGGTATGCTTACCAGGTCAAATGCTAGATCAAAACAATAAATATGTAACTCAGTGAAAAGTTTAAAAACAAAACTAAACTTTTTTTTTTCTTTTGAGACAAGAGTTTCACTCGTGTCACCCAGGCTGGAGTGCAATGGCACTATCTTGGCTCACTGCAACCTCCACCTCCCAGGTTCAAGCGATTCTTCTGCCTCAGTATTGCAAGCAGCTGGGATTACAGGCTCCTGCCACCATGCCTGGCTAATTTTTTTTGTATTAAAAAGCCCAATTAAAAAAATCTGATAGGCCGGGCACGGTGGTTCAAGCCTGTAATCCCAGCACTTTGGGAGGCTGAGACGGGCGGATCATGAGGTCAGGAGATCGAGACCATCCTGGCTAACAGGGGGAAACCCCGTCTCTACTAAAAAAATACAAAAAACTAGCCGGGCAAGGTGGCGGGCGCCTGTAGTCCCAGCTACTCAGGAGGCTGAGGCAGGAGAATGGCATGAACCCAGGAGGTGGAGCCTGCAGTGAGCTGAGATCCGGCCACTGCACTCCAGCCTGGGTGACAGAGTGAGACTCTGTCTCAAAAAAAAAAAAAAAAAAAAAAATCTGATAAATATGTAGGACAACTTCAATTCACTGGAGAGTGGGTAGGAATTACAAAACAGTCTTGTCTCCTCTAAACAAATGTTCAAAGACTTGGGAGGTACCATGACAGGATGTAAAGAATGAAAGTTTTAGGAGTCAAATAGACCTGATATTCAATCACACTTTGCCACTTACTAACTTGTGATCTTAAGCTACTAAACTACTCTAAGCTTCATGGTCTCTTGTATAAAATGGGGGTAAACACACTATCTCCACTATTATTTAACATTGTACTTAAGATATCAGCCAGGCGCAGTGGCACACGCCTATAATCCCCAGAACTTTTGGGGGCCAAGGTAGGTGGATCACTTTAAGCCCACGAGTTCAAGACCACCCTGGGCAACATGGCAAAACTCCATCTCTATTTTTTTTTTTTTTTTTTTGAGACAAAGTCTGGCTCTGTTGCCCAGGCTGGAGTGCAGTGGCGCCATCTCAGCTCACTGCAACCTCCGCCTCCCGGGTTCACACCATTCTCCTGCCTCAGCCTCTCGAGTAGCTGGGACTACAGGCACCCGCCACCACGCCCGGCTAATTTTTTGTGTTTTTAGTAGAAACGGGGTTTCACCATGTTCGCCAGGGTGGTTTCTATCACCTGACCTTGTGATCCACCCGCCTCGGCCTCCCAAAGTGCTGGGATTACAGGCATGAGCTACCGTGCCCGGCCTCCATCTCTATTTTTTTAAAAAAAGTTAATTTAATAATTAAAAAAGCCAATACAATTAAGAGAAAACAATCTGTGGAATAAGAATTGAAAAAGAAGAGATAAAACTGTATTTGTAGATTACATGAAAGTATATTTGTAGGGCCAGGCACAGTGGCTCACACCTGTAATCCCAGCACTTTGGAAGGCCAAGGCAGGCTGATCACTTGAGGTCAGGAGTTTGAGACCAGACTGGCCAACGTGGTGAAACCCCGTCTCCACTAAAATTACAAAAATTAGCCAGGCATGATGGCACACTCCTGTAGTCCCAGCTGCTTGGGAGGCTAAGGCAGAAGAATCACTTCAATTTGGGAGGAGGAGGTTGCAGTGAGCCAAGATTGTGCCACTGCATTCCAGCCTGGGCAACAGAGTAAGACTCTGTCTCAAAAAAAAAAAAAAAAAAAAAAGGCCAAGCGTGGTGGCTCATTCTTGTAATCCTAGCACTTTGGGAGGCTGAGGCGGGAGGATCACTTGAGTTCAGGAGTTCAAGACCAGTCTGGCCAACGTGGGTGAAACCTGTCGCTACTAAAAACACAAAAATTAGCTGGAAATTGCTTAAACCCAGGAGGTGGAGATTGCAGTGAGCCGAGATTGTGCCACAGCACTCCAGCCTGGGTAACACAGCAAGTCTCTGTCTCAAAAAAAAAAAAAAAAAAAAAAGGTGTATTTGTAAAACCCAAGATAATCAACGATACAATGAAATCAAACAACGAGGAAGTTAAATAAGGTAGTAGGATATAAAATTAACACACAAAAATCAATAATGAAAACTTCAACTTACAATAGCAAGACAAAAGGCTCAATCTTTGTAATCAACTAACAAGAAACATAAAATCTAAATTTTAAAACATTTCTGAAGTTGGGTACAGTGGCTCTTGCTTGTAATCCCAGTTGCTGGGGAGGCTGAGACCCCTGATAATCACTTGAGCCCAAGAGTTGAGGCTGTAGTGAGCTATGATCATGCTACTGAACTCCAGCCTGGGCAACAGAGCAGGACCCCATCTCAAAACAAAAAAGAACAAAAAAATCAAAAACACTCCTGAAAAACACAAAAGCAGATCTGACTAGATGGAAACACATCCATAAAGTGTATGCATATGTATTTGCCTATGTATGTATATGCGTTTGTGTGAATAAATACATTTAGTGTGACCCAAATAAAAATGCTAACAAGTTTTTTTCTCTAGAACTAATAAAGGTGATTCCTAAATTCACATAGAAAAATAAATGCGCAACTATACCTATGAAAAATTTTGCAAGAAAAAAAATGAGGAGGACTAGCTCTCTACCACACATTAAAATATACCATAAAGCCTCTATAATTAAAATAGTATGCTCTGGTACACGAATAGAAAGACGAGCAGTGAGCTGAGATCACACCACTGCACCCCAGCCTGGGTGACAGAACAAGACCCCATTCTTAAAAAAACAAAAAAGAAAGAAAAAAAAGAAAATCCAGAAATAGACTCAAAGACATATAAAAATTGGGTATATGATGAAGATGGTTTCTTAAGTTTGGGGAAAAGATGGACTTTTCAAATAAATGTTACAGGTTGGATATCCTTTATGCTTGGGACCAGAAGTGTTTTGAATTCCAGACTCTTCCAGATTTTGGAATATTTGCATTATACTTAGCAGCTGAGCATCCCTAATCTGAAGCTCTGAAATCTGAAGTGCTCCAATGAGTCTTTCCTTTGAGCATGACCTCTGAGTGTCACGTCAGCTCTCAAAAAGTTTCATTTTGGGCCGGGCAAACACCTGTAATCCCAGCACTTTGGGAGGCCGAGGCAGGTGGATCACAAGGTCAGGAGATCGTAGCCATCCTGGTTAACCTGGTGAAACCCCATCTACTAAAAATACAAAAAGAAATTAGCCGGGCATGGTGGTGGGCACCTGTAGTCCCAGCTACTTGGGAGGCTGAGGCAGGAGAATGGCATGAACCCGGGAGACGGAGCTTGCAGTGAGCTGAGATCATGCCACTGCACTCCGGCCTAGGCGACAGAGCAAGACTCCGCCTCAAAAAAAAAAAAAAAAGTTTCAGATTTTGGAGCATTTCAAATTTTGGATTAGGGACACTCAACTTGTATTATGAACAACTAGATAGACATGATACAAAAAGATAAACATGATTCGTACTTCAGAATAAGCTTAAATTGTTAAAAGATTCAAATGTAAAAAAAATTAAAACAAGTTTTGGAACAAAGCATGAATAATTTTTTTCATAACCTGGGTGTGACAAAAATCTTTCAAACTTTGACTAAAAATACATATTTAATAAAATACTGATAAAATCTTCTGTTTAGAACAAAAATTCCACATTTACATGTCAAAAAACACCGTAAGTCAAAAGCACAAACTGGGAAACAATATTTCTAATGTATCACAGATAATTAATCTCTCTAATATATAAGAACTCTAAAAAAATTTTTAAAACTCTAAAACTTGAGAGAAGACCAAAAATCTTGACCAAAAAAGGACAAAATGCATGAACAGATAGTTCACAAATAAATGACTCTTAAATGTAAAAATATACTCAACCTCGCTTATAAGAGAAATAAAAATTAAAACCACATTCACATACCATGTTTTACCAATCACACCAGAAAAAATTTAAAAGCTTGGTAATAAATTTTGTTGGTGAGGCTGTAGGGGAAACAGGTACTCTAATACACTGCTAGTGGGAATGCGAAGCGGTGAAATCTCAAAGGAGGGGAATCTGGCTATTTCTAACAAAACTACACATGTATTTACCCTTTAATGCAACAACTCCACTCTAGGAACTTACTCTGATAGGAAAAAATACACACAGTTATTCAGTTGTAATAGCACAATTTCGGAAACAACAACTGAAATGTCCACACATGTAAGTCTTGGTGGCCAGGTGTGGTGGCTCATGCGTGTAATCCCTCTGGGAGGCCGAGGCAGGCAGATCACCTGAGGTCAGGAGTTGGAGATCAGCCTGGCCAACATGGTGAAACCCCATCTCTAATAAAAATACAAAAAAACTATCCAGACATGGTGACAGGCACCTATAATCCCAGCTTCTTGGGAGGCGAAGGCAGGAGAATCGCTTGAACCCGGGAGGTGGAGGTTGAGGTTACAGTGAGACAAGATCGTGCCACTGCACTTCAGTCTGGGCTACAGGGCACAGAGTAAGACTCTGTCTCAAAAAAAAAAAAAAAAAAAAAAAAAAGGAGTCTTGTTGATTAAACTATAATTCTTCTACACAATGAATGTATGGTTTAAAAAATGAAGATGTCTGTGAATCCATATTAAGTGATTTCCAAGACATATTAAGTAAAAAAGCAAAGGATTACGTAATATACCCTTCTTTTTTGTAAGGAAGAATGGGAAATAAGAATGTGTGTGTATGTTCATTTTGGTAAAGAGAAATAGAAAAAAATAAACCTAAAATGTGTTACTTTGGGGATGGGTGAAAATGGGACGGAAGAGACAGGAAGGACACTGAGACTGTATCCTTATTCACTTCCTATACCTTGAGTATAACTTTTTGAATAGTTTTAACTTTTGAGCTATGTTAATGCTTTACATATTTAAAAATAAGTTTAATCAACAAAGATAGAAAAATAAAGTCCTAAAGTTGAATACAAATAGAAACAAATCTAATTATATATGAAATTACAGAAAAAATAATTCAGGTAATTTTTGAATACAGTACACAGTGGGTCATAGGCTAAGGACTAAAACAAATCCAAAGAAATATTCAATTTTATTTAGCAGGCTTGTTATTGGTAGAAATACTAGTGTAATTCTAAAACTATCTTATATTTATTGTAGAATAAAACAAGTAAATATATTGAAGTTGTTGCTGGGAACTAGGGTTCTCCCTACAGGAAAGGAAGATACAAATGTGGAAAGGAGGAAGATTCCTATGGTATTGAGTTGAAACTAGACTGTCAGTATGATTTTATGATATAAAAAACATACACATATATTTCCTAACACTATCTATTAAAAAGAACTAAAGTAGTGACACTCCAGTAGCTCACCTAGTGTCCAGATTTGGTTTCTAAATATCATTCCCCACTATAAGTGGGGCTCCTTGGATAAATAGCTGATTTCAGATAGGGGACAAGGAAATACATTATTGTGCCACAAATACCTTAAGTGCCAAAAGTGCTCTTATGCTGAGGAAGACATGTCAAAAAGCCACAGGAAAAAAAGTTTTATCTGTTCCCATTTGTACTTTCAATTTAGTACATGTCTGCTGTAACTTACTTGAATATAAAATATAGCAATGTGAAATTATTAAAAAAAAAAAAAAAGCCACAGGAGACAGCTTGAAGGGGCTCCCACCGACCACATTTGGGAAAACGTTAAGTATCATAAAGAATAATGGTAATACCAAATATAGAAGCCCATAATGATACTCTTATATTTTTATAACAGAGGGAAAACAATTAGCAACTGGTGAATCTAGATGAAGAGTATGCTGGTGTTTAATGGACCATTCCTTCTGCTTTTCTGTAAAGTTCGAAATCATTCAAAGCAAAAAGGAGAGCAAACAAAACCAAACAATGAGATTCTACTTTAATACAGAAAATGTTAGAAAGCTGGAAAAAGCGAAGGCAGCAATGCAGAGATATAGGAATGCTGAAGTACTACGGGTGGGAATGTGTGCTGGTACAGCCATTCTGGAGCTTAAATTGGGCACTACTGAGTCAAATTAAATTAATATATGCATATACTATGACTTGGCAATTCTACTTCTGGGTATATATCTGCGGTAGTTGTTAATACTTTTTACCAAATATTTCTAGCTTTGCACCTTCTAGGTACGTGGTGAGATTACATTTCCTCACCCTCTTGAAAGGTATAGGTGGTTTTGTGGAAAGTGATTTGACTAATAAAATGTAAATAGATAAAATACGCCCTTTTCCCACTGAAGCAGTAATCATGAAAGCTTTTATCAGGATGAAATCTCCATCAATCTGCATCCCTTGAGTGACTATGATGAGCTGAGTGGCTCCGCTGATTTGGGGTGAACATGTAATAAGAGTGAAAAATAAATATTGACTGTATTGGTTAAAAAATGGACAAATGATACCTAGTTTACAGGATCACTGTAATAATTCCCAAAGATAATGCAGGTAAGGTTTCCAGTATACTGACTGACGTAGTATGTGCTCAGTAAATGCTGGTTCTCTCCTGGCCCTTCTCTTCCCTTTATTCTGCTAACATGGCAGATATATCCTCACCTGGATCTGTTGGAAGAAACGTGTAATATCTTGATCTGGCTGATTTCCAGAGGCCAGCATCCGACTTTTGTTTTCCATGAATTGCTGCAGCTTACCAGAGAGATGTTCAAACATCTCTGCCTGGGGCAGAAGCTTCTTTAGGGAGCTCTCCTTTTCTTGCTGCTGTAAACAGAGCTGTTCGAACCGCTGGCTCACCTCTGCCAGTTTGCCCTGCAGCACTGCTGCTGTGGTACTGTCTGCTGTCTCCATGAATCGGGTCACCATCTCACGGGTGGCCTCCAAGCTGCTCTTTTGCCGAGCAATGTCCTGCTTCAATTTCTGTCATGAAGAACACGTCTGTCAGCTCTTGGCTCACTTATTCCAGGACATCTGAGCCACAAACTAATAACTATATGCTATCTCACAAGGGGGACTGGAGGACTGCAACTGAGCCTTCAGAAGACCACACATCTCATCCCCTTAGCTCTCCACTCCTTCTACCACATGACTTTGCTATCACCACTTTCATTCCAGCTCAACTGGGTAGAGATATCTTTACATGGATTAGTTATCATTTCTAAATCTTATTAGATGATTCGCAGATGTTAAGTTCTCTCTTGTTACTTTTTTAACATTATATAATGATGGCACATAGCAAACATACCCTCTACGCTAGCTCTTGGGACACAGGTCTTACCATATTTGTGGCTAAGGCTTCCTGGATGACTCCTGATGAGAGTGATGCCACCTGCTTCCCTTCCAGGTTTTGTTCAACTTCCCCAATAGACTGTGACAGGCTCTCCAGGCTTTCCTGGACACTCTGAGATTGGGCAATTGCTTTCTGCAGCAGAGAAGATCGCTCAGCCAGGCTATAGGAGAGGCTTTGGAAGTGGCTGAGTATGGAATCTGAAAAATCAGGCCATGAAAAGAAAGAGTGGAAACAGTTTTTGCATTATGCTTTTAAAGACTGGATTTAAATTGCTCATTTAAAATCTTTACTATTATCAATTTTTTTATAGGGATGTAGTCTCAATATGTTGCCCATGCTGGTCTTGAACTCCTGGCCTCAAGCAATCTTCCTGCTTCAGCCTCCTAAAGTGCCTGGATTACAGGCATGAGCCACCATGCCCAGTCCTACATTCAACATAGTAATTGTAATAATAATTGACATTAAGACCAATGGAAGAAATAAGCTTGAAATGAATTAGTATTAGAGCCAAGTTCAATAAGCATTATTTATTTACCGCATACAAAAAACCAGAAATTGTACTAGATGCTGAGGACTAAAGATATTTAAGTATCTTATCTGACATCTACAACTTAAAGACTTTGAAACAGAGCATAGGCAGAGGAAGACACATCATAATCAATGATAAAAATAAAATCTTAAGTGGTATATTAATACTAGAAGTACTGTCCTTGAGAAGCCCAGAAGGAAGAATAATTATCTTTCGTTTCTTTTAAGGAGTGGAATGGCTAAGTCAAGCTATTTAACATATGCATTACCTCACATACTTATCAGTTTTTTGTGGTGAAAACACTTACAATATACACTCGTAGCAATTTTCAAGCATACGATATATATATATATATATATATATATTTTTTTTTTTTTTTTTTTTGAGACAGAGTCTTGCTCTGTTGCCCAGGCTGGAGTGCAGTGGTGCAATCTCAGCTCACTGCCAGCTCCACCTCCCGGGCTCACGCTATTCTCCTGCCTCAGCCTCCGGAGTAGCTGGGATTACAGGTGCCTGCCACCATGCCCGGCTAATTTTTTTTATTTTTTGTATTTTCAGTAGAGACGGGGTTTCACCTTGTAGGCCAGGATGGTCTCAATCTCCTGACCTTGTGGTCCACCTGCCTCGGCCTCTCAAAGTGCTAGGATTACAGGCGTGAGCCACCACGCCCGGCCTGTATACGATATACTGTTATTAACTAAAGTCACCATGATATACTCTTGGCTACATCTTGAAGCATAGGCAAGATTTCACCATGCTTTGTAAGCATCCAATAAATGTTAGCAGCTAAGCAATAGGAAAAACTTCAGGGGTAATACAATGTAAGTGGTTTACTTGGGAAAGAAGACGTAGGTGTGGCTAGAAGATAGATGCCTGGGGAAAAGGGACTGAAGCCAGATTGTGAAGGTCCTTCAATGGTGCAAGAAGAAAGTTCATTAGAGGATGAGCTCTTTGATGACAGTCTATGTCTATTCATGTTTACATTCTCAGCCTCTAGCCTGGCACCACAGATATTTGCACAACACAATGTGACATATTGCAGAACAGAGGCACATACTAGGAATTAAGGGAGTACTATTATACTGTTGCTGCTTTATACCTGTAGTTTCTTGAACATGCTTGTGGTCTGGGGCTGGCTCCCCTTCAATTTCCATTATGTCACGAGCTACTTTTTGGAGTTTTTCCACAGGTACTTGGTGCTCAGCCAATTCCTCCTGCAACTGCTGCTTGTCCATGAAAAAAACAAACAAACAAAAAAACCATCTAAGTAAGTAATCAAAGCTGATTCTAGGAATTCGGAGCTACTGAACAGCTTTACAGAAAAATTCTAAGTTTACCCATAGCCATAAATATTAGAAGCAAGTATTTAGCACTCAGATCTCGTCCAAGGCATCCCAACTACTGCCTTTATTTTATGTAAGCATTTGCTTTATTTTGGGGTACTTTACGCCATGGAATACAAGGTCTTGACACCACAACACAGCCTGTATCCTGACTTACCTTTGTTGTTGCAAGCTGCTGCTGGAGAACTCCAGGGTCGGAGGCAACTGTATCTGAGAGGAGCTTCCCCACATTGGCCTCACAAGTCTGCATCCAGGCCTGCAGGCTGTCAGCACTGTTTTGGAATTGATGATACTGGCCTAACAGCATATTCAGGTGAAATCCTAATCGTGTACACTGTGCCAAAGAAAGGAAGGTAAGCAGACTTAAGCAAGGTCAGGCCAAAGGCAGCAGTTGCCCAAAGAAAGAGGCCTGGCTTTGTTACAGAGAACTCACTGTAACTTCAGATAAGGGTAGTGCCAGAACACATGGATAGATGGGTAGCAATGATCTATAAGTGTGGGTCCCCACAGTTTGCTCCATATTATTCACCTCGACCTTCTTACATATCCAGGAAAATTTAATGAGATATATGACAAGGCCCCAAAGAAATGAATAGCAGGTTGCAGACAAAGGTAGGGGTTAAGAAGTGCAAAGAGTGTTTTTTCTTGGGGATTAGAAGTGTTGGCAGAAGGCATAAGACAGGTAAGAAGAGCTGACTGGATTCTAAACTTTAGAAGAAAGAGGAAGTTCTTTAGATAGGAAGGAAGGTAAGGATATACCCTACATGCTCTGTCCAGAAATAAAAACTGTGCAGTTGGTTTAAATTTCCCCTGTGTGCTATGTCTCTTGGGAGCCCAAGTCTGCTGGTCAGGATACAGGAAGGTGAATACTTCCACCTTCATCATCAGTGTGACATACTCCTGCCAGTGCTAGGTATTAGGTATTAGCTAGCTATTAGGCCTTTGGGCTAATACCTATGTATGTTCCATTTTTTGCATTGTTTGTGAAGACCTTCTGCCCATGGTTCAAGTATAAATCAGCTCTCCTACTGTGTCCTGGGGTTCTTATTCTGAGCTCCAGACACTACCTACATTGTGTGAAGGCTGCCATGATTGTTTCACAAGGATGCCAGGAACTGCCCCCTTACCTCTGAGTGGAGAGCAGTGTACCTTTCTGTTGCATCCTTCAACTTGTCCTTTACTAAGTTTCCAATTTCTGATGGTTCTTTGCCTTCCTTAAAACTGTTTTCCGTGTCCAAGACTTTCTGTCCTGAGATAGTCACAAATCTCAAGTCTCCTTTGTGGGAAATGACATCCTCTGAGAAGCTTCCTTGCCGCTTCAGCAGGGAGGGAAGGGCCTCGGGGCTGCTGCCTCCTTTATGCATGTTCTCCAGCTCTTTCTCAGATCGTTCCAACCAGCTTTCAAACTCTCTATGATCCTGTAGAAATTTCTGCAACTCATCCTGAAGTGTCTGCACCTGCTTCAGTTCTGCCTCTGATTGGGCCAGGGAAGTAGAATATTGCTCCTTTAGCTCTCCCAGCTTTTCTTGCAGCATCTGTTGTTCCTCAGGTGTGAGATTGTGGCCATGCTGATCCAGGAAGGCCTGAGCTGACTGGGTGGCCAGAATGAAATGTTGCTGCTGGGACAGCAATTCTTGGTGACGGGCCTGGTAAAGAAAAAAAAAAAATCCCCCCAAACAAAGGACAATCAGTAGGGAATCCACAATAATTTGAGGTATACAAGATTGGACTGCATACTCCATGTGAGGTCTGCTCACATTAAGCCTTGGTCTTTTCACCCACATTACTGTCAAGCCATACACCTCTCTCAGCTTTGCTGCATCTCACATTTTTCCGTTAACTTCATTTTATTCAATTCAGCCCCTTGTTTTAGGTATAGCCCTTTAATTTAGATGCTGACTCTTAAATTTTACTTATAATCTTTAAGGACCATCTACATATAAGCTAGAAGTAGGGAGAGGTCTCTCTCTCTACTCAATAGACCACTTTTCCAGCTGCTCAGAAATCATCAATATCAGTCACTCTCTAAATAGTATGCCACATGCCAATCCCCTCTGAAATGACATGTATAGGACTTTATGGTTTTCAAAGAGATTTTACATGTATTATCTCATTTGCTTTGTGGCACAACCTATAATATAGTTAGACAATATAATACCCATATTAAGAATAAGTGAATACCAGCTGGGTGCGGTGGCTCACGCCTGTAATCCCAGAACTTTGGGAGGCCGAGGCAGGCAGATCATCTGAGGTCAGGAGTTCAAGACCAGCCTGACCAAACATGGTGAAACCCCATCTCTACCAAAAATACGTAATTAGCTGGGTGTGGTGGTGCGTGCCTGTAGTCCTAGCTACTCGGGAGGCTGAGGCAGGAGAATCACTTGAACCCAGGAGGCGGAGGTTGCAGTGAGCAAGCAAGATCATGCCATTGCACTCCAGCCTAGGCAACAAGAGTGAAACTCCATCTCGAAAAAAAAAAAAAGGATTAACTGAATACCAAAAAGACATTATATATCTTGACTAAGGTCATGCGGTTTGTTAAGGAACAGAACTGCAACTCAAACCTGACTCTCTTAGCTAAACTAGACAAATGGACAACTAATAATCATCTACATAAGTGGAAGGGTAGCTGAATAAATCATACATACGACAATATAAAAATTGCAAGTTTGGCCAGGCTCATGCCTGTAATCCTAGAACTTTGGGAGGCCAAGGCGGGTGGATCACGAGGTCAAGAGTTCGAGACCATGCTGGCCAATGTGGTGAAACTCCGTCTCTACTAAAAATACAAAAATTAGCTGGGCATGGTGGCACGTGCCTGTAATCCCAGCTACTTGGGAGGCTGAGGCAGGAGAATTGCTTGAACCTGGGAGGCAGAGGTTGCAGTGAGCCGAGATCGTGCCACTGCACTCCAGCCTGGCAACGGACTGAGACTCTGTCTCAAAAAAAAAAATGCAAGTTCTTAACTGTCACTCATGTGTCCATGAAGACTGTCCCTACTAGGAAAGGCCATGGAAAATTAATTCGATAATTAGAAAGTAAACTGTATTTCTGGGTAATAATAAGTAATTTGTACTTTCTATTTGTATGTACTTTGTCTATGTGCTTATACACAGACCTTCTTTCTATTCCAACGGAATATGAGTTCTTTGAGGAGTTGTGAGTTTCTGTTTTGAAACATAAGATGTTCTTCCCGAGTCTAGAAGACAGTGGGAGTTGTCAGTATTCCTGACTACCTATACTGTTTATGCCACTACTTAGAGAAGGACTACTGATCATCGTCTACTTTTAGCCTGTATCAACAGCAACCTGATCGCCTCAGCTTCCCACATCATTTCAAGAAAACTGAGTGACTAGGAGGTTGATGCAGGAGTATCACTGAAGCTAGGATTTTGACACCAGCCTGAGCAACAACATAGCAAGACTGTCTCTTAAAAAAAAAAATGAATGAGGCATGGTGAGTGCACACCTGTAGTCCTAGCTACTTGAGAGGATTACTGGAGCCCAGGACTTGAAGGTTACAGTGAGCTATGATCGTACCACTGCACTTCAGCCTGGGTGGCAAAGTGAGGCCTCATCTCTTTACAAAAGAAAAAACAGTCGGGCGCAGTGGCTCACGCCTCTAATCCCAGCACTTTGGGAGGCCGAGGCGGGTGGATCACGAGGTCAAGAGATCGAGACCATGCTGGCCAACATGGTGAAACTCCGTCTCTACTAAAAATACAAAAATTAGCTGGGCATGGTGGTGTGCGCCTGTAATCCCAGCTACTCGAGAGGCTGAGGCAGGAGAATGGCTTGAACCCAGGAGGCGGAGGTTGCAGTGAGCTGAGATTGTACTACTGCACTCCAGCCTGGTGACAGAGTGAGACTCTGTCTCAAAAAAAAAAAAAAAAAAAAAAAAGAAAAGAAAAGAAAAAAAAAAGCAGAAGAAAAAAAAAAAAGAAAGCTGGAATGACAAATATATCTTGCTCAATTAGATAGTGAAACAGGAGCAGTACTACACTTGTCTGTATATCACTCAGGTGTCCTCCATTCTCACCCTCCAACTCACCTACCCATAAGGAGGTTCCTTCCTGGAAGGGAGATACCACTTGGTTAGGTTGACTGCTGCCAGCAAAAGGTGTCAGAAGCGCCCTATGACAGCAGAACCATTTTTGCTCTGTCCTCTTATAAGACTACCAGGGCTTTGGGGAACACATTATGATGGACCTTCCAAAAGCGTAATGCAAGAGGCAGAAATCCTATTAATATAAAATATGACAATGGTCCACACAGGCCACTCAACACAAGTATTCCAACTAAGCCAATATTCTTTCTACAAAGGTGCCACCACTAAAATATATGATCTATGTGTTGTAAGTGTCCTAAATATGTAATCTTCTTTCAATCATTCAATAGAATGTGCCTGTATACACCAGTTGATGCCCTTGAAGATAGTTTACTGGGTTGACTCACTGGTTTATTTCTAATTCCTGGCATATGGCAGCTATTCAGTCATTGCTAAATGAATAAATAAATGAGTAGCAATAAACAGTAAGAAGTGACTTCTGCTTTTTTGTTTTGTTTTGTTTTGTTACAGAACAGGAAACCTGTACGAAACAGTGCGTGTTTTCAAGCCTAGCATCTAGAGGGCAATATAGACAACAAAACTAATACAGAATGAGAAATGCTACAAAGTAGGAAAGGGTATAAGAGGAGCTTATAGGCTGGGCACCTGTAATCCCAGCACTTTGGGAGGTGAGCAAATCACCTGAGGTCAGGAGTTTGAGACCAGTCTGGCCAACATAGTGATACCCCATCTCTACTAAAAATACAAAACTTAGCTAGGCATGGTGGCACGTGCCTGTAATCCTAGCTACTTGGGAGGCTGATGCATAAGAATCACTTGACTCCAGGGGATGGAGGTTGCGATGAGCCAAGATCGCGCCACTGCACTCCAACCTGGGTAACAGAGTAAGACTCTGTCTTTAAAAAAAAAAAAAAAGAGAGAGAAAGAAGAGCATATAGGGGGAATATATACCCTAACTTTGGTGAGTGGTGATGAATATGGGCTTCCTAGAGGAAGGGAACTCTAAGCTGAGATCTGAAGAATGAGTAAAAATTAACCAATAGCTGGGCCCCTCCTTACTTTATGCAATGGAGAAGCAAGTAAGTTCTAAGAGCATATAAAGGCCCAGAGGAAAGTGAGAGCACAGTTTAGCCAATAAACTAAAAGGAATCAATATAAGCAGATGCTCAAGTATAAAGGAAGGTGACCGATAAGGCCAAATAAGTAGACTAGATCCCAGTGGGTAGGGGCTGAGAGGAGAGTTAACCATGTAATCTTGAGGGCAACAGGGAATCATAAAAAGGGTTAAGCAAGGATATGGCATTTTAGAACGATTCCTTAGTAGTAAGGACAATGGACTGGAAGGTAAAAACCAAGAGGCAAGAAGACCAGTAGAAGCTACTATAATAATACCAGTGAAAGCAGATAGTGGTTCTAAACTACAATAATATCTCAATGAAGATGAAGAAGTGTAGCTGACTTTGAAAGAAATAAAATTAGCATGAGATCTGATGCTTGATTTGACGTGGGAGAGTGAGAGAGAAAATGGAATCTAGGATGATGTCTAGTTCAGACAATGAAGTGGGAATAAAGGAAAGAGAATGTTTGATTGTGGGAGGAGTATCATAGGAAACAGTAGTTCCATTTTCAGGCTGATGTGCTTGTGGGCTCAAGTTGCAAATAGGCAGACAGATTTATATACTGGTTTGAAGCTCAGGACAGGAATCAGGGCTAGAAGGAAATGCATACACAGAATTCATTAGTGCAAATGGCAATTACAGTGTTGTGAGTAGATGAGACTACCCAAGGAAAGTATGTTCTGAAAGATAAAAAGAGGGCCTAGGATACACCTGGAAGCATCAGTATTTGAAAAGCTGGCCAGGGGAAAGTAAAAAGGTGGTCAGGGCAGAGTAGTAGTATGGAAACCAAGGGACAAAGTATTTCAAGAGGATTGGCCAACAGTGTCAAAGCTGCTGAGACATCAAAGAAGATACAAACTGAGAGGTTCTCACCGGATTTAGGGACAAGGTGATTGTGGTTACTTGCTCAGGGCAGGAGAGATTTCTCTAGCACAGTGAGGATAAGCTAACACCCTTACCTTCATCTTCTCACAGTGCTTGTCCAGTTTCTCTGGGGCTTGATTCACCCCCATGTAACCATCAGTGGTGTCCAAGGTTCCTTTCTCCAAACTAGCTTTCGAGAGCTGCTCCATTCCTGGAAGGTTGGTCAGCAGCTGTCCACCAGATGATCCTACTGAAGTTACCCAATCCAGGAGAGCATCGATTTTCTTCTTGTTCTCTGCCAGTTCCTTTGCTGCTTTACTCTGAAGTCACAGAGGTTGTCTAGTGAGAAGGCTTTACATACCCAATCAACAACCACAGGTTAAGTAATGGGGTAAAGGGGAGGAGATAATTTTATGCTAATTCTAAGACTGGGTATAAACAGTCTTTGCACATACAAAAGAGAATTCACATCTTTTAAAATCTTTTGAAAAATTATTAAAAATATCTCTACATTTCATTATATCTTACTGCTTAAAAAACAAAACAAAAAAAAGAGGCAGGACACAGTGGCTCATGCCTGTTATCCCAGCACTTTGGGAGGTCTGGTGGATCACTTGAGGATCAGGAGTTTGAGACCAGACTGGTCAACATGGTGAAACCCCATCTCTACTAAAAATACAAAAAATTATCTGGGTGTGGTGGTGCACACCTGTAGACCCAGCTACTCGGGAGGCTGAGGCACGAGTATCATTTGAACCTGGGAGGTGGAGGATGCAGTGAGCCAAGATTGTGCCACTGCACTCCAGCTTGGGTGACACAGCAATACTCTGTCTCAAAACAAAACAAATCTTAGGATTCAGAAATATTTTATTAAGAGATCATTTAGTCCTGCCACCTGAGCAATGCTTCACAGAATCTTTCAAGGTACACAGAAGTGCTGGACTGGCTTGGTAGGGTAAGAAATAGCACGGTCACATTCAATTACCTGGCTGCTCTTTCCTAAAGGAAAGACAAACTTCTTTCATCCTTTCCTCAACTAAACAGAACATTTAGCTCTTTTCAAATTTTTTCTCTCACCTGAGGCTATAGGGAAACATTTAATTCTTCAACTTGCCTTTGAAATTCTATTTACTGGCTCTACATGTAAAATTAAATAGGTTACGCCAAGTTATATATTTATCTATTTCAAAATTCATCTCCAGGGCTGGGCACGGTGGCTCATGCCTGTAATCCCAGCACTTCGGGAGGCCGAGGCGGGCAGATCACGAGGTCAGGAGATCGAGACCATCCTGGCTAACATGGTAAAACCCCGTCTCTACTAAAAAAAACACAAAATATTAGCCAGGCGAGATGGCGGGCGCCTGTAGTCCCAGCTACTTGGGAGGCTGAGGCAGGAGAATGGCGTGAACCTGGGAGGCAGAGCTTGCAGTGAGCCGAGATTCTGCCACTGTACTCCAGCCTGGGCGACAGAGCAAGACTCTGTCTCAAAAAAAAAAAAAAAAAATTCATCTTCAGGTAATTTATTTTTCTTTTCCATGTTCTCTACTTTCCTCATTAGTGTCAGCATCCAAGGCTAAACAAAGGATTCAAATTCAATCCGCCAGTGCTGACTGGGGTGCAGAAGACCATTTGAGACTTTGGCTTCTCTGGTTTATCCCAGTGCCACGATTCCCACTGTAACTATAGAGGCAGCTCAGGGACAGCTTTTGGCTCACTAAGACTTCATAGATATTTTTCCCTAGTACTCTTAGATCACCAGTCTAGATTCATATTAAAATACGTCATTTGGCTGGGCACAGTGGCTCACACCTGTAATCCCAGCACTTTGGGAGGCCAAGGCAGGAGAATCACTTGAGGTCAGGAGTTTGAGACCAGCCTGGTCAACATGGTGAAACCCCGTCTCTACTAAAAATACAAAAATTAGCTGGGTGTGGTGGCATGCGCCTGTAGTCCCAGCTACTCATGAGGCTGAGGCACGAGAATCACTTGAACCCAGAAGGCAGAGGTTGCAGTGAGCTAAGATTGTACCACTGTACTCTAGTCTCAGCAACAGAGCAAAACTCTGTCTCAAAAAAAAAAAAAAAAAAAAAGCCATTTGCTTTTTTCCTACCCATAATAATACCCTTCCTCACTAAGTTCTTTCTGATATTTTTTAATTAGAGGACTGAGTATGCAGATAGCAAGATGTTTTGGGGTTGGGGGAGGAATATGTACTTTTTACCAACTGCACTGACAAACTCCTTTACAAACTCCTCGTGGACGTTTCTTGTAAAAATAAAGATTCTTGTAAAAATACAGACTAGCCAGCCTGGCCAACCTGGTGAAATCCCATCTCTACTAAAAACACAAAAATTAGCTAGGCGTGGTGACGGGCACCTGTAATCCCAGCTACTTGGGAGGCTGAGGCTGAGGCAGGAGAATCACTTGAACCCGGCAGGCAGAGGTTGCAGTAAGCCAAGATCATGCACTCCAGCCTGGGTGACAGAGATTCTGTCTCAAAAAACAAAAACCAGACTAGCTCCTGAAGTAGCCCTTTCTCATGATTCTGTGCATGCTATAAGACTGTTTTCCCCTCATTGTCTTTTGTGTTGGTACCAAAATTCTTTTTTGAAAACTATCAAGTGTCATAGCAGTTTATTACCTTTTCAGTCTCCTGCTGTAAGGCAGAGGTCACTGCTTCCTCCAGCTCCTTCTGGGCCACCCGTGTCTGTTCCCGGAGCGCCTCATATTGCTCCTTAGCCTGATGAAGCTTTTCCCGAAGAGCTGTCAACTCATGTGGGCTCAGCTTGGTCTGATTCTCTTCCATGAACCCCTCAATATCCTTGACAACAGCGGCAAATGAGGTGGCATGATTCTGAATGTCATCCTGTAAATCCTTAACACAAGAAAATAGGAATGGCAGAGCCTTCAACTTTCGTGCTTCTAAGTCCTCTAATGGTATAAAGATGGAATGGCTAGGATGACATATAGTCCTGTATATAGTCCCTGACTACAATTTTTTTCAGGTTTAGGCTTAAATCGATGCAAAGAAATTTTACTTCATTTTCTAAGCAAATATTTAGTGAAGCCAAAAAAGAAGGTTGTCCACAAACATGAGCATGAGAGATTTTTCATTTTGCAATGCATTATCCTCAAAGGGATCATTCTTTCCATAAAGAATTGTTGACAACATGATCTTAGCATAGTCGAGGCCTGATGGGCCTTTATACTCTCTTGGGTATCACTCCTTATCCTTAATGTGGCCTATAGGGTCCTGTGTGATATAAGTCCCACTTACCCCTCCAACTTCAACTTTCCCTAATTTTCCTCTTGTTCTTTGCAGTCCAATTGAACTAGCTTTCTTTCAGTTCTTGAATATGTTGTGCTCAATACCATTCCCACCTCAAGAACAATACATAAGCCTCTGCCTGGTATGTTCTCTTCCTCTTCCTACCTCTTCATGCATTAACCCCTACATATCTTTCATTTCTCAAGTTTAGGTGACAATTCTTCAAGATAATCTTTTCTGAAATTCTACTCTAGATTGGGTCTCTCTGCTATATGTTCCCATATGAGTTTTCCTTCACAGATATAACAGTTAATAATTTTATGTTCATTTTTATAATAATCTGTATAATTTCTGTATGCCCTACTAGACTTGTGCTAGACTTGTGTGCTTCACAAGGCCAGGGATGATGTCTGTTTACCATTATTGCTAACCCTTAAGCAATAAATATTTGTCGAAGGAATGAAAACATCGCCAGGCACGGTGGCTCACGCCTGTTATCCTAACATTTTGAGAGGCCAAGGCCAAGGTAGGAGGATTGCTTGAGCCCAGAGTTCGAGACCAGCTTTGGCAACATAGTGATACCCCATCTCTACAAAATAAATAAAAAATTAGGACATAGTGGCTCATGACTTGTCCCAGCCCCTGGGAAGGCTGAGGTGGGAGGATTGCCTGAGCCCAGGAGGTCGAAGCTGCAGTGAACCAAGATAATGCCACTGTACTCCAGCCTGAGCGATAGAGTGAGACTTTGTGTCAAAACTGACGGATTCACACTGACCTTCAAGTCACTTTGGTTCTTCTGCAAAGCAGAGAGATCCTGCCGGGTGGTTCTGCCTTGGTGGCCTGCCAGTGCTCTTTCTGCCTGTCCTACCCAACTGCAAAGATCCTCCAGTTGCTGGTGACAAGTATTTTGTTGTTTCTGCAGGGTCTAATTAAAATGCAAAGGGGTCAAAAAACATTTACTAATTCACATGTTACAAATACAAGAAACTCCCTGAAATGTAAAACAAGAAGGTTATCCCAAGGATGGAAACGTTGGTGGGAGACTAGAATAGGAAAAGACACAGAAGTCATATTCGGAAAGCTCCCCTCATTTGGACAGTCCATTGATCTGGGTCTATGTATTGGATAACAATCAGGATAATTATGAGAATGCTTCTAGTTCAGGTTTTGGTTTGGGGGCTCCTTCACCAGACTGCTGTTATTATCTTTGGAAATGGAGAAGAAAGAGCCCAGATGCTTGAAATCCACACATGATAATGGTGATGATAATAATTTAGTGGTTCTGATCAATCCCTCCACTAGAACCAGAGACTTGCTACATAATATGCAAAAGTAGAAGAATTGGAGTAGAAAGAAAAATCAAAGACCTGGATAATTCATAAGTTAATTGAGCTTCTTAATAATTGAGCTGACTTTATAAATCAAATATCTCATCAATCCAGAGACTCATTAAATAAAATGATTACATGCCAGGCATGAAGGGCTAGATTTGGCTATTTTGAGAAGGAAAGTGCCCAAGAATAGCAACTGGCTCAGTCCTTTAGGTGTCTACACTAATATCAAAGGAACAGGTCAGGCCCAAGGAGAGAGAGGGAATATGTTTCTGTGCCTGATCCTTTCTCTAGATTTTATCTCAGTTGTATGACATTGAAGCACCTGACTGAGCAATTGAGCATGATGTGTTCTCCTGACCATCCTTCTAAAACCATTTTCCACCAGTTTCTACCTTCTGATGGCGTTTTAGTCACCTGCACTTACAAACAGGTGCCCAACTGGCCCTCTCTCCCCCTCTTTAGGACAAATAGAAGGGCTCTGGAAGAGAACTCCTAAGAGCTCTTCAGCTGTAAAACAGGATCTTCATGGGTTAGGATGGGTGCAGACTGAATCTGAAAAAAGCAAAGCAAACAAGTTAACACAGAGACATACACACACATTCAGGGGAAATATTGAGAGAAGCAGAGCATTTCTGACAATAACAAGGTTAATAAGCATTGTGGAATTAATTACATGCTCAGGGAGAATGTTCACATGCAGTTCTATCACCTGCTGCAGCTCAGGCGTCTACCCTGAATCTGGGCTGGGTCTTGTCTTTAGGTGGCTCAGAGGAATTTTACTTCATTAATTATCCAAAGGTTATATCATGCTATATAAACTCCCGAATGAGAGCACTGCACATGCTCAGTTTTCGAAGGTAACCTAAGGCTTTCCATTAGTATATCTCAATTTCAATACAGTTGAAAAAATGAGACAGTAAAAGGGGACATATGGCATAAACTACCCTAATTCCCCTAAAGTCTGACTCAAAAGCTCAAGTTTTTGCACAATATTTAATAAAGGAGCCCTTGAGACAAACTTTATGGTGATAATGACAATTCTAATATCATCTTGTTATATGCCAACTTACTATTCAAACAGCAGAAATGGCATGAACATCATTCTAGGTATTCTAAGGTTTTGATGTTATTATTAATGCAATTATGTTGAGCTGAGCTTTGCAAGAAGTGAGTTGTGATGGAAGATGGTAGGATGGTTAGTTTTTTGATTGTTTGTTTCTTTTAGTATCATGCCTGCTTCTACATACTGTTTTCCATGATTGAATAAGCACTGGGCACTACAGTGTGAGGAAAGGTGCAAGAAAATAATATTAATTTTTTAAAGAGCCAAAAATTAATACGATTCTAATAAAAATTTCCTTGTCAGCCACTTAAGGATTGTCAGGGAACCTTACTGTAAATCATTTGAAATAGATTAAATAGAATGAAACTGATTTCAGAACGCTTCTCCTCAAGAGCTCAGAGTATCTAGATGTTCTTACGAGCCCTCAAAACAATGCTAAAGGAGAAAGTAAAGTAGGGAAAGGACTAGATACATGATTTTCATTTGAAAGTCACAGACAATGAGATACAGTGAAGAAAAAGTCTCACTAAAAGAAAACACTTGCATATGCATACACATGTCAACACATACATTCTCTCACACATACATAAAACCAAAGACATGGCAAGAAAAACAGCCAGAACAGGTGTCTCCTGGACTAGAACCATACTGGCCTGCATGACATGAAATTTCAAAACTGGTAAACCCAAACTCCTGCAATCATGATGCACAGAGTCTGGCCAGAAAACCCAATGACAGAGGACACCCTCACAGACAAACTGAGCCCAGCTGCTGGTTCAGTCTGACCTTCACCAGGGCCTCCTGCTCCATCTGTTGAAGATGGCCCTGCAAGGCATCCACCTGAGCTGCAGTCTGTTCCAAAATTTCCTGGAAGGACCTTTGCAGTTCATTCAGAAGCCTCAGCATCTGTCGATTCTGCTGAGGGGACAAGTCCTGGGCATGTTCTGAGATAAAGAACTGAACATCAAAAGCAAGAGCATCCAGCTGAGATTTCCTTTCAGCCATGGGCTGTTTCAAATCCTAAGGTAAATGGAAAAAGGAAACAAAAAGCAAAACAAAACCATGATACTTCCATTTCTCAGTCCATGAAGAAAACTAACAGAATCAGAGAGGCTAATTTCCCGTACTCTCATAACTGGCACTAATGATTCTAGGGCCAAACTAGAATTAAAGTCTCTCTTGGCTGGGCACGGTGGCTCATGCCTGTAATCCCAGCACTTTGGGAGGCCAAGGTGGGCAGATCACAAGGTCAGGAGATCGAGACCATCCTGGCTAACACGGTGAAACTCCTTCTCTACTAGAAGTACAAAAAATTAGCTGGGCGTGGTGGCGGGCGCCTGTAGTCCCAGCTACTTGGGAGGCTGAGGCAGGAGAATGGCGTGAACCCGGGAAGCGGAGTGTGCAGTAAGCCGAGATTGCGTCACTGCACTCCAGCCTGGGCGACAGAGCGAAACTCCATCTCAAAAAAAAAAAAATAATAATAAATAAATAAATAAATTCACAGATATTTTGGATTAGCAATAGTATAATTATGCAAGCATAAATAAAAGAGCTGCTTACTGCATTTGGAAATCAAGGTAGGTCCAATAAAGGAAACTTAATTCTAATTTATGAGGAGTTTGGAGAGACCGAAAGTGAGAGAGACTTTTTTTTTTTTTTTAGATGGAGTCTCGCTCCGTTGCCCAGGCTGGAGTGCAGTGGTACAATCTTGGCTCATTGCAACCTCTACCTCACTGGTTCAAGCAATTCTTGTGCCTCTACCTTCTGAATAGCTGGGCCTACAGGTGCATACCACCATGCCTGGCTAATTTTTTGTACTTTTAGTAGAGATAGGGTTTTGCCATGTTGGCCAGGCTTGTCTTGAACTCCTGGCCTCAAGTGATCCGCCCTCCTTGGCCTCCCAAAGTGCTGAGATTACAGGCGTGAGTCACCGCGCCTGGCCATAAATTTTTTCAAAAAGTTTTGGAAAATATAACATGAATTTCTGATCTGAGATGTACCTAATTGTTCTTTCTTAGGTTCAAATATCTATTTGTATCCATCCAGCAATGAGTTACTGGTAGGCCAGTACTGAGAAAATACATAATTTGTTTGTGATTTGCTAAAATTTTTGTTTTTTGAGATAGGATCTTGCTGTCACCCAGGTTGGAGTGCAGTGACGCATACAAAGCTCACTGCAGCCTGGACCTCCCGGGCTCAAGCAATCCTCTCACCTCAGCCTTCTAAGTAGCTGGGACCAAAGGTGTGTACCACCATGCCTAGCTAATTTTTAAAATTATCTGTAGACACGGTGTCTCACTACATTGCCCAGGCTGGTCTCGAACTGCTGGGCTCAAGTGATCCTTCCACTCAGCCTCCCAAAGTGCTGGGATTACAGGCATGAGCCACTGCACCCAGCCTAAATTTTGATTTTTTGAGTAAATGATGCTGTTTATACTATTTTTAAAACTGTGAAAGATTACACTCAGACTTTCTTGTGTTATAGTTATATTTTTCCCTTAAAGTAGTAAAAACTATCCAAACACTAAAATCATCTGTTTTCAGACTATTAAAAGCAAGTAATCTTCCTACAAACATTCGGTGATTATCATTTATTTTATACTGGATCTCCATCACTTTGAAACTGACAGTAGATCAATTGAGAGTAGTCAATCCTGCAAAGTAGGCAGAAAGGGCTTCTTGAATATTTATCATAATGTTACAGTAGGTAGTTAGGCAGACATGAGCAGGGCATGAGAGGCCCTGCCCACCTCCACATTACCTGATGGTCACCTCCAAGAATGTCAGGTGACCATCAGGTGATGGTCAGGCGGTTGTTCAACCATCTCTCTAAAATAATAATTGGTTGTAGTCGGCAACAGAGAAAGGCATGCTTTTAATAGATAGAAAACACGTAAAGCTGGTGATTAGCAGCTTACTGATAAGATCTCAAGAGCCGGGCAAGTGGGCTCAAGCATGCACACTAAGAGGCAAAGTGGCGGTGTTTAAATCGGTATATGAACTTCTCCTAGGAACGCTCGACTGGTAAGGGAAAAACGCCTCAAGTGAGCACGTATACAACTTCAGTAAACACACTGCGCATCGGACCCCTCCCAAGTGCTGGCAGGTCACTGCACATGCAGACAGCCCACCCCAAGGGAAGAACCAGGGGAGGAAAAACATAACCCCTTGAAGCATGCCAACATATAAAACACAAGTCAAAGGACAGACAGCACACTAGGATCTCTCAAGTTGCCCGTTTGGCTCTCTTCCAAGTGTGCTTTACTTCCTTTCATTCCTGCTCTAAACTTTTTTTTTTTTTTAAGACGTGGTCGCACTCTGTCATCCAGGCTGGAGTCCAGTGGCATGATTTCAGCTCATTGCAATCTCCACCTCCTGGGTTCAAGCGATTCTCCTGCCTCAGCCTCCCAAGTAACTGGGATTACAGGCACCTGCCACCATGTCCAGTTAATTTTGTATTTTGTTTTCAGTAGAGACGGGGTTTCACCATGTTGGCCAGGCTGCTCTTGAAATCCTGAACTTCAGGTGATCCTCCCGCCTTGGCCTCCCAAAGTGTTAGGATTATAGGCATGAGCCACCATGCTCAGCCCTAAAACTTTCTTTTTTCTTTTTTTGAGATGGAATTTTTTTTTGAGATGGAACTGCCCTCTTGTTGCCCAGCTTGGAGTGCAATTGTGCAATCTCAGCTCACCACAACCTCTGCCTCCCGGGTTCAAGAGATTCTCCTGCCTCGGCCTCACGAGTAGCTGAGATAACAGGCATGTGCCACCACGCCCGGCTAATTTTTTTTTTTTTTTTTTTTGAGACGGAGACTTGCTCTGTCACCCAGGCTGGAGTGCAGTGGCACAATCTCGGCTCACTGCAAGCTCCACCTCCTGGGTTCACGCCATTCTCCTGCCTCAGCCTCCCGAGTAGCTGGGACTACAGGCACCTGCAGCTGGGACTACAGGCGCCTGCCAACACACCCGGCTAATTTTTTGTATTTTTAGTAGAGAAGGGGTTTCACTGTGTTAGCCAGGATGGTCTCGATTTCCTGACCTCGTGATCCGCCTGCCTTGGCCTCCCAAAGTGCTGGGATTACAGGCGTGAGCCACCGTGCCCAGCCCTAAAACTTTTAAATAAACTTTCACTCCTGCTCTAAAACTTGCCTCAGTCTCTCCCTCTGCCTTATGCCCCTTGGTCAAATTCTTTCGCGTGAGGAGGCAAGAACCGAGCTGTTGCAGACTCACATGGATTTGCCGCTGCTAACAATAAGACAAAGCTTCCTTCCTCTGTGAACATAATAATTTAGGAAACTATCACTGGGAAAACAAGGCTCAGACTGTTGTTCTCTGCCGACAAGAGGATTCATATGTTATAACTAGGGGAGGGCACCAATGTATGACATGCTCTATGTCTCTATGTTTTTATATCTCATACTATGTCATGGGAATTTTTTTCATGCATGCTTCTTTGTAATATCTTAGCAAAGAGATAAAGCCTGAATAAAGTCTGAAACTCTCTCCCTCAGTGATATCTTTGGATAAAGGGTATAAGAAAAGGAGGCCGGTCAACTCTTGCGTGATAAAGAGGGATGAGATTGTGTACAAGGTTGATCATGGACAAACTTTTATGTCTGCTTCTCTTAAGACTGGGGAAGAGGAAGAAGATAGAACAGAAGGAGGGGTCATTTCTAGTTCTGTTCTGACGTTCTAAAAAGTTGAAGGAGAGGGATCTCTCTCTATAGCAGAGGGTTGATAAACTACTGTAATACCTGATATAATCTTAAATAGAACAAAAAAAGAACAATATTTGGGAGAAAACTCGCTGGCTCACATGTATCTCATGGTCCTAACTTTTCTCTCATTGACTAATAAAAAGAATCAATTAATCTGGGGCTTAAGAAGAAGAAAAGCATCTCTCTAGAGCAGGGGGGTCAACAAACTATGGCCCCCAAGCAAAATCTGGCCTGTCACATGTTTTTGTAAATAAAGTTTTATTGGAACATGGCCATAGCCATTTGTTTATGTAGCTATGGCTGCTTTAATTTTGCGTGATTGCAACAGAAATAGGTCTTTTGCATATGGTTCATAAAACCTATGATATTTATTATCTGGCCCTTTATTTAAAAAGTTTGCTGGCCAGACACTGTGGCTCACGCCTATAATCCCAGCACTTTGGGAGACCAAGGTGGGTAGATTGCCTGAGGTCAGGAGTTTGAGACCACTCTGGGCAACATAGTGAAACCCCACCTCTATTGAAAATACAAAAAATTTTAGCCAGGCACGGTGGTGTGTGCCTGTAATCCCAGCTACTTGGGAGGCTCATGCAGGGGAATGGAGGTTGCAGTGAGCCGAGATCACACCACTGCACTCCAGCTTCGGTGACAGAGCGAGACTCCGTCTCAAAAAAAAAAAAAACAAAAAAAAAGTTTGCCAACCCATGCTCTAAATAACCAATCAAAAATTCTCCTGAGTTCAGCCATGGTGGAAAGCACTGCAGCGATTTCACAGGAACTTAGAAATACCATCTGACCTAGCAATCCCATTATTGGGTATATATCCAAAGGAATGTAAATCATTCTATCATAAAGACACATGTACGTGTATGTTCCGTGTAGCACTATTCACAATAGCAAAGATATGGAATCAACCTAAATGCCCATCAATGGTAGGCTGGATAAAGAAAATGTGGACACCACATTTTATGGAATACTATCCAGCCATACAAAAGAATGCGATCATATCCTTTAAAGCAATATGGATGGAGCTGGAGGCCATTATCCTAAGCAAACTAACACAGGAACAGAAAGCCAAATATGGCATGTTCTCACTTATAAGTGGAAGCTAAACAAGAATACATGGATACTAGGAGATGAACAACAGATACTGGGGCCTACTTGAGAGTGAGGGGGTGGCAGGAGAGACAGGAACAGAAAAAATACCTATTGGGTACTGTGCTTATTACCCAGGTGATAAAATTATCTGTACATCAAATCCCCATGACATGCAGTTTACCTATATAACAAACCTGCACATGTACAAACAACAACAAAAAGATCTCCTGAAACTGGTATGTGTGTGTGTGTTTGTAGGATTGGATCTTGGTCAAAAGAGAAACAAAGGATGGATCCTAGATGCTCATTTATAAAGAGAAGATGAGACTGATAATAACAGGTCATTCTGTAGACGGTATCTCAGAGAACAGCTGAAGGGAGAAATGATCATAATCACAGAAGCTCCAGGGATATGATCTCTTTTTTTTTTTTTTTTAGACGGAGTTTCATTCTTGTTGCCCAGGCTGTTGTGCAATGGTGTGATCTCAGCTCACTGCAACCTCCGCTTCCTGGGTTCAAGCGATTCTCCTGCCTCAGCCTCCTAAGTAGCTAGGATTACAGGCACCTGCCACCCCGCCTGCCTAATTTTTTTGAATTTTTAGTAGAGACAGGGTTTCACCATGTTGGCCAGGCTGGTCTCGAACTCCTGACCTCAGGTGATCCACCCGCCTTGGCCTCCCAAAGTGCTGGTATTACAGGTGTGAACTGCCACACCCAGCCAGGGATATGATAATTTAAAAACCTAAACATAGCTGACTTTCTTGGAAATTTATCTTTCTAAGAAAGATAAATGGCCAGGTGCAGTGGCTCACACCTATAATCCCAGCACTTTGGGAGGCCGAGGTGGGTAGATCACCTGAGGTCCGGAGTTTGAGACCAGCCTGACCAACATGGTGAAATCCCGTCTCTACTAAAAAGTACAAAAATGAGCCAGGCGTGGAGGTAGGTACCTATAGTCCCAGCTACTCAGGAGGCTGAGGCAAGAGAATCACTTGAACCCGGGAGGCAGAGGTTGCAGTGAGCTGGCAACGTGCCACTGCGCTCCAGCTTGGGCGACAGAGCAAGACTCCGTCTCAAAAAAAAAAAAAAAAAAAAAAAGAAAGAAAAAGAAAGAAAGATAAATATGGATACTGGTTTGCCTAGCAGGAAAATAAAATTGATATAACTCAAAGGACAAAGAAAACATGCTTGAGAATGGGTGGAGAGTTTACCTCATATTGTTGGAGACAGCGGTTCAGGCTGTCAACATCTGTTTCACTGTTAGATCCCTTGCTGTTCAGAATAAGAATGGTATTGCCAACCCAGGCTCTCAGATCTTGAAGTCTGCCTTCTAGCTGTGTGTGCTGATTTAACACTTTAGTCTAAGAAATAAATGGCAAATCACATTATGAAAATCTCCCAGCCACCCAGACTTTGTGAGCTTTTATGAATAAAAGCAAAATGCTACCTTTTCTATTTCCACAGCATTCTGGAAGTGGAGTAACCTGGAATTCCAAGTGTCACTCACAGAACTGAGAGACTTCTGAAGATTCTTGGCATCTTTCTCTAGAGCCTTCAACAGTTGAGCAGGAACTTCTTGAGGTTGGCTGATGATAATTTGATTCACACACTCTAATTCCTGACTGACCAAGGTGGTCAGATCCTTTAACTCCCTGTCTAATACCTGAGGGAATAAAGTGGAGTTACCTATAAAAGCAAGACTAGAAACCCTCTGGGAATCAGCTGTGAACACATTTCTCTCTTACCCCATGTCTACACACATTTTAGGGCTTAGAAAATGTTTTTATGTACTTTCATTAATTTACTTGGTTCTTGCAATCACTAATTCATGAGGTAGGCAAGGTAGATGTTATTGTTCTGGATTTACAGAAGAGATGTCTCATTGCTTTAAAAAAAAATGTGAACAGGCCGGGCGCGGTGGCTCAAGCCTGTAATCCCAGCACTTTGGGAGGCCGAGATGGGCGGATCACGAGATCAGGAGATTGAGACCATCCTGGCTAACACGGTGAAACCCCGTCTCTACTAAAAAATACAAAAAACTAGCCGGGCGAGGTGGCGGGCGCCTGTAGTCCCAGCTACTCGGGAGGCTGAGGCAGGAGAATGGCGTAAACCCGGGAGGCGGAGCTTGCAGTGAGCTGAGATCCGGCCACTGCACTCCAGCCTGGGCGACACAGCGAGACTCCGTCTCAAAAAAAAAAAAAAAAAATGTGAACAGTGTTCAAGGTCACCCAGCTGGTAAGAAGTACAGCCAGGATTTGGATTCAGGTTTTCTGACTCAGTGCAGTCTGCTCCCTCCACTGTAACTTGCTGCCTCTCTGAGAGTATCATTATGCCTTTCTCCAAGGAGCAGCTGTGCAGAATTAATGTGCTACAAAATAAACCCAAAGGATGACTCTTCCACTCTAAATTCCAGGGTCATGGAACCAAAGAACACAAAGCTATCCCCAACCAGCTTTTCCACTCATCTAGTCTGTAATATTCTGGTCCTCAACAGTGAAGCCAGAAATAAGCTGTGGAAGAACTTGATATAGTTCTTTGGCGCATCATCCTCAGCCCCAGTTCAGCCATCCTACCCAAGGCCACACACTAGATACTGAGAGAACCAGTAAACCACTACAATCTGTCTTCATTGTGACTCCAATCCTATGACAACTCTTAACCTCCAATTTCAGTGAAATAGCCACTCTTCCTCCCTCTAAAGGCTGACTTTCTATGTTTTTAGGGGACTGGTTCTATCAGTTACCACTTCCTCTCTCTTCTAACTTCAAGTTCTCTTTTTCAATTGGTTCTTTCTCCTCAGTCCAAAACCCATTCATAACATTCCTTTCAATCCATCTCCTTCAAGTAGTGTCCCACCTCATTCCTTGCCTGTACCTAAGACTTCTGGAAAGAATGATCTATATTAATTGTCTCCACCTTCCAACCTCCCATTTATTCCAGCTGCAAGTTAGTTTATATCCGATCACTCCACTGAAACTGTTCAAAATCATCAATAACTTTCAGGAGCTGAATCTCCCCTTGAGTCCTCATTGTACTCAATCTCCCTGCGGCAGTTACTAGGACTGACTCCTTCTCCTTTGGTTTCTGTGAGACAAGTATTTCCAGGTGTTCTTCAGAGATCTCCAGTTAGACTTTTTCAATCTATTTTATTTTTTGTCCTTTAAATGGTAGTGCTTTCGAATATATTTTTCTTTCTGGTTTTTTTTTTTTTTTTTTTGAGACAGAGTCTTGCTCTGTTGCCCAGGCTGGAGTGCAGTGGCATGATCTCTGCTCACTGCAAGCTCCGCCGCCTCCTGGGTTAACGCCATTCTCCTGCCTCAGCCTCCCTGGAAGCTGGGACTACAGGCGCCCGCCACCACGCCTGGCTAATTTTTTTGTAGTTTCAGTAGAGACGGGGTTTCACCGTGTTCACCAGGATGGTCTTGATCTCCTGACCTCGTGATCCGCCTGCCTCGGCCTCCCAAAGTGCTGGGATTACAGGCATGAGCCACTGTGCCCGGCCCTTTCTTTTTTTTTAAGACAAGGTCTTACTCCATCTCCCAGCCTAGAGTGCAGTGGTGCATTCATAGCTCAATGAAACCTCAAACTCCTGGGCTCAGGCAAATCCTCCTGCCTCAGCTTCCTGAGTGGTTGGGACTAGGGTGTACACCACCAGGCTTGGCTAATTTCTTACTACGTTGCCCAGGATGGTCTCAAACTCCTGAGCTCAAGCAATCCTCTTGCCTTGGCCTACCAAAGAGCTGGGATTATAGGCATGAGCCACCGTGACTGGCCCTGAGTATGTTTTTCTTCCTAAATAGTCTATTTTGTCCAAGTTTCTTTTTCTTTGTTTTAGCCTCTCCTTTTGTATCAGAAGCTTTCTGGATGCTCAAGTGGAGAGTAATGCCCTAAAAAGCAGACTACAAACTCTACTGGCTGTAGTCTTCACTGAGGGTGATGGAGTTGGGCTATACAGTTGGGAAACCACTTATATCAGTACCATTAGGTCTTCCTCCTTGGGCTGGTCAAACCATAGCGGGAGCAAGGATATAGCTCAAAATTCAGTATGTATGTGAACTTCCAGTTAATCCTACTGATTTCTGTATGGAATATTTACCTTCAATAAATGGCTGCTCTCTCTAGTCAAGAGACACTCTGAATTACTTTCCTCAGAGGATGAACATCCAGTCTTCTGTTAGTGCACGGCATGAGCAGTTGCCAGGCTATGTGAAGTAAGTTGAAAATCTAAAGGTCTAATTGTTTCTTAAACAGACTTTAAACCAATTAGAAGCCCGTTTGCATATCCACTTTCATCTCTTTCTGGTGCTCCCAATTTTTGAGGTTTTGGGGAGTTCTGTAGTGTGTAAATCAGGTTGTTCCTTAGCTTCCTCCACTGTAAGTTGAGGATCTGGTTTACTCTAGCTTGCTAAGGTAGTTACCTCCTCATCTATCTGCTTTCTAACTTCTAAAATTTTGCTGTTGTTTTCTCCTTTCTTGCTCTTTATGAATTTACGTGCTTAAAACACAAAAAACCTTTTTCCTGATGTCTTAGTATAGTTTGAAGTAAGAGAGATTAACTTATATATCTAACCTACTGTTTTAAGCCTCCAACATTTCTTGTTTGAATTACTGCAATAGTTTCATAACCAATCACTCTGCCTTTGAATTTACCTAAATCAATCCAAAACCACACAGATAACAACTGGTAGGGCCGGGTGTGGTGGCTCGTGCCTGTAATCCTAGCACTTTGGGAGGCCGAGGCAGGTGGCTTGCCTGAGCTCAGGACTTTGAAATCAGCCTGGGCAACTGGTGAAACCCCATCTCTACTTAAAAAAAAAAAAAAAAAAAAAAATTAGCCAGGCATGGTGGCGGGTACCTGTAGTCCCAGCTATTCGGGAGGCTGAGGCAGGAGAATTGCTTGAACCTGGGAGGCAGAGGTTGCAGTGAGCCAAGATCACGCTACTGCACTCCAGCCTGGGCGACAGAGCAAGATTCCATCTCAAAAAAAACAAAAGCAAAACAACAACAACAACAAAAAAATTGGTAGTAATTACATTCATAGCCAAATCCAAGGTCTGTTAAAGTCTATCCTTTATAAATCTTATCCAATCTATCCAAATGTGGCCCATCTCATAATTATCTGACAAGGGTCTGAGATTGTTTACCCTAGAATAGAGTGCAAGCAGGTCCTAGTAAGTCTTGAAATCTTCAAGGAAGATGGAGGCAGCTATCTTGAAGCTGATGTCTGTGGTGGAAGTCCCTGGGAACCTACCTTGGCCTGACACAGCAGATCCTGTAGTTCTGCCAGGTTTAGCTCCAAAGGCTGCATCTGTCTGGTCCTCATTTCAATGTTCCGTAACAGAGACAGATAGGATACTAGCTTTTCATCATGTTCTAAACAGAGTTGCCGGGTAAATACATTCTGTGGAGCCAAAAAGAAAGCTGACTCAGTTCTGACATTCTTCCTTAGAGAGCAGAAGCTCAGAGCTATCAATCTACAAGCATCATTTTACCAAAATTTCCAAAAGTTATTCTGATTTTAGGTAGCATCATCCTAGTATTTCTATTAGCTTGTTTCTATTTAAAACCCTTGCAGATTTCAGAAAGACATTCAGAGCCAATGCCTAATTTTTCAACAACTTTGTTACAAACAGATGATGATAAACTAAGTTATATCTTAGAGAATCATCTAGTGCCTTAAAATGTATATAGGTATACAATTATACATATGTAAACTCTGTACCCAGTTAAGAATTTTAGCATTAAACTAATTATATCTTTAGGGGGAAAAAAAAAGCACACCACTTACTTGTGTTGCTCTGAAGGGCTCTGGGTTTACACCTCCATTTCCCTTTCCTCCAAGTGCAGTCATGAAGGGAGTTTGTTCAATGCCAGGGCTTTCTCTGACCTTTTCCTGTGGTGTCTTCTCTGTCTTCACTGTAGAGCATACTGTTAGGGACATTGTCTTTTCTTCACTGGTCTCTGGAACAGTAGGACTAATGATGGCATTCTGTTGCCCTGTATTCTCTTTCTGAGACACTCCTTTGAATAGTTTCTCTGGAAGAAAGGATCCCAAGACTCTGGAACCTCTCTGAGTCACTATGTCCTCAATGGATCCTGCTTGCAGACCTGTAACGTTAGGGTTTGCCATTTCTAGAAATTTCTCTCCAGTTATTTCCTGTGTTGCTATTTCAGATTTGAGAGTTCCACAAAGTTTATCATCACTCTTGCTGCCCTGATGATGAAGGTCTCTTCTGTCTGAGAATTCTAGATAACTGACTTCTTTTGAATCTGGTCTAGAAACTGTAATTTCTTCCAATTTGAGACCTCTTGCTGGGTCAAAGGATACTTCTTGGTATGACTTTTCTTTACATTCATTAGATGAGGAAATGAGATGTTTGGTTTCCTTGGTTTTAGAAGTAACACAGGAATCTTGATGATAGTTGGTCTCCCGTCTGGTGGTTCCTTGGAAAGACCTGTCTGTTTTGGAAATTTGGGATGAGCCTGTCACTTGGGCTTTTCCATCTGATTCCTGGTAGTGCAATCCTTCAGGTCTTGGGGTCATAGAAGGGAATGGTTCACTCTGGGCCCCACAAGCAATTTCTTGAGATAAGTTTTCTTCTGGTTTTAAAGTCAAGCAGAGACTTAAATTGTTTACTTTTCCTTCACTGGCCTGTTTAGAGCTGAAGAGTGTTAAAGCATCTAGATGTTTTACAGAAATTCCTTGAGGTACCACTTGGGAAGAAGAGTCTTCAGTTTTAAAAATAACAGAAAATCCCTTTTCTGTATCAGCTTCTTTCCCTTTTTCACTTGAGGTCATTTCCCTAGGCTGGCTCTTTATATGGCAGTCATGCTCATCTCTAATGGCAGTTTCCTGATACAACTTTTCTTCAGAAAGAAATGCTGATTTGCATGTTCTGATGCTTTCTTCTACAATCACCTCCCTCTTCTCCCTCTTACTTTTCACCCCAGCATTCATTGGTTGCTGCAAAACCTGCTCACTCGGCAATTTGCCTGATGTTTCACAATATGTTTCTTGTACTTCCAAAATCACTTCCCCTTGATTTTCTCTTATTTCTTCAGAATCTAGACATGAGGTAGACTGCTTCATATGAGAAATAATTTCTATTTTTGTCTCTGCTTTTTCCTGCTCTTCATTTGTGTCATTTCCCATGTTATTTCTAGCCACTTCTTTGAGTTTAAAATCACAAACTTCAGAGTAAGTATGTGTCAATGACACTTGGCCCAAGGATTCACCTTTAAGATTATGAGGATTTATGATACTGATAAATTCTTTAGCATCTGGAGACATTCTTGGCTTATGTTGATCCTTGCACCTAAATTCCTTTAAGGAAATTTCCCTGCTCTTTTTTGCCTGCTCCCCATCAGAAACTCTCACTTTAACCTTTTCTTGTGCAGACTGATTTTCAACTTGAAGTAATCTCTCACTCTCTTCTACTTTATTACAACTCATTTCAGCAGTCTGATTACAAGCAATTAACATATCCTTTCTTAGAGATTCATTTTGCAATGCACACACTTCAATCCCCTCTTGCTTTTCAATCTGAGCCCTGTGATCGCTGAACTCTGAAGTATCTATTTGGATCATATTTGCCAGTTCAGGACTGATCAGTCTTTTCTCAATAGCTTCCGCTAAAGTCACTCTCTGATCACTAAATATGTCAACAATTCCTCCATTTAACACCTGATGAGATGCAATAATTCTGACCATGTTTTCATCCACCAGTTCCTCTTCCAAAGCTGATGCCAATGTCAGTCTTTTTCCAGTAGCAGTGTCTATGATTCCACCAGTATTTGCCTGGGCTTCCAGAACCTTCAGCGTAGATGCAAAGTCTACTTTTCCAAGCTGAATTGCTTGAGACAATGAAAGCACTTTGTCGCTCACTCCATCTTTAATGTCTGAGAAGGGAATTACTTCTAGATATCTCTGTCCAGATTCAATATCAATCTTACATTTCTTGACTAATTCTGAGTAGGGGACAATTCTGCAGTTCTCGGGATCTACAATGCCATGCATCATTCCTGGAGACAATACTGCTTCATTAGTTAACAGTCCTTCTTTTTTAGCTTCTGCCAAGGTCAATCTCTGACCAGAAATGAGATCCACAAAGTTTCCACTAAAGGCCTGAACTTCCTGGATTTCTCTTTTCAGGTCTGGGGTAATAAGATCTAATTTTATGGCTTTAGGGAGGGAAACAGTTTCCTTTGTTTCAGGATTGAAAATCTGATGGATGTTTAAGTTTTCAACTCTTTTGAGTTTCTTGGCTAAATCTTCACCAATTAAGCCATGTCTGAAGGCATTATCAACAGAAAGTCTCATCCCAGATATATGGTGAATGATACCTCCATCTAGCACCTGCTTAGTCAACAAACGAATGGCCTCCTCTCTCTCCAAAAGACCTCTGTCAATGGACTGCACAACTGTTAAAGGGGCTTTACTATCAGGGTCTATAAGTCCTGTTGTTTCCATTTGTAAACTAATTAATCTCTCCCTAACTGTTTTTTCAGCATCTCTACCTTTGGAAGCTTTCTCCAGATTTATAAGCTCTGGCTGGTCAGCAATGTCCACCAAGCCAAGAGTTGAGGCCAAAGTTACTGAAACTTTTTTGCCTCGTTTCAGATCAATAATTCCACCAGTCACCACCTGCCTCTCTAAAATTCTGGTGGCTGTTTCCTTGTCAAGAAGTCCAACCGTAACTGCATCCTTTACAGAGCATAGTGTGTGGGTACGGGGGTCTAAGATACCACTTATAGCTTTGTCTGCCATGAGGACATTATGTAATAATTTCTCATCCATCAGACCTTCATTAATGACTTCTTCAGTTGTCAAAGACTCACACGTCTGAGAGTCAAAGAACCCCTGAAACATGTTCAGCTTCTCCATAAGCTTCACGGCAGTGTGACTTGGCACGATGCCTCGGGATATTGCTTCATTTAGTAAGAGCTTTTGACCTGTTTGTTCATGAAAGATACCACCATCTAGTAACTGTGCAGATAACACATTTAAGGTAGCTTCTTCAAGCAATTCTGATGGATGACTGTAGGACAGAAAAGTTTCCCTGCCATTATCTTCCTCATTGGTCTTTTCTAATATCATCATACTACCACCTGCGATGTTCTGTGCTTCTTGAGTTTCTTTATGGTCATCCTTAGCCAAAAATGTTTTCTTTAACATTTGCTTTTTGTCCAGAGGATGAATGTTCACATCAGTTTCAGACTTTAGTTCTAACTTTACACCTAGAGTTTTCTTTACCTGAACTTCTGACTTTTTGCTTTGGGGTTTTATGTGAGATCCTCCAGTTTCATCATGAATATATTCAGTCTCAAGAGTGTGTGCTTGTTCATTCTGACACGTAAAAGAAGTGTTTCTGAGAGGCTGATGTTCTTTCTTTGGTGTTTCAACAGAAAAAAGATCCTTGTCAACCACCAACGGCACACCTTCCGCCTCCGCAGGAGGTACAGTCAGGAGGTGTCCCCTGCTGGCATTTTCTTTGATAGACACTGCTGTTTGGTCTTCCCTTGTGGTATCTATCAACTGCCTTTGTACCTCTAATTTGACTTTATTTATTACCTTCAAAGAGTCAACATTTGAATTTCTCTCTTTTTGTTCTACAAACAGATCCTCTTCAGGGTTCTCTACAGAAGAATCTTCTGTTTCTACAGTGGTCTTTTTGCCTTTTTCTGTAGTGCAATCTTCCTGATTGGGATATTCTTTGTTCTGAGAAGAAAACTGGAACTCAGGCAGCCTCACAGTCCACCCATCGCTGAAAGTTCCTGAGATTTTCACATTAGCTGACTCTTGCAATCCCTCAGGAGTTTTTTGCCTTTGATGTCCAATTTCAACCACTTCTGGAGGACTTGTTTGATACTTGTCTCTGGATGTTAGTATCTCCATCAGCTCTTTATCTAACAGAAGCAGCCTCTGTCCATTTTGTACATTAATATAGCTGTGAGTCATCAGCTGGAACAACAGATTCTCACTCTTGCTTGCTATGGCCTTAGGTTGGCTCTTGCTGCACGGTAGAACTGCTGCTCCATGATTAATATTTTGTTCTGCAGAGTCTGCTAGTTGCATGTGGGGCATCACATCAGGTATACAAATCGATTTTAAGTTATTGGCAAGATCTCTGTCCAGGATACCACTTTCTATTGCTTTCTTCCAGGACAAAATCTCTGTGGTTGCTGGTAGAAACAGAGCCTTAATGTGCTGTCGGTTACTAAGGATTTTATGTGCTAGTTCAGTAGACACAATACCTTGTTCTAGGGCATCTGTAATTGGGAGGATCTCTCCAGATTCAGGCCACAGCAAACCCATGAATGACCAGAGGGACTCCAGAATCACAAGGGCGATCTTAGCAGCTACTAGATCATTGCTCACTGCTTCATTTATTGTTAGCCTTTGCCCCGTGACAGTGTCTATGATGCCTCCTGTCTGAAGCTGCCTTATAAGGATACCACAGGCCATATCTTGGTCAATCAAATTATGTCTTACAGCCTCTTCCACTGTAAGTCGGTGTCCTGTTCTTGGATCTACTATGCCACCAGCAAAAAGCTGAGCTTCCAGCAACCGGACAGTGACCTGCCTATCTATCAGCCCTTCCTGAACTGCACGGAAAATGCTAACCTTCCGGCCTGATTTCAAGCTCACCATTCCCCCTGCCAATTGTTTGACAGGCAGTAATTTGAATCCTGATTCCTGGTGGACAATACATCGTTGCATCAGATCCAGTAAACCAATTTTCTCAGCTGTGTTAGGGTCTATCAAATTCTTGGATGTTCTAAGATGAGACTCTAACACTGAATGAAGCCATGCAGAAATGAGGCCTTGATGAAAAGCCTCTTCCAGGTTAATACAGTTCTCACTAGGGGAAAGACTGAAACCTCCAGTTGCCAGGTGAGCTTCTAAGATTTTCAGTCCAACTCTCTCACTGATTATTCTCTTCTCAATTGCTTCCACCACAGAAAGAGGGCCTCTGCTCTCAGTAAGCCTGCTTATTAAGGCCAGGGCATCCTGTAGCTCCCGGAGCTCCTGGTACATCTGGGGATTAATGAGGTTTCTGGCTAGGCCCTCCTCCAAAGAGAGGTTTTCACCAGTCTCAGGGGCAATGAGGCCAGACATGATAACCTGAGATTCCAGAAGTGCAAGGCCTGTGTCTTGGTCAAGGAGGCCCTTTCGCATGGCTTTGAAGATAGGAAATATCTCCACTGTGCCTAGGTCAATCACCCCAGCAACTGCTCTGCAATCCTAAAAAAAAAAAAAAAAAAAAAAAAAAAAAGGAAAAGAAAACTGAATCAGAGCCAATGGCAAAGCACAACGATTGAAAGGAGTCATTCAAAGAACTATAGTATTTAGGCCAGGCATGGTGGCTCACGCCTATAATCTGCCCGAGGCGGGCAGATCATGAGGTCAGGAGTTCGAGACCAGCCTGACCAACATGGTGAAAACCCCGTCTCTACTAAAAATACAAAAATTAGTTGGGCTTGGTGGTGCCTGCCTGTAATCCCAGCTACTCAGGAGGCTGAAGCAGGAGAATTGCTTGAACCCGGGAGGTGGAGGGTTGCAGTGAGCTGAGATTTTACCATTGCATTCCAGTCTGGGTGACAGAATGAGACTCCGTCTCAAAAAAAAAAAAAAGAACTATAGTATAAGCCCCAACATGTAGGAAATATTCTGAAGCAAGCCACCCAGTGTTAATAATAAAAAAGAGTTTTTCTACACTGCAGAATGTTTACTAGACCAGAAGTTCCTAGATCACTTGAGAGATAGTGGCATTAAGCATATCTGAGTGACAAGCTCTACAGGGTGGCAAGCAGTGAAAGTGATAGGATTTAATCTTATTTTTAAGACCAAATCATCATAAAGTTTCTTACAGACGCATAACAGTTCCCCCAAAGTGAGAATTCAACCCCATAAAACAAGTTTTTGCTGTTGTAAACCACACAGAAGACTCTGGAAGTAGCAATTCCCTGCTGATGAGCATAGCAGGACTGGTCCACAGAATAAGAGGGATTTATGCAGTCCAATAGCTCCAGAACAATTGTGCATCCCAGTAAACAGGCCTGTGTATATTACTCAAGAAAGTATTTTAGCCACTGGGATACTCGCATTCTTGGACAATGCTAGCTTCTCCCAAGGCAATGGCTCTAAATTAAATTAGTTCTAGGACTTGGAAGTAGCAAGACAAGGAAGAAATAGATCGGGAACCCTTGCCTACGGAACCACTAGTAACTTTTCTTCTGGTCCAGGCTAGAATGGGTAGCACAATAACCATGACTACAGCTGTCACTTATTATTAGATCTATTGAACACTGACATTTAATTCTCACAGTAATCCTATGAAAACAATTGTTTGAATCTTTAGTTTGAAGAAATGAAAATGAGGCACATAGTTTAGGTAACTTGTCCAAGGTCACAAAACTAGTAAGTTCCAGAAATAAATCAAGGTCTGACTCTAAATCTTGTATGCCCTCCCAGAGTCAGACCCAGAAAACTATAAAAGACAAGTACAGTAGAGTCACATCTTAACACAGGAGTTAGGTCCTAAGGTCAGTGAATAAGGCATATACACTGTCAAAATTACTCTTGCAAATCCTAGAAAGAGCTCCTAAAGAATTCTCATTTTGAGATCTTTTATCACAGAATAATACATTCAGATTTTAAATTATTTAAGTGTTTAACCACTTAACAACACTTCATCATTTTTATTACTCTCCAACTTTTCAGCTCTTATTTATGTTCACTATTTTCATTTTCTGTATATAATTTTATCTGTCCCTCTTTGGTCAGTGCTACTTTCTGATTACTTATTTAACTCTCTACCTTATTGATGGAGGATCTTGTGGAAGCAGTTTCCAATTACTTCCCTGCCTCCTAAATAATAGCATTCCATTTTACCTCAGTGAGTAAGTTCCATAAGAGCTGATCCATTGCCCATGAAGGTCTAGGAGCAGTAGCTGTCATTCAATAAACATGGGACGAATATGGATAAGTAATAAGGAAACCCTTAAAATCATTAAACCATTTCCCCTCAGATTTTAGAAACACGCACTGAGGATTTCAAGCTTGATGAGGTGCATACAATAAGAATACAGTATGGACAGCAAATAAAAGAACAGTATATTTGGTTCTCATCTCCATTTCTACATATGTATTCAATCAATGGAATAACTGACAGACTTCTCCACACTAAAGTATTATTTATTCCCTATCCCCTTGTTTTCTGACCAAGAAGAGAAAGTTCAATCTGTATAATTTAAACATATATATTATGCAAATTCCCTAAGTGTCTGTTTTAAAGAAATTGAAGGAAAAAGTTCACTGGAATGTGATACCTGAAAAATTTCAAGATACCTGAAAAATTCCTTTTAGAAAATCCATGAAAGACTATTCAGAACAGACAATATGACAAAGAAAAACATTCCTTTGAGAACTTTTCATTTCTTTTGTGAGATTCATGGAGTCTCAAAAATGCTGACACTGAAGAAAGGCCTGGAGTCTAGCCAAAGAGAAAAGTCTACAATGTTACTTCCAACACCCTCACAATTGGAGAATAGGCAGGAAACACTCAGCTGGGAAAAAATCCAGAGAAACTCATTTCTATCCTACCAAACATGGACATTCTGACCTAAACAAGCATTAAGAGACAGAAGGAGAGGAGGAAAGAAAACATAAAAGGCTTCTACTTACCAGAGTTGCAGGGCACTCCTCAGGCAGATAAAAGATAGAGCCTTATGGAGCAGCTCAGCCGTATCACACACAACAGTGTAAGCTTGGTGTTAGCGTCCAGCATGCGACTGTTTGTTTTTGCAAAAAAGAACCCCAAACAGGTCGTCCTCTTTTCCCTTTGTGCATTTGTGCTTAAACTCCAAAGGGTTAGTGAAACTTGTAAGCAAGGATGTCAGTTAATCAGAACAATACTTCACATGAAACACACAAACAGTACAGGAGACACATCATGCTCAATGTAGTGGTGCTCAGCAGCTTGTCTTTCTTTTTTTCTTTCTTTCCTTTTCCCCCCTTTTTTAACCTTTCAAAATGAGAACTGGATGTTCTCAGCAAGCAATTGTTAAAACTTTTCACATACTCCCTTATATGGTGAAGCAACAAGCCACTGGAAGTGGGCTACCTTAAATGGAGAATGTTATACTAGCACTTTGTTTTTGGAAATATACCATCAAATCATTGCTAGTTCTGTCTTATGGTCTTTACAACTCCTGTTGCACAAAATTTATATCCAAGGACCAGAATCAAGACATGCTTTGTCTGAATATCATTTTGAGCATCATCTGGACCAAATTTGACTATCACATGAGCTTAATTTTGGCCTGCCCCACATAAGTTGGCCATTGCTTCACAACATAGGAAATAAGCAGGCAAACACACATATATATCCCAGAGACACATGTATATATTATGATAAGTGTACACACACGCACAGGTATCCAGGAAGAACTTAGGACAACCAGCAGGAAATATGATGACTTTCATATGGTCCAGGAAATGAACATGGAGGGGAACTGGTAAAGATGCCACATGATGAGATGACTATGGGTGAGGGGAACCAGCGTCTTAGTCAGTGAAACTACTCTACTAGTTTGCTTTGGAACTTAAATTTCTCATTGCCTTAGTATGAAGGGAAGAGGTTCACAGGTTTTTCTTTCCAATATCCAGAACTCTTGGCTATCAACTTTCATGTGACAATGCCACAAGGGAGTATCTTACTGCCCTGTGATCATATACAATACAGAATTTATGTTCTCCTCAACTGCTGTCTGCCACAAAATGGCATAAGACAAAAAAGGTGAACAAGGTCTAAAGGGTCAGCTGTGTCTTCTAGTGCTTTTGACTGACCAACACATCATGGAACCCCAGTAAGGAAACACAAGACACATGGCTGCTAAGGTGAGGTTAAAAATTAAGTCACATTGGTCATGGAAAGCTAGTGATCATGACTCTGAATCAGCAAAGCTGCTTTCATACCATTCAAAAGGTATCCACCCAATATTTGGAGATGAAAACTAAAAGTACCTTTTGTTCTGTCTGGTGAGCCAACTGGCTCTGAAGCTGCTGAAGCTGATTTGCAGAACCATCACAAAGGTCATGGTAAGCCTGGTTTAGGGCATTCAATTGCTCAGATATTTGTTTCTTCTCTTTTTCTGAGAGCCTGGAAGATGAAGCATTAAAGTTTTTTTAGGGAAAAAAAAAAATCCCCAAACTCTGCTCCATTGCTTCAAAATTACTACTTCTTCATCTTGGATGGATGATCTTCTTCCATATTCATGGGAGACTCTGGCATTTCACTCAGTTTTTCTGTCTATCTCAGATCAAGTCATGGTTCTTGGTGATGTCAGTGCTATGTCCACCCCATGCTTGTAGTTCAAATGACCTCATCTCCACTTTAGCCCCACCTACAAACGTCAAATTTAGACCCTTCTATCATCTGAAATTATTCTGCTTCTGAAATCTTAGACTTCAATAATCCACTATATGATTATAACTCTACCTTCCAGTTTTATCTTTCTTTACTCCTTCTATACCTATTTTCTTTTTAAAATAAAATATTTAAACAGGCAGAAGAATATAACAAATTCTCATTTACCTGTTATCTAGCTACCCAGCTTTCACTTCACGATTTACTATTTTACATATGCGCTTTAGGCCCTTTTCTTTTTCTTTTTCTTTTTTTTTTTTTTGAGATGAAGTCTCACTCTGTCGCCCAGGTTGAAGTGCAGTGGTGCAATCTTGGCTTACTGCAACCTCCACTTCCTGGGTTCAAGTGATTCCCCTGCCTCAGCCTCCCGAGTAGCTGGGATTACAGGTGCCTGCCACCACACTGAGCTAATTTTTGTAATTTTAGTAGAGACAGGGTTTCACCATGTTGGCCAGGCTGGTCTCAAACTCCTGAACTCAGGTGATTCTCCTGCCTCAGCCTCCCAAATCACTGGGATTATAGGCACGAGCCACCGCACCTGGCGGCTTTAGACCCCCCCTTTTCTAAGAAATAAGACATTACAGATATAATTAAAGCCCACTGTATATTTGTCAACGAGTCCATTCCTTTCCCTTTCTTCCCAAAGGTAACCACCTCTTGAATCTGATGAATCCTGCAACTTTCTTTTTTCATTCCACATTATGTTCCTGAGAATGAACTCTGTTGATTCAAATGGGAACTATCATCAACTCATGGATATGTCCTAAGCCTTCCTTAACACCTCTATTTCCTCTTATTCTATCAGTCTTCTCTATTAAGTTTCTTTTCTTCAGAGGCCAGACCCCACAATCCACATTCTTAATCAGTTCCCTACCATTATCCTTGCACTCTCCACTGACTAACCTGATAAATGTCCAACCCCCAATCAATCAAACCATCAGTCTCTTCTGCTCCTACACTAAGGCTGCTAGGTAAATCCAGTTAGAGGAAAAAAAAAATTCCACAACCACATAGAGAGAGCCAACTGGTTTCCAATCTCAATTGGGCCACAATATTTCCTGACAATCCTCTTGTAAATTCCCAGCCAAGTTCTTCTTCCTTTCTCCTGGACACCATCCTTTCAACAAACCTTTCTGCCTATTTCAAAGAGAACATACAGACCACTGGGCACTAATTCTCCTACTTTCTGGCTTCAGTCCTAACAAATTTACCTCTATCCATACCTTTCTTAATCTCCTTTCCCTCATCTCCACCTCAGAAAAAAAGTGGCCTCAATTTCCTGTTTAAGGTTGTACTTTCTAATGATCAATGAGTTTCATCCTCTTGCATGTCCACTGGGACCTTTCTCTAATTATTTCCTTCCTTTTGTCCTTAGACTTACTCCAAAACATAGTTAATTCCATTGTAGCTTTTAAGAAAACAAAACCTTCTTGATCATATACTCCATTTTTAAATATTGATTCTATTACATTTTTCCTCTCCTATGTCCTGGCTTCTTCAAAGAGCAGTTCTGTTTCACCTTGCTTGCCTCCAATGTGCTCCTCACCATACTAAATCTGACCTCATGCCACAACTTGTCACCAGAGGCACCAGAGACTTCTAACTTGCCAAATGTACAGATATTATTCAACTTTTCTTGACTTCTGAACTTCTCTCCTTTTTGGAACTCTGTTCTTTCTTGGGTTCTGAGTTATCACTCATATTTTCCTTTTCCTTCTCTGAGGCTTCCTCAACAGGCTGAGAAGCCCCGAAAAACCCTTTGGAGTAATCTACCCTCATGCTTTCTAATACGCCGATAATTCAAATCTCTGTCACTTTATGTGATAATTTTTAAGTGTAACCAAACCCATAGATTCATTATCCTTAACATCTCTTGAATATTAGTCTCTTCATTTCCATTCCTCATCATTTCTTGCCTACATTATCAGAACAGCCTCTTAACAGGCCTCTCAGCCTCTATTCTCACTACATGTCCTTTCTTTATATAACTGTTCTAGCAACTTTTAAAAGCAAAACACAATCATGTTTAAAATCTCTTCCCCTAGCCAACAAATTAAATGCAAACTCTTCAGTATGAACTACAGGGTCCCCCATAATCTGACTCTTGCTGCCCTGAATTCTCCAGTCTGAAATCTCATTACAGCCATAAGTTTTAGCCTGATAGACCAGATGTGCCATGATCTCTCATTTAATACTCACTTATGACCATGCTTGGCCAAGAAGATCTGTGATGTTTTAATAGCTTCAGAGACTTGTTCTTTCTTTGTTGTCAGCTCTTCTGCCAGAACCTACATGGTAGAAATAAAGAGAAAAGGCTTCAAAACCCAAGAAATAACAGTCAGAATTTATTTAAAAAATTGTTTTAATCCTACAGAAAACATGCAGCTTAGGTCAAATTATCACCAACGAGCTACAGCTGATAAAAAGGTACAAGAACAAACAAGATGGCTTCTTAAATTTCTTTAAGTTAACATTTACTTAGGTAGCAATCACTTCTGGAATGGCCCACACGTGACTTCTACTATTCCACCTAATGCATTAACATGTATTATTCTACCCAGATAAACAGAGATGGACCTTCCTCTCACCTGCTGTTCCAAAATAGCTTTTTCAATGTCTGTTGATTCTTTGGTCTGGGATGAGGTAGCTTTTCCTTGTGTATTCCTCGCTAGAGTAGACACCCAGCCCAAAAGTTCTTTAACCTTCTCCACATGTTCTTGTTTCTCCTCTTCTACCACTTTCTAGAATAGGAAATAGAAAATCAATATTCTAGCAATGTCTTTTATTAGGTTGGCATGACTTCAGATTTTCTTAAATGAAGTCTTCCTAAAAACAGATACAAAAGTTACCTAAATAAGTAGGCTGTGAAAATAACCCCAAGTATAATTTAGCCAGGCTACAGTATTGCTCACAGGTGTTTGTGAGCTGAATTTGTTATACCTAGGTTTAATACCATTCTGAAAAATACAAACAAATATAATAGGCACTCAATAATTACTTAATGATTTTTTAAAAAATCTCTTCACATATAGCATCTTACTCATTTTCATAATTCTTAGGTTTACAGGTGGATCTGTAAGAAGAGAAGAGGCTGAAGCCTACTGAGATTATATTATGTAGGTATGGATATAAAGAAAGTCTTGCTAATTTAAAAAGCAAAAGATGGTATGGTTAATGTTTTAACAGTTTTTCTTTTATAAGAGAGACTGAATATGCAGAAACTTATTTTACAAAGACAGAAGATTTTTATAATTACAAAAAGATGACATGCTTATTACAATAAATTCAAACAAGTCTAAAACACACAATTATGTAATTTAATCTTATTTAATCTTTATTTTAATAAAGATTTAAATCTTATTTAAATCTTTAAATCTTTAAATCTTTAAATTAAAAAGATTTAAATCTTATTTAATCTTATTTCCACAGAGATTTGGTATAAATGCCTATAAACTTCTTTCTATGCCTTATTATGTCTTTGTAGTATACAAAGACATAATAGTTTTGTCTATTTAATAGTTTTGTCTATTTATTAGTTTTGTCTATAAAAACATGTAGTTTTGTTTTTAATGAAATCATAATTGTACATAGTATTCTAACTTCCTTGTCTCTCAAAAATTATATAACAATTTAATTGTATAATATATATTACATATATAACATATATAATTTTTTGCTGGTTTAAAAAAATTTTTTAATTTTTGTGGGTACATAGTTGGTGTATATATTTATGGGGTACATGGGATATTTTGGGCTTTTTTTTTGAGACAGCCTATTGCCCCGGATGGAGTGCAGTGGCACAATCATGGGTCACTACAGCCTCAATTTCCCAGGCCCAAGTGATCCTTCCACCTCAGCCTCCCAAGTAACTGGGACCACAGGCATGTGCCACCATGCCCAGATAATTTTGAAATATTTTTTGTAGAGAGGGGATTTCCCTATGTCACACAGACTGGACTCAAACTCCTAGGCTCAAGTGATCTTCCCACCTCAGCCTCCTGGGTACCAGAGACTACAGGCACACACCACCATGCTGGCTAAGCTGTTTTACTGCACTTTCAAGATAATATTGGACCCAATTGTCCTCACCTCCTCCTCCTCCAGACGCCGGAGTGCATCACTGATGTATTTCACGTGCTGAGTTGTTAAAGTCACCAATGCTGTGTAGCGAGTCCTTAAGTCCATGAACTGTGGTTCAAAAGAACAATTTAAATAAATCATCTGCCAGAAAATGAAATGTAAATAGTTGAAAATAAGAGGAAATGTTCATGGAGTCACATGTTCACCAGAAAAGTGAGCCCTAAATCAAAATATAAGGCCCAGGCAAATGAATCTTTCCTTAAGGGAAGGCAGTGGTGTATTTCCTTCCGCCACCCTCTCACCTCTTGAGTGATGGCATCTGAAGAGGAAAGCATGCGACGGCGCTTGCCAGGGGATTTCTGCTGCGATTCCACAAAGGCCTTGTATGTCATCAGTTGCAATTCATAGTCCTAGGAAAGGATGAATTTCACTACAGTTACTCAGGGTTTTATAATTCACATACATCATGTAATAAATCATAGCTTTTTATTGCTAGAAGCATTTTGGTGACCACTCAGGCTGGAGGTTAGCAAACTTTTCCTGTAAAAGGCCAGGCAGAAAATATCAGGCCATACTATATATGTGAAAGCAGCCATAGGCAATATATAGATGAAAGAGTGTGGTTGTTAGAATAAAACTTTACTTATGAACACTGAAAACTGAAGTTCATATAATTTTCACATCATAAAATATTATTCTTTTGATTTTCTTTTCAACCTTTTCTCATTGGCCATACAAAAACAGGTGTGGGGACAAGATTTGGCCTGTGGGTCATAGTTTGCTGACCCCTTAGTTGCAGTCTGACCAACCCTTTCATCTCATCTGTGGGGAAAGTGAAACCCAGAGATGGGATGTGAATTTCCCTAATTAACTAAGTGGGTAAGTAACAGAGTCAAGATTAGAATCTTAGTTTTCTAATCCCTAAACCAGTGTTGTCATTTTACCATATTATTCTGCCACTTCCTCTGCAACCCTGCAAGTTCTGCCCTAGTCTACTTGCTTCTTCTCTCACATGAAGTAGCCTTATGAGTGCAGTAGCCTCTTATGTACTTTCACTGCTTCTAGTCTCATCTCAATCTATTCTCTATTGTTCCACCAGAATACTTTTTCTAAAACCCAAAGATGACCACATCATTCTTCTCCTTAAAAAGCTTTCAGTGATCTAGAATAGAGCTTTTCAAACACCAACATGCATATAAATTATATGGGGATCTTATTAAAATGCACAATCTGATTCAGCAGGTCTGAGATTCTACATTTCTAATAAGCTCCCAGGCGATACTGATGCTACTGGTTCAAAGATAACACTTTGAGAAGCAAGAATAGAAGACAAAGCCAAAACAATGAAACAAGGCCTGTCATGGGTTGGCCCCAATCTCACCTCTCATTTTCCATAGTCACTGTTCCTTATTATGCCTTCTAGCTATACCAGAATACTCTCTATTTCCTCTATAATCAAGTATTTTCATTCTTCTCTGCCTGGGATTATGCAGTTCCTTTGCCTAAAACGTCCTTCTGCTGTCTACTTAAAAAAACTCTGATACAAGGAAAACAAGGAATGAATTTGTAAAGGAATCCATGAAAAATAGTAGTAGCAACATTAAAATAATTATAATCAAAGCAATTGCTACCACTTGCTGAGTGCACTTTAAGTTTGAGGCATGGTCCTATGTATATATTATCTCATTTAATCTTTGCAATCACTCAGTGAGGTATTATTGTTCTCATTTTATAGATATAGTAACAGAAACATATGCTAAGTGCATACTCAAAGTAAGCCTGGAAAATGGTGAAGAGTTTGAACTCAACTCTTTCTTACAGTGAGTGTTCTGTTATTAACTAAAGGAATGCCTTCATTCAAAAGTATTTGTTAAGCATCTTCTATGTACTTGCCATTGTTTTGAGTGCTATACACACATACTGAGAAACAAGTCAGGAAAAACTTTGCTCCCTTGGAACTTATATTCTAGTAAGAGTCACAGAATAAACAAATAAATATACAATAATCTCAAGTTATTTTTTTCTTTTTTTTGGAGACAGAGTTGCCCAAGTTGGAGTGCAGTGACACAATCATGGCTCAATAGCCTCAATGTCCCAGGCTCAAGTGATCCTCCCACCTCAGCCTCTTGAGGAGCTGGGACTACAGGTGCACACCACTACACCCAGCTAATTTAAAAAATTTTTTGTAATGATGGGATCTTGATGTGTTGCCCAGGCTGGTCTCAAACTTCTGGAATCAAGAACCCTCTTGCCTTGGCCTCCTAAAGTGCTGGGATTACAGGTATAAGCCACCACACCTGGTCTCAAGTTATTTTTCTTTAAAGATGTTCTAAGAGAAATAGGGGAGAGCTAAATTATTCACGGCCTTACAAACCATGTAAGGATTTAGAATTTTATTATGACTTTTATTGACATGATCTTATTTACCATATTTTATCTATTCTAAGGTACACATTTTCTCCACATTTTAGTCTTTCAAATTGGAATATATCTTAGAATCAATGGCATGTTACATAATTGGCAGAGTTTCTTCTTTTTTCCTCTTTTTGGCATGTAGAAAATTATAGTGTAGCTTGTAATCAATGGAGTCTAAGATTCAGTGACATGCAATATGTTCTAAAAAGGCGATTTTGGCTACTGTGTGGGAAAATAGCCTGTGGGGGCCAGAGCAGAAGCAAGAGACCAGCTCAGAGGGTACTGTAGTAGTCTTCAGTACAAGATTCTTCACTGGAATGTGAACTAGGGAAATATAGGGGGAGATAATGACAGGTAGTCAGATTTGGGACATGCCTGAAGACAGAGCCAACGGAGAATATAAAGCTTAAGGCAAAGACGAGAGTTTAGGATGACTCCTGGGTTTTTTGCCTCAGCAACTACAAAAAAATGGCAATACTATTTCCGAGATAGGAAAGACAAGTAAGAAGCATATTTAAGAATAAAACTCAAACATTCTGTTTTTGCCATGTTAAGTTTAAATGGCCTACGTCATGCAAATGGAGATTCCTCAAATGGCAGCCAACATCTACTACTTCTCCAAGCAACCCCAAACATAGGGTTGCAGGAAATATATATCTGCTTAACTGAAGGATCAGGCCAGCTTCTAGCATAAGAACTCTGCTTAATTTGTCCAGAAATAGAACCTACAGTGAAGATGTAGGTTTTCCTGAGCTGGTGATGATTCATGTTCTTTTTGGGATGTGGTAAAGTTACCTTTACAATAGTAGAGTACTGCTGGGAAAATTTTTGACATTGATCCAGTTTTGTCTGATTTCTCTCAATTTCTGCAAATAGAGCCTAGGAAGCAAAATATCACAACATTATCATTGCCATTACCACCATTGAAACAGCTGAATATTTACTATGTTCTAAAGCAGTAGTTTTCAAACCTTAGCTGCATCAGAATTGCTGGAAAGAGTGGTTAAAACACATACCGTGAGGCCTCACCTCCAGAGTTTCTGGTTCAGTGGGTTTGGGTTCACAAATTTGTACTTTTTTGTCTTTTTAATCTTTTGTAGAGACAAGTTCTCACTTTCTTAACCAGGCTGGTCTCAAACTCCTTTCCTCAAGTGATCCCCCTGCCTCAGCCTCCCACAGTGCTGCAATTACAGGAAGGAGCCACTGTGCTGGATCCAAGAACCTGCATTCCTAACACGTCCCCAGGTGATACGGATGCTGCTAGTCTGGGGTCCACACTTTGAGAACTACTATTCTAAGTATTTTATATGTATCACTTCAGTTAATCCTAGCAACAATAATCTCATAAGGTTAAATAAATAACAAACTATGTCCATTTTATTGATAAGGAAGTAGAACACTGCGAGGCTAAATAACTTCCTCAAAGGCTTATAGCAGATAAGTGAGCCAGGATTGGAATCCAGGCAATACAACTCCAGATCTCATACTTTTTTTGAGATGGAGTCTCACTCTGTTGCCCAGGCTAGAGTGCAGCGGCATGATCTCAGCTCACTGCAAGCTCCGCCTCCTGGGTTCACGCCATTCTCCTGCCTCAGTCTCCTGAGTAGCTGGGACTACAGAACCACACCCGGCTAATTTTTTGTATTTTTAGTAGAGATGGGGTTTCACCGTGTTAGTCAGGATGGTCTCTATCTCCTGACCCTGTGATCCGCCCACTTTGGCCTCCCAAAGTGCTGGGATTACAGGTGTGAGCCACCGCGCCCGGCCTCATACTCTTAACCATAATGCTAAACAAAACAAAACAAAATGCCAACAACAAAAATGCTTAAAATGAATCATTTAAAAAAAAAAAAAAATCATTTTCATCTACTTAGAATTTTCCCTTGGTTTTCAAAACCCCATATCTAATCCTAGTAAAATAAAATGTAATCTAAAGAAACAAAATAAAGACAATTTTAATCTGTCCATCTAGTGGTTTCAAGACAGTTACAGAAACTCAGAACTGAAGGTACCTGAAAGGTTCTCTAGTCTAAATGCAAAGCCAGTATCTTGGGACCATCCTGTTCAAACCACGCTAAGAAAAGGGAACTTGGAATATCTTCCATTTGGAGGAAGCTTTAATTGCTAGTACATCATTTTCTTTTATGATAAACAAAATTTAAATTTCTAACTCTTCCCTCCAGAGCTAATACCACACTCACTGTCTGCTGGCTGAGCTGCTCCGAAAGCACTCTGCTATCCTCTGCCTGGCCTGGCTTCATCATTTCCTGCTGGGCAGTGGTTTCCTCAATCCACTTGATGAGAGTTCCATGGCAGGCTCGGTAATCTCCCAGAACTTCCTGGATACTTTCTAGTTCAGATTGGCTAGAAGAACAAAGGGAAACTGCTATCAGATACCTTGGTACATATACAGTAAGGTAAATGAGGTAATTCCCTCTTTAACCCATGTGTCCAGTTGGGCTTGACCACAAATGATCCATCTTTATCTTTGGGGAACAGCGATGTAAGGCTGAGTGAGACCTATGCATGTATCAGCACCCTATGGTCGAAAAAGTGAGTAGAACCAGTCGTGACCTGCTAGCCCTGGATGCTGCCTTGTGGTCTAGCATCCCACAATAATCCTTGTCAAGTTTTTCACCTACGTTGCCAAGAATTACCGGGGTGACCAATAAGGTAGTATTGGCTGTACAGTTCTATTCCCTGATGACAGAGTATCTGTCAGTATAGCACAGCTATGATTTGTGAATCACTATAATTTCTCAGGGCAGAGAGGGGAGAGAAGTGAAAAATAGTCATTATTTCCTGTTACTTCCTGGTTAGACTTCTCTTAGTCTAACCAGCTTTGTGATAATACTCCAATTAGAATGAAAACTTACATGAGCTGTTAAGCTCCTCTCCCTACAAATTTCCCTAACCAGCTTAGCCTCCAAAAGGTGCAGTTTCTATCCTTCCTATTTATATCTGTCATTAGAAGCAGGACCTCTAGTAACAGAGATGAAAAGTTACTGAATTAGCAAATGAGATGAAAGCAAGAAATTCTGTAAAGCTCCATCATGAAAAAATGGCTCATATTTGGATACAAAGCTAATAAAACAAGAACTAGAGTATAGGTTTTGTCCTTGAGAAGTGACCTTTCAAGTCTACATTCCAGTAAGCCACTGACATCAACGTCTTAACTAGAAAAGACCTGGGACACAGGAGAGGCATTACATCTGCTTTGGGATTGCGGGTCTCACTTTTCTATCACTTATCTTGTCCAGAATTTATGTGGTTTTTAAATTTCCACCTCTCCCTATACATTTCTACCTTTAAATATAAACGTACAGATATAACTCTGTTTTTGTTTAAAACCTAGTCCCTGAACTCTGATAGGAGAAAAAGGTGGGGCCACCACTCACCGAATCTCGAGTTGGGCAATGACTCGGTGCCAACGCTCCTGCAGCTGGGAGCCTTTTTCCTGATAGCGCTCCAAATCCAGGTTTCGCTCTGGCGTCAGACGACTCATCTGCTCTGCCACTGCCTTGGCCTTGTCAATTTCCTCATCCAGGACTGAAAACACTGAATTCTTGTCCTTCACATCACTAAACCAGTGCTATGGAAACATAAGTACAGAAACAGGCTGTATATTTTCCGTGCTAAAAAGGAGTCAGTCTAAGGCAGGAAACAAGGACACGGTCTACAGCTAATTCCACATTGTATCTGTGATTGTGCCCTGGAACGTTTGTGGCAGGACTGCCTCCACATGTCATGGTCTCTGCTTTCCTGATACACACTGGGATGTCAAGGACAGACAGTACTCTATAGAGAAATGTGCATAGTACTTGTGTTTGAAACCTGGCTTCCCCACTTATAACATATGAAACCAAGATAAGTCATTTAGCCAGACTAAGTTTTGGTTTTCTCATCTGTAAATGGAAATAAAAATCTCTTCTTGTCCACCTCACAGAGTGACTTGTGAGAATCAAATTAGATAACAGCTAAGTGATTTATAAACTTAGGGCACAACCATTGACTGTATCCAATTAAGCCATGATTTTATTCAGGTGAAAAGGGAAAAAATAAATCGAAAAACATAGTCCTTTCTCTTGCCTTTCTAGCTAGACATACTTCTCAGTCCCTTCTTCTTTGAATACATATTAAAATATGTTTAATATGGCATTCTGCCTTATTCAAATGCTAATTTAAATCAGTGTCATGCCATCCAAAACTGCATTTCTCTGCTAACCCAAAGCGACGAATATGTTAAGTCGGCCTCCTAAGAAACTCAGAGCAACTCACCCGTAATGTCGACCGATGGGCCTCCAGAGCTGAGAGATCTGCCAGTACTGCTTCTTCTTGACTCAGCTTAATCTCATAACCTTTGACCAAGAGTTCGGCATCCTGTATGCTACGTACTATAACATCAACTGTCTTTAACCTATGGGGACAAATACACATTCCTTCATTAACACATGAATTTTAGGAGCCAGGGTTATGTACCTGGAGTGCTATAGAGAGGTTCATAAAACAAAATGACCAAAATCAATGCCACCATTTTTAGATATTGACAGGGTTTTCTGAAAACAAGTAAACATGGTTTTTATGCTGCCAATTTAAGCCAATTCAAAATAAAGTTCTAAGTGGCACTGGAACATGCATACACGTGGTGGACTCATGGAGGAAAGGCATGAAGCCAGAAACCCATTTTACACTATGAAGAGTTTAAGATGTGCTACTCTTCAAAGTCATGGGTAGAGATGGGTGGGAAAAGGGAAGACCTGCAAAGTCTAATACCTAGTTCAACTAAAAACTTTTCGTTTTATTCTTTAGTTTCTCTTCCTTTCTCTTCATTCCATTAAGTATTATTTTCAGAAATATTTAATCAAACAGAAGTGAAGTAAATCATAGTCGTAACATTGCAAATTAATTCCCCATCCATATCACTGGCACTTCTACACTGCAGTCCAAATGAACCTACTTAATGTTACCAGGAACTAAAGCCAAGACCTCTCATTATCAGTACATGCTCTTCAGGATCTATAATCTCTCTCCATTATTCATGAAACACTCTAAGCCTTTCTCTTTCTTATCCCAATGGAAAATATTGCCCTTGGGCCCAAAACCTCAGCTCACTCACTTATTCAGATATACAGTAGAGAGACCATAGACATGGTCCATCTTCTCCACCAGAAGATTCAGTTCTGAGCGCAGAGTTGGGACACTTGAACTAGATGGAGACTGATGGAGAAAGCTGTCACATTTCATAGAAACTGCATCCAAGTCTGACCTCAGTTGCTGTAAATCCTCCTGGGTGTGCTGCCAGGAACAAGACACACATAAAGAGGGAGAGAGAATTGAACAAAAAAGGTAGAAAGAAGTCCTTATTTGTAATAGCTAAATATTGGAAACCACCTAAATGCCCATATACAGGAGGCTGGTTGAATAAACTATGAAACAGCCATATGATGGGGAATTATTCAGCTGTAAATGAAATGAGAAAGATTTCTGGGAATTAAGTGGTTTTAGCATATATTTTTAAGTAGAAGAAGCAAAGTCAACAGTATAGTATGTTATATTTTGTATATAAAAGAAGGGAAAATGAGAAAATATATGTATATATGTTTATGCAAACGGACAGACAGAAAGGATAGCCAGAAACTAATGAGATGAAAAGAATGGAATTGAAAGGATCAAATGAAGGCAAATGGGATAAAAGGACTAGCTAGAGGGCAATACACTTCTTTTTGTATAGATTTGACTTTTAGAACCATGTTACTGTTTTACATTCTTATAAAGAAATAAATAAGGAAAATTGAGGGGTGGCTCTCAAATGGAACACAACAGAAATATATAAGCCTAACTGTATTTCAGATAAATAACATAATCACACTGAAAGGGAAGAAGGGGTATGAACACACGCAAGTAATTTCCAAACATAGTATTCGAACTATAGATATACCTTTAGGTTAAAGACAAAAGGAACTATAAATAAATGTTAAACTCTACTTTGGTAGGTTTGTTTATTGCAGTGAGTTAACAATTCTGAAACTACTATTAGTAAATGCTAGGATTGAACAATAAGTAAATACATTGTGGATAACATAAAGCAGGTTTTTCAGACTTGGGGAAGGGGGTTAAAAATATGGAAAGAGGCTAGAATAATCCCTGTGCTATGGGGTTGGGAACTGGATAGAGACAAATACATACGAATTCGTGTGTGTGTGTGTTCGTGTGTGTGAGAGAGAGAGAGAAATTGAGAGATCAATAAATATACTGACCTATATTTATATCTGTAAACTTACACACATGTATATGTGTGTATATGTAACACATGTGTGTACGTGTGTGTATATGCATATATATATTTGTAAATATATGTTTCTTTTTTTTTCTTGAGACAGAGTTTCACCTTGTTAGGCTGGACTGCAAGGGCACGATCTCAGATCACTGCAACCTCCATCTCCTGAGTACAAGCGATCCTCCTGCCTCAGCCTCCCAAGTAGCTAGGATTATAGGCACGTGCCACCATGCCCAGCTAATTTTTGTATTATTGGTAGAGATGGGGGTTTTACCATGTTGGCCAGGCTGGTCTCCAACTCCTGACCTCAGGTGATCCACCTGCCTTGGCCTCCCAAACTGCTGGGATTATAGGTGTGAGCCACCACACCCGGCCTATGTTTTCTAGCTCTGTCTGCTAAGTGGGCCTATAAGCAATAATAGTCCCACAACAATGAGTACATTCGGCACCCAGATCTTAGCTTCTAAATAATATTCTCTGCCCAAAAGAATCAGAACTCCTTGGAGAAACAGCTGATTTCCAGGGTTGAGACTGGAAAAAGCAAGATGAACCTGGAAGATCTTATTTTGTCAAAAAGAAAGAACTTCGTTGGGCATCGTGGCCCATGCCTGTAATCCCAGCACTTTTGGGAGGCTAAGGCAGGAGGACTGCTGGAAGCCAGGAGTTGGAGACCAGCCTGGGTAATATAGTGAGACTCATCTCTATCTAAAAAAAGAGAAAGAAAGAAATAACTCAAAAAATGATGGGTGCATGTTAAAAGGACAAAAAAGCCAGCTTGAAGGGGCTTCCATTGGCTAACTTTGGGAAATTTTGAGCATCAAAACAATGAAAACAATGACAGTAACAAATTACACACCACTGGATAAAATAAGAATCCATGAGTATATATTGACATAAATAAATAATGAAAGAAGAAAGCAAGGGAAGGAGGGAAGAAAAAAAAGGGAGGGAGGGAAGGAAGGAAGACAAACTACAGAAAAGGAAAGAAGGTTGGTTTTTCTTTTTCCATAGAACATAAATGTTTTTTATGTAAAAGGAATGACAGAATTAGAAAAGCAGTTTTTGGCAACTATGATACTAATAATTGATTCAGTCATGAATTAACAATGGATGTTAAAACTAGTTGGTGAAAATTTGATGAAAAATAGGATATTTACATAGTCTCCAGTACCTCCCCATAAGATACTTAGTAATTACAAAGGGAAAATAGGAACCAGAGATCAAAGTTAACATCACCAGTAATGTCACATGCATCCTTATATGACACACTAATGTACCAAGGACACAGTATTACTTCTGTAGGATTCCTGCCAAAATTGTAAGACCTAACACTAATCAGGAAGAAGCCTCAGATAACCACAAACAGAAGGACAAAATATTCTACATTTATTCTACAATATAAATGACCTACACTCATAAAAAAAGTTAAGGTCATGAAAGATGATGGAAAGTTGAGAAACTGTTTCAAGTTGAAGAAATCTGAAGATACACAGCAACCAAATGCAATATGTAATACTGGACTGAATCCTGGACCTTCCTTCTTGGGGTTGCCAGGGATGGATGGTATGAGGATATAAAGGTCATTATTTGATCAACTGATGAAATTTTAATGGCGTGTGAGCTTGGATAGCAGTATTATATCAATGTTTGTTTGTTTGTTTGTCTGTTTGAGACAGAGTTTTGCTCTGTCACCCAGGCTGGAGGGCAATGGTGTGATCTTGGCTCACTGTAACCTCCACCTCCCGGGTTCAAGTGATTCTCATACCTCAGCCACTTGAATAGCTGGGATTACAGGCACTTGCCACCACGCCTGGCTACTTTTTGTAGTTTTAGTGGAGATGGGGTTTTGCCATGTTGGCCAGGCTGGTCTCCAACTCCTGGTCTCATGCAATCCGCCCACATCAGCCTCCCAAAGTGCTAGGATTACAGACATGAGCCACCACGCCCGACCTGTATCAATGTTAATTTCCTGGTGTTTATCATTGCTCCATGGTTATGTAAGATGCTGTCTTTTTTTTTTTGAAGATGTACACTGAAGTATTCAGGAATAAAGGAGTTTCATGTCTGGAACTTCCTCTCAAGATAAAAAAGGAATATTATTATGTATAATATATAGAATAAAATGATAAAGCAAATGTACAAAAATATTAACATTTGGGGACTCTAGGTGAGACGTATAAGAGAATAAAACTTTTCTATATATCTTAAATTATTTCAAAATAAAGTTTTAAAAAGAAAGGTATTTTAGATGTATGTATATATGTATCTTGAGACAGGGTCTCACTCTTTCACTCAGGCTCGAGTGCAGTGGTGCAGTTATAGCTCACTGAAGCCTCAAACTCTTGGGTTTAAGCGATTCTCCCACCTTGGCCTCCCAAAGCATCCAGTCGACCTTTATTTCTTAGTGTGTCCTATTTTTCAGGGACAAATAGATTTTGTATCACCCTATGGAAAAGTAAAAAGCTTCCACATGAGAATTCCCAGGCTCCTATGATATGCCTTATATTACCTCCCTGTCCACCAGTAAAAATCATACTTCCCTCTCACCCTTCTCTTCAGGTTTGGGGGAAAAAAATAGAAAGTTGGAAAAATCACTCCTCCTCACTGGCCGTTCCTTTCCATCTCCTTTAAGCTCCCAGATCAAATTTAATAGGCTTCATAGAGCTCTCTCATACCATTCTAATTAGAAATGTTCTAGAAACACTCTAAGTTCCTACAGCAATCTTTGCTTGGAAATATACTAGTTACTATATTCATGACATCTCTTATATCTTATACTGAAGTTTCTAATCATAATTTTAACTTTTTCTTTTTCTTTCACTACACTATAAGCCAAAAAACAAGGAACTTGGCTTACTTTTCTTTGTATGCCTCAGAGGACTTAATAAAGCAATATATATTTGCTGCTTTTACTTCAAGAATACTATCCTACATTTTCATAGTATTTTACTTTTTCAGGAAGCTCATTATATGTACTATACCATTTAATTTTCAAAATAACCCTATATCGCGCATTGCCATCTCCATTTTACAAAAGTAAACTAGGGATGAGAGTTCACTTGCTCAAAGTCGCAGACAGAGCATATATCAGAGCCCACATACAAATCAGAGTCATTCCTTGTATTTACTGGTCATATGACTGAAGGTAACCAAGTCACTGAAAGTAGCACAGGCGCATAAGGGATAGAAGCAAGAGCAGCATCTCTACTAAGCAGTTTCAAAATACATAGCCCAAATATACTGCTTAGAACAATTTACTAGTCTGTTTGCCTTCTCAACTCTGTAGGAAACTAATCAACATTGAGCAATACACATGGAGCTGAAATCACACTTCTCCACAGGTAAAAGACATTTATAGACTGCAAGAAGAACTCCTGAGAAGGACTGTCTTGAGTCTATTGCCTTATTTCTTAGGTTCCATACTCTTGCCATCCAATGAACTCTGAAAGCATTCACTACACAACCAGCATCCACCCTGCTCTTAGGGCTTACTTCTTGCTCTGCAATCCTTAATGCACTGTCCTGCCGGGCATCTCTGTCAGTCCTAGAGCTGGCTAGAGACTGAATTCGTTTGACCACCCTCTGTTCATACTCCTCCAGGCGTAGCCGGATGTTCTTCAACTCTGAAATGTACATCTTGGCCACAGTCTCCTCTTTGTCCTCTGTGAATGAACAAACACAAAAGACCAGTAAGTTCGACATTAGAGATAAGCAGATCTGATATCCTACTGACGAAAGCAAGGCTTTATTTAGGGAATCTTCTGCCTGATTCTACCTGATCCTAAATTTCACATATTGTATACTAATCTTTCAGAGTCCAAACATGTTACAGCCACAAGACAATGTGATAGGTTGATTAGCAGTAACAAACGAAATATCAACAGACCTCTTCTTCCATGATCTGATTTTGAGAATTCATCTATAAGTTCTTCTCTATCTCAAGTTCGTAGCAACTCAAATGGAAAAAAGCAGTGATGCTACTTTCTCATTTATATGAAGGGTTTCATAGCAACCCCTTGAAAGGCTCTCATTCTACTATTCTCTTTCCCTCTTCCCGGTGCACACACCATTCTCCATGGACTTCATCAGGTGCTGGAAGTGGGCTTTACAAGCTTCCACTTCCTCTTCCAAGCGCAAGCGATCAGCCACTGAGAACAGCACAGAGTCACGACTATCCTGCAGAAAGTCTTCACAGTGGGCCTGAAGATTCTTCATAATCTGATGACACTCCCCTGGTGCTGAGGATCGAAGCTAGAAAGAAAAAGCCAGAAGAAATTGCAACAGAATAAAAATATAACACTTTCTCTTTTCCTCCATTTTATTGAAGTAACATATATACAAAACAGTGCACAAACCATAATTGTAAACATGTGGATTTTTATAATTTGAATTCCTCCATTTAATCAGCATTCAGATTAAGAAGCAGAACATTACCAGCACCCCAGAAGCACCCTTTGTGCCCCACTGGACATAACTCTTGATAATTGTTCACAAGTATTCACCTACTACGTATTCTTATGCAAAAGACATGCTTGTCTTACAGAGTGAGAAAAAGCCTGCAACGTTCTACCCTTGCCAAGAAGACCAAAGATGTTACTTATTCTAATTAGGAGTTTCCTTTACCATTCAAATTGCTACTTCTAACTTGCAAGAACCTCAGGTCTCTAACTGTAAAATGGTATCCCTGAGTCCACTTTACTCCATTTGGGTGGGGAAAAGTCTCACAGTAAGGAAAAAAAGCTCCTTCTGAAAAAATCTTGCCAACAGAATGTGAGCCTGGGGTAAGGTTTTCACAATTACCTTTTCTAGGTTCCAGGTCTGTATAAGGTCAAGGTCTTTACGCAGATAGTTCCAAGATATAAGGCTTTTGGTGTTAACATGTAGCTGGTGCCAAAGGGCCATCACCTTCTGATAAGATTGTTCGACCCTAGAAATAACACAGAACTTGACTATTACCTTTGTAAGACTTCAGCTCCACATTAGAGATCTTCTAAGGAAAAATGTGATTGCCTTAGCAGAACTGAGCTTATACGTTGAGCAGAGAAAGGCAACAAGTCAAATACTAACATCCCAGGAATTTTTAGAACTAAATTAACTGAGGCTGGGCGTGGTGGCTCATGCTTGTAATCCCAGAACTTTTGGAGGCCAAGGTGGGAGGACTGCTTGAGCCCAGGAGTTCAAGACCAGCCTGGTTGACATAGTGAGACCTCATCTCTATTAAAAAACAACAACAACAACAACAAAACTAAACTACATTAATTAATTGGGATCTTCAACTTGGATTTGCTATAGCATTATGCATATTATGTTAGCACATATTTAGTAATTTCATAAATGTTACCTGGTTATAATACGATGATTACAAGCCAGAGAGAAGAAATAACCAGAGAGAACAATAATAGGGAAAGGCATAAACAACATCCCATCCAGAATTGTTGAAAAATGATTATATCAATGTTTACAAATTGATTTGCTGTGTTCCAAACATTTATAAAAATGCTAAAATACTGATAAGCTAATAGCAGTTTAAGAAATTCACCTGGTATATAAAAGAAAACTGCATGGCTCACGCCTGTAATCCCAGCACTTTGGGAGGCTGAGGCTGGTGGATCACCTGAGGTCGGGAGTTCAAGACCAGCCTGACCAACACAGACCACCAGGCTGACCAACAATTTTGTATTAAAAATACAAAAATTAGTCAGGTGTGGTGGTAGATGCCTGTAATCTCAGCTACTTGGGAGGCTGAGGCAGGAGAACTGCTTGAACCCGGGAGGTGGAGGTTGCAGTGAGCCGAGATCGTGCCATTGCACTCCAGCCTGGGCAACAATAGCACAACTCCATTTCAAGAAAAAAAAAAAAAAGAAAACTGCAGTATGAAGGGTTTGAGATTTTTTTTCCCCAAGCATCTCATGTCTAATTCAATCTTGATTTCAAGACTTACGAATACACAAATACACAGACACACTCTTTCTTACACACCCACCATGTTACCTTGAATTTCTTCAAGTTGAGAAAAACATGCAAGATATAAAGAACAGGATGGAAAACCAGAAGCCAGGACATCAGTTAAACAAGAGGCATTAAATCTGTAAGTTTAATCTTCCCTCTCTCCAAAAGTCCCACTAAAATTTCAGTAGAGTTGAAATTCAAAGTTCAGGAAATCTCAAAGAAGAATAAAAATATAAAAAAGCAACAACAACAACAACAATAAAGAAAATAAGAGAACATTAGAAAAGAAATAAGGTCAGTGCGGTGGCTCACGCCTGTAATCCCAGCACTTTGGGAGGCCGAGGCAGGCAGATCACGAGGTCAGAAGATAGAGACCATCCTAGCTAACATGGTGAAACCCCATCTCTACTAAAAATATAAAAAATTAGCTAGGTGTGGTGGCAGATGTCAGTAGTTCCAGCTACTCGGGAGGCTGAGGCAGGAGAATGGAGTGAACCCAAGAGGCAGAGCTTGTGGTTAGCCAAGACTGCGCCACTGCACTCCAGCCTGGGTGACACAGCGAGACTCCATCTCAAAAAAAAAAAGAAAAAAAAGAAATAATCCAGGCTGGGCGTGGTGGCTCATGCCTATAATTCCAGCACTTTGGGAGTCCAAGGTGGCAAATCACAAGGTCAGCAGTTCAAGACCAGCCTGACCAGCATGGTGAAACCCCGTCTCTACTAAAAGTACAAACATTAGCTGGGTGTGGTGGCGCATGCCTGTAAGTCCCAACTACTCGGGAGGCTGAGGCAGGAGAATTGCTTGAACCCAGGAGGCAGAGATTGCACAGAGCCAAGATTGCGCCACTGCACTTCAGCCTGGCTGACAGAGGGAGACTGTCTCAAATCGTCATCATCTTCATCATCATCATCATCATCATCCAAGAAAAAACTTCCTCAAACCTGAAAGCAAGTTTCTAGTTTGTGTTCATTAGCATAATGAATACAAAAAGACTCAAAGGTACAGCATCCCTTTTCAAGATTAGAGACAAAGAGAAGCATTTAAACACCTCCAGAGAAATAAAGATTTCTTTCAAAAGGTGAAAGTATCAAACTGTTCCGTATCATGATAGTGGTGAAGGATAAACAATTCTAAGCCTTTGTCAAAACCAATAGTACTGCTTATGACAAAAGATAAGTTTTACTATTATGTAAGCCTAAAAAAAAAAAAAAAAGAGAAAGAATGAAAATGGCACTATACATCTAAACAAGAAATCCTGAAAGTTAGAAAGCAATAGAGCAATGATTTCAAAGTTCAAAGTAAAAATAATTTCCAGTCTGGGCATGGTGGCTCACGCCTGTAATCCCAGCACTTTGGAAGGCTGAGGCAGGCAGACTACTTGAGGTCAGGAGTTCGAGACCAGCCTGGCCAACATGGTGAAATCCTGTCTTTACTAAAAATACAAAAATTAGCCGGGCATGGGGACATGCACCTGTGGTCCCAGCTACTTGGGAGGCTGAGGTAGGAGAATCACTTGAGCCCAGGAGGTGGCAGCTGCAGTGTGCTAAGATTGTGCACTCCACTCCAGCCTGGGCAACATATCAAGACTCTATCTTAATAATAATAATAATAATAATAATAATAATAATTTCCCAAAAAAATGTATCTTGTCAGTTAGAGGAAGAAGAAGACAAATATTTTCAGATATGAGGTCTCAAAAAATTTACCTCCTACTCAGCCTTTTTCAATAAGGCACTGGAGAGTGTAATCCACCAAACCAAGGAGTACACTAATAAATAAGACTTGGAATCTAGGAATCAGTGGGTCCAACATAGCGTGAAATATCACAGAGACAGGACCAAATCAGGCCTACAGAACAGGTACACCCACCCCCCCCCACACACACACACAAAAGATAGAATGGTCCAGAATAAATGTTTCCAAAAGAAAAATGAAAATTGCCTGTGGTGTTTGGCCATATTGGGAATCCTTTTACAGTAATGTAGGAGAGTTTGGGGACAACTAAGCAAAGTAAAAAACAAAACAATTACCCACTCCAAGGAAACAAAAATTATATAAGAAAGTAAATAAAACAGGGGTCAGGTGCAGTGGCTCATGCCTGTAAATAAAACAGGGGTCAGGTGCAGTGGCTCATGCCTGTAATCCCTGTACTCTGGGAGGCCGAGGCAGGTGGATCACTTGAGGTCAGGAGTTCGAGACCAGCCTGGCCAACATAATGAAACCCCGTCTCTACTAAAACTACAAAAATTAGCCAGTCGTGGTGGCACACTCCTGTAATCCCAGCTACTCAGGAGGCAGAGGTTGTAGTGAGCCCAAACTGTACCACTGCACTCCAGCCTGGGCGACAGAGGGAGACTCGGTCTCAAACCAAAAAAAAAAAAAAAGAAAGTAAATAAAATAATTTATTCGTAAATATATTCACTCACCTACTCATTCATTCTTTCATTCAACAACCAGTTATTGAATACCTGCTATGTGCTGGGAATGGTTCTAAGTGCTAAAGATACAGAAGTAAACAAAATGGACAAAAATCTCTAATAGGAGAGAATAAACAAACACATAATCTGTTAGGCAATATTAAGAGTTCTGAAGAAAAATAAAATGAGAAGAAGACAGAGAGTGGCATGCAGTGAGTGGGGATGGTGGTCCATGAGGGTTCTAAGATAAACTGAACAAAGTGAGGGAGTGAATCATGTAAATATCAGAGGCAAGCAGG